>NC_134017.1:23228925-23544502 GCF_040712315.1 Castanea sativa
TTCAGCTAAAATTTAAAAATAACTACTACAGAAACTTTTTTCTTAAAAATTAGTACACTCTCTGTTTAAATATATCTCACCACCGCACACCTTTGATGCGATGGTCACTTCACAAGTATAAGTGTTTGTTATTATTATTTATTTATTTTTATTTTTATTTTTATATCGTGGTAGTTGGTCCTATATGCATACCCCCAGGAGGCTCAGACTTGCTATTTCCCAAAAAGCTAGGAAAGGTAATTTATTTATGCATGAACAATATGGCATACAAAAAAAAATATTGGACTATAAATACATTATTCATAATATAACATTTTCATAGGACTTTAATTTTCTATATATTCTACTAATAATGAAGAAATAGCAACTTTACCAGTAGAGAATCACCGATCATGACAGTGAAAGAGTCTGGAGAGGGTTTGACGTTGATCCATTCACCATCTTTGGTCTCTACCTCCAACCCCTCAACTTGATTTTGATACAATATGGTCACTATGTTTTTATCTGTGTGTGCGGTCAGTCCAAGCTTAGTCTCACTGGTTTGAGGCCCTTTATATTTCATGACCCGAAGAAGGTAATTGGTTGACCCCATGTGTTCCTCTAAGTATTTCTCAAGGTCCAAGCTCTCCAAAATCATCCTCCTGACTACTTGATCTAATTCTGATAGTCCCTCAGAGAATGATTGTATGGTATTGCTGCCCAAAAAGGAAAAAAAGAAAAAAAGACAGATAAATGAAATAGTTTATTTATTTATTTATTCTATTTGATAAACAAACACACACACACAAGGGAAGGGGGAAGAGATAGTTATTTAGTCATAGATGCACGTTTCAAGTGTTGGTTTGATTACTTACTTATTAATTTTCAAAAATGGATTATAGTTGTATCTAAATAAACTAAACTAAACAAACACGAACTAATATTCTCTAGCATTTAATATTGTATGAAGAAACTAAGGCTGCGTTTGGTTCGACAGAAAATAACTTTTAGAAAATGTTTTACGCGTTTGCGGGTGTTTGGCAACACTTGAAATTTTGGTCAAACGGAAAATCAGTATCATTGACTGAAAATAATCCCTCCCCACCCGTAAAATATTTTCCATGTCTATTTTACCTTCAATTCGTTTTAGTCCCTCATTTCCCCTCTCACGCACTTTCGGCTTCTCGCATTCTCCCTCACTCCAGTCGAGCTCCACTCTCTGCCTCAAGCCAGTCCGAGCTCAACCGTCTCCCTCACGCTAGTCCCAGCTTCACCCACCGTCCGACGAGCGTCGCCACTCTCCCACGGTGAGTTTCCTCCACTGTTTCTCTTCCTTTCACAGTCCGACCAAGCCTCTACAACAGCCGATCCACACACCTCCGATCCCCACACCTACGACCCACACACCTCCGGCCCACTCGACAAAACCTCACCCACACACCTCCGACCCACTCTACACAACCCGATCCACCCACCTCCGACCCACACACCTCCGACCCACTCTACAAAACCTCACTCACACACCTCCGACCCACTCTACACAGCCCGATCCACCCACCTCCGACCCACTCTACAGGTTCATCTAGGCAATGCAGGTTTTTATTTGTAAATGCATTTCATATTTTTCGTAAAATGTGTGAACAAACCAAACATGGGAAAATGAATACAGTAAAACGAATTTCAGAAAATGCCAAACAGTGGAATTTGTTTTTTGCCTTATTTTCCATGGTGCAACCAAACAGCTTGAGTACATTTTCTTTACAAGAAAATATTTTCCCTTGAAATGATTTTCCGTTCGGAATTGATTTACCGTCGAACCAAACGCAGCCTAATGGAAAATATGGTTATATATATACACACACACACACATTTAAGGGGCTTCTTCTGTTTGGACCGGATTTTTTTTTGTTCCAAAATACCCTCAAATTCAACTGCCTACTAAGTGAAAATAATTGAGGACAAAGTAGTAAAATAAGTCTATTAACTCCCCTAAAAAAATGCCTGATAAAATGGTTGCACTCTACCATCAGTTTTCAAATTAAAATCAAAACATTCTGTTAGCTTCTTCAAATTAATTCCTATTAAAAAAAAAAAGCTTCTTCAAATTAAGTTTGTACTACGACTTTCAACCTAATCTATACCATTTGTATCATCTTCTCTCAATTGAAAATTCAAGAAAAAAATACATACTTATTTCCCACGGCAACTGAAGAGTACAAACAGGTTTTGCCCAAATCTCAACTTCCCCAAAATTCTCATGCATACTTTCTTTACTTTAATCTACAATCTAAACCAATGCAATTTTTTTATTTTGATCAAGAATTAGTAATTGTTGTCAAATGTAACCAACAATGTTGAGCCACCCAAAACATTGTTTTTTTTTTACCCCGTGACCCACCCCTAAGATACATGTGTAATTCTAAGCTCCATCCTTTGGCCCACTGATAAGAACTGTCAATATAGAAGCTAGGTTACTTTGAAATTTCAGAGAAGTACGAGTAAAAGCGGTTTACAGAGTTGTCTCTTTCTCTATGACTATGGTAGTTTTCTTTTTGTAAGAGGAATTAATTCTGATATGTAAATTTTCAAAATAGAGTTGTGATGTTATAGCTTTTGCGAAGTGAAATGCTTATACATCTATTTTGTATGATTAAACCTTTTTTTTTATTATATTGGAAGGTGCCTTTTTTAGATCTCACTAAACATGATTCATTAACCTTATCATAACCACAAAGAATGCATGGGGAGAGACAAAAAAATTTGGGATACAAATGCCACCATCCAAATTCTACAAAGATTGTACTTGCTACTTATTGTTCCTTAGATGATCCAATTCATTTTCTCTATCAAATTTTTCTTTTATTTTATTTATGAGGAATCTCTCTCATATTCATGTATGCATGTATTGCATAAATATATAGGTAAGAAAAAAGGAAAGTGAACTTATAGTTGTATGTGTTTTTGGGTTGATTGGTAAGGAAGTGTGGGAAATAGGGTATTCAATATTTAGTTTGTCATATTAATTTGTACTTAGGTTAGCCACAACTTTGCGCTCAGTTAGTATTGAAATGAATTAGAGAAAATCAATGGAAAAAAAAAACGTTGAGAAACTTTGTAAAATAAGATACTTATAAGTATTGACATAAACATAATCTTATCACGCCCCTAAAAATTTTTGTGATTGAAAAATATAGTAGCTCCAAATTATAATTTATGAAAATTATCAACTTTTAAAAGAAAAGAAAAATAGAAGAGCCTCTCGTGCATGTATTTAGAGGCTATAAATAATTTTTTCATTACACCCCTAGATTTTATTTTTGTAATTGGAAAATATATTAATCCTAGATTATAATTTGTGTAAATTATTAATTTTTATCCAAAAAAATAGAAGAGCCTCTGAGTACGTGTGTAAACACGTGCTCAAAGGCTAGTATATATATAAGTCTGTTAAGGATTAATAGTCGGCTTCATAATTTTGGGATAAAGAGTGGTTGTGATTTTATTATTGTTATTTTGTTATAATAAATAAATTAAGGATATAATTGATTATATTCCTTGGTAGCTAAAATACAATGTTTCCACAATTTTATTTATCACGAGAGGAAAGGAAGTTATACCTAAAACTTGGGTTTCCTTCAGGCCAGAAGATATTTGACAAGCTCTCAACTTTCTCCGAGATGTTTGCATCATCAATGCCCATGCTCTCATAAAGTGGCACCATAGGGTATTGCCCAACATAGCCATGATAGGGTTTTTTAGAAATGTTACGCAGCTTTGTTTGTAAAGGGAGGTCAAACAGCTCTTCCGTCCCCCCCAAAAGAGCCTTTCGAAGGTCTAGGGGGACTTTACTGAACAAAGCCTCGAAGCAACCATACTCTTGGAGTGCTTCCAGGACTTGGGTTCTCACCAAGTCCCACTCGGGAGTGTGTAGTTTTTTATCAAGGTTGGAGAAATCTATGACAGGAAGTTTCAGAGTGGATTCGGACCCCATTTTCTTCTACTCTTTGGTGGATATAGAAGATGCTACTATCAGTTGTAGTTTGCTTTAGCTTTTAGGTGCATTTTGGCCTATTTATACAGTTTGATGGATGACAGTAAATTGTAAAATAAGACAAGAGGTGAGGGAAGAAAAAATGCTTTGCAGTTTGCATTTGGGGTCAAACTTATTACGTAGAGGTTGGTGGGTGGGTTTAGAATCCTCATGAATGAGTGGACCACAACTTACCACTTATTACAAAAAAAAAAAATTTAATAGAAAGAAAAATGATTTATTTATTTATATAAAAGGAAGTGGTGTCTCAATTTGTGGAAAACTTTGATTTTTCGTGTTTTTCAATATTTTGGTAGTAATTGAATAAATGAGTTAAAGGAAAATAATTTTCGGTTAACAGAAAAAATTTGACTTATTTTTAAAGATTATTTTTCTGCTAATTTTTATTTTTGAAAAATAATTCTATCTCACAACAAGTTAAATAAAGAAAGTTAGGATATTATTTTTCAATTCATTTTAAGTTGCTACAAAACATAGTAAAATTAGATAGTTTTATGGAAAATACACTTAGAAAGTGACTCATTTCTAGAAAATATTTCTGCTAAAACATACTGAGTGTTAAGAGTCCAGACCATTTCACTTGCAAACTATGAAATATTAGAAAAATCCCATGTATCAATAATGTACTGAATTGAATAAGAGATCTGAGGCTCAATTTCCGCCTACACCAAAAACTGATTAGTATCTTGATTTGATGATAAAGAGTTATCTTCAAGAGCGGACGCCATAGGATGAAACTCTCTCTCAAAAAAATTAATTAATAATTGCAATTTAAAAAAAAAATAGAAAATGGTTTAATTTCCATATAGTTTTCTAATATATAGATATCTAGATTAAAACATTATTATAATCCTAAAGAAAAGAAATCAAGATTATATATATATATATATATATATATATATATATATTCATTTAATACCCATGAAATATACATTTGAATACGTATATACAGTAAAAAAAAAAAATCAACAGAACCTAAAAGTTAAAATTGGTTAAAGTTCTGGTTTTGAAATTGACTAGGTAGTAATAAGAGTAGTTACACTTTATTAGGAAACTGTAGAAACTGTTCATAGTATATTTTTTTTTTTTGGTTGAGAAATTGTTCATAGCTAAGTGTAAAGAATGATTGAAAATTTTATTTTTGTTATAAAAGTAAAACACCAAGCATTAAGCAATAGTAATCTCAATTAAAAAAATAAAGATTAAATTTCCATGAACCCAAAAATGATATAAAGATAAATAGCTAATTAGTAAAGTTTGAATAAATTTAAGGTTTTAGTTGTTGTGTAATTTTTTTTTAGAAGAGTTGTTTTGTAATTGTATGGTTTTGAAACTCAGACCGTGCAAAGAACCATAACAAGAAAAAGTTCAAGGTTTTTTAGGTCACACTGGGGTTAAATCGAGATTGAATTGTAATAATGTGTAATTAATTTAATAATTATTTAAAATATAAATAAATATATTAAATTAGTAAAAATAGAAAAATTGACTAAAAAATATATCCAAACTCAATTACATAACTTTGAAATGAATTTCGTAAAGTCAATAAAAATAATAAAGTGTAAATAAGAATAAAAAAAATTGTATTTGGTAATTTTTCAAATAAAAGCATTTTAATCTAAAATAAAATTAAAAATTCCACGTTTACATGTAAAGATGTAAAAGCATAATTCTTTGAACACAAATAAATTTAGCAAATAATAAGTTTTTGAGGGAAAAGTGATGCAATAAAATGGAAAACCGTGTGAAAGTAACTTAAGCATAATACATCTTCAACTAAAGAGTAAAGACACTTCAGCTAGTGTAGTGGTCAAAGTGGAGTACATTGAGTACTAATAGGGAGAGGGAGGTGATTAGTTCTATTTGTCAAGCTGAACATTTTGATTATTTGGGGCATATCTATCCAGTTCTCTAGCTTAAAAATTTGGTTTATGCCTCGTCGAATCAGCCGGTCCGGCTTGAGTTTGATAAGGAGAAGGAAAAGGTTTGTCTTGGCCCGAGTTTGAAGATTTGAAAGCTGGGTTTACCACCGCGCTAAGAGCCGGGGTTCAAGTCTCTAGGAGGGAGTTTCAAACACATATACACTTAGATTGGGCTAGAGTAAAAATTCTATCTTGTAAAAAAAAAAAAAAAAAAAAAGAAAGCTTGGTTTGATAGTGAGAAGGATAAGATCATATTATGATTTCTTGTAGTGTATTTTATTAATATTAGAAAGCATGCAGAAAATTAATTGGTTAATTTTTATTATTATTATTATTATTATTTTTTTTTTTTTTTAGCATCTTAATTTATTTCATTATGATTTGAAAACAAATTAAAAAACGTCCAAAGATGCTAGCATATGGTTTTTTTTTTTTTTTTTTCTTTTTGAAACTCTAGTATATGGTATTTCGAATACTTTGGTATAATAATATACTCCAAAACCCTTAAAAATTTAAAAAGAAATTTGTATATGGTGTGTATTGGTTGGTTGAATTAGAGGGTTTTTTCAAGTCAACCTTTCTTGTTAGGTCGAGAAAGTTCCAATCCAATCCAACCCATCACATGTGTAAAAACCAACTCAACCCCCATCCATATGGGTCTTTTGATAAATTAATTAAGTATTTTTTAAATAAATTATTATAATTCACATAATATACCTATCCAAATTTTCAAATTTGTCAAAAATAATTCTCAAATACCAAAATTATTCAAACTAAAAGCTTAAAAAAAGGTTAATAAAATAAAATTATATATATATGGTTGGTCAAGTTAGGTTAGATGAGCTAAAAGAACATTAACCTAAACTTTACCCAACCTAAGACTCAAAATAAAATTTCAATCCAACTCAACACGTCAGCCCACAAAAACCTATCCAAGGCATTTGGTTGAGTTGCATCGGTACGTCAAGTTGGTAGGTCGGGTATGCAAATACCTACTTTTATTGGCTTATGGCCTTTTCTTTTGTATAGAGTAATTCACTTGAACATAAAGAAAAATGTTTATGAGAAACTAATATAAAAGAGAAATGTCAATGATTCAACTTTCTTCACAATACATTTTTACAATTTATTAAGGCAACAAGTTAATTTTTAAGTTTAGAACAGCATTGCTTTGATACCACATTTATCATGCACCAACCACAAAAAAACTATCTTGAAAATCTATTAACAATTATTGAAAATGCAATGTTATAAACTTTTTGAATATAAAATTGTCCTTCCAAGATTTCCCGGATACTGCTTAGGCCATAAGAGGCTGCAAATGGGGAATTTTCTTTCATAAAAGGCGTCTAAATTTATTTGCGTGTAATTCTTTCTGAGAGTAAATAAAAAAAAATTGTAATTATTTCTAAACTGACAAACTAGTCCCTCTTTTGTTTTCATCTAATTAGTAAGAACATGTGCTATGTATTCAAGAGTTAGGCTCTTTTTGATATATACCACTATAAGTTTCTTTTAAAAAATCATTCTCCTCTCTTCCTGTGTATGTGTGTTAAAAATACTTAGTATTCTCAAAAAGAAAAAATAGTGAGTTAATCCCACATTGAAAAATGAGTATGAGTTAAAGAGGTTTAAAGACTATGCTGTGTATCCAAAAGTTAGGTCATTTTGGATATACACTACTGTAAATTTCTTTAAAAAAACATTCTCTCTTCTTCCCGTGTATGTGTTAAAAATACTTAGTATTCTAAAAAAAAAAAAAAAACTAGGTTTAAAGCATGTGCTTACCTATATTCTCAAAAAGAAAAAAAAAAAAAAACTATGGATTAAACCCATATTAAAAAATGAGTGTGAATTAAAGAAGTTTAAAATATGTGCCCCTCTTCCTATGTGTGTGTTAAAAATACTTAATATTCTATTAAAAAAAAAAAAGTAAGAACCAAAGTCAAGATTGTTCTTAACTACAAATCCATTTGTTTAATGCAAATTGGCACGGAAACAAGAAAGGAAAGAGTAATAGGGAAATGGATAATCTTCTCTGATCGATAGAATGGCCTGGTTTTAGATTTATGCATGCGTAGAACAGGACCACCAAGTCCCTGTAATCACAATAAGATAACAAAATGATATGTAACCTTTTATCAGATAGAAAAAAAAACAAAATGATTACCTGGCATAGATAGGTACTAAAAACCTTATTTCAAAAGCCGTACTAATTATATCTATTTTTTAAAGGGATAAAAAAAATTGTAACTATTTTATAATTATAATTGTCACTATGAAAGTACGAATGATATTGCTATTTCAAATGTCGTGCAATAATTACAATAAAATTATTGGGTTTCCCCTCTCTCTCTCTCTCTCTCTCTCTCTCTCTCTATCTATCTATATATATATATATATATATATATATATATATTTATATATATAAAGGACCACAGAGTTTATTAATGCAAGAAATGAGTTACATCATTCTGTAGGCCCTTTGTTAGAAAGTAAGGGCTTTCCTCAAACCTCAATCCACTCACTGACAGTTTCAAATTTCAATCATCCTGACTTTCTAACTAACAAATTGTTCACTTGATTGAACTCTGATAAATGACTAATTATCCACCATTAAAAACAAGCCGATTGTAGACAGCCATCTAGAAACCTTGTAAGAAGTAATTTTTGAGCAAATATGACCACCATAAAAATTAAGACAATTGTAGACATCCATTTAGCAACTTTGAAAAAAATTAATTTTTGTAGCAAATACGATTAGAGGATAAAATAGTAATTTCATATAACTATGAAATTTAATTTTTGACTTAGAATAGGAATTCACATTATAATGGGTTATTATCAAATTTAAGGATAAAGTGGTCCTTTTATTAAGTAAAAATAATTTTAAAATAATCATAAATATCTGTTGAAAATTGATTGTAAAACAATTTTTTTTTTTTTAAATCACATTGTTAGGATTTTAGATCTCAGATTGATGGATTACTTAAGGCACATTTGGTACTCTAAATGAAAAGTACATTAGGAATAGTAATTATTTATTACTAGGAATAATAGATGTTGGAATGGAATAGTTATTCATATTCATAGCTGTTAGGGTGCATTTTTTTTACATCTAATTTTATTTAAGTACCACCTATTTATTTTTAAACATCACTAATAAGTTTTTGGACTTTGACAAATATTTTTTTCCCTATTATTATGTTGACCAAAAATATTTCATATCTTATTATCTAAATTGGGCCATGATATAAACTATCACAAAAAAGCCCAGAACACTCACATTTTATCTAATTTTATTATCATTATTTAGCTAAGCCCAAAACCGGCCACATGAGCCCAATGCACACATCTCATTCTATTTAGAGCTCAAGAATATTTATGCTTGAAAATATTTGAAAAGCCCATGATTCAAGTCCATGGCAAAACAATTTTATCAATGGAATTCAAATCCATAATCAAAACTCATGGTATAAACCCATGACAATTTTATCAATGGAATTCAAATTTCATAAGCAAAGCTCATGATTCAACTCATGGCAAGACATTTTTATTTAATGGAATTTAAACCCATAATCAAAGCTCATGATTCAAACCCATGACAAATTATCAAAGCTCGTTGCTATACGGCACCCTAAAGCCCGTTGTTACATGGCACAATTAAAAGCTCATTGCTACATGACACTATCAAAGCCCAATTTTTATTGGCAATACCAAAAGCCCAACTTACGTTGACAATATCAAAAAGCCCAGTTCTCACTAGCAATATTAAAAAGCTTAGTTCTCATTGGCAATATCAAAAGGCCCAATTTTCATTGGCAATATTAAAAGCTCAGTTTCCATTAGCAACATCAAAAACCCAGTTCTCGCTAGCAATATTTAAAGCCCAATTTACATTGGCACTATTTTAAAGCCCAAGGTTATTAATACTTGACAAAATATTATATCGTGAGTATTTCGTTTAAAGTCCAATAATGAACAATACTTTAAGATTTTAAACCTATTACTATAATATTAGAAGCTCCTGAAATTTATAGCAATTATCTATTTTCAAAACCCATGGCAATCATCTTATAAAAGCCCATGAAAAATCATGATTATTTATTTTAGACCCATGACATCTATTTATTTCATAACATACTACAAGCTCATGTAATTTATATAAGAAATATGTTCACTATCTATCTTACGTCACAACATTCATAATATTTATTTCCAAAACTCAAGACAATTTTTCACCTTACAAGCATATTATGATAATAAAAAAAAAAAACCATGAGAATATCACTTTATTCCACTATAGTGTTTATTATCATATTTTATTTGAAACTCATGGATATTGCCTCTATTTGAAATTCATGGTAAATATTATTCTCAAGAAACATTGGAGGTCATTATTTAAAAGCCCCAAAGAAAATATCATTTACAAAATAAATACGGTAAAAATTATGAGAACCTATACAAATTGATATTTAAAGCCCATATCAATTAATACCCAAAATCTATCATAAATATTTATTAAAGCTCATAAATGCATTTCATTTTTACTAACAACTCAAGCCCATGTGGAATAAAAATCCATGGCAATATATAGTAACTTTGTCCATTTTGTAGGGTTCACAATGAGAAAGCAAAAAGATAGACTCAAATGGAGAGAACCATCAAGTCAAAGGCCCACCAAAGTACACAGCTCTCATGGCCAAGCCCAACATGAAGTCTCAGCCAAAACAGCCCATGTGTGCAAACTGACCCAATTGGAGAACTTCATTCAGTTTTGCTTTCTGGTGGAGGTCACCTCAAGAAGCAACTAAGCTTCCAAACTAAATTAGGAGCCGGCCACCTATCCCATCAGCCTCTTTGTCACTACCATTTCTGATGTGAACAATACTAAGGGGTTGGATTGACACCAAAAAGTTGAAATGCAATAAATGCTATTCTTCCTCCCTAAGTTTCAGTTACTGCTGGAGGAAGCCATGACCAAATCATCCAAGTTTCAGCAAACTAGTTTCTTTAGTACTAAAAATGTCTAAAACTAATTCATGAACCAAGCCCATGAATTGCTAAAGGGGACATATAGGGAAATGTGGTTTGGAAGGCATAAAAAGATCTCTAACGGAGCACCTTGAAGCAGATTAAAAGCTTGACACCTGGCTTAGGGTGATAGCTCATTCTCCTTGAAGCTCAAATCTTAGTTGCAGCACCAAGATTCTACCTTAATACTCGCCTTAATTCCATTGGCTAAACACAATCTCAGAAATCTTAGCATTTAATGCAAGATTACCCAAATATTCACCCATGTGTGATATTGCCAGAAAAAGCAAAGCAGCCCAAAAGCAAATCACACCATTTTTGGCCAAATCCTAGGTTAGATACTCTGAATTTCAGCTCCATTTGACATTTCCCAAATGAGACTAGCACTAAAAGAAGTTCATACCTTTTTTGGCCAAATTTCATGATGGATATTCTGAAAATTCTCTTGCTAATCAGACCCAATGTTTTTTACTTTTGCTAATTGCTCCCTAAGCTTCACTAGAAAAGGAAAGCACCATCTACTCACCAAGGAGGGATGAAATCCTTTCAAAGTCTCCATCAATCTTGCTATTTTCAACCCTTAATTTAGAAATAAGTTCCTTTTTAGTTCATAAATGCCCATACCCATCAACTCACAAACATTTCTTCCCTTTTCTAATAAAACCTAGCACCATAAAGGTCTCATGATTAGCTACAATCAATCCCTTACCACCGTGGCCAAAAATTGCCAAGTTCCTTTACCATTTTATTCCCACATCACCATATATTTGCTCACCTACTCATATAAGAGTAGTTTCCATCACTTACCAAACATCCTTCCACATATTCCATTATGGGCACAAGAACCTTGGTTAAATATTTGCTGCACTAAGCTGGGAGTCTTTCTCTCCCTTCATTCCATCTTATTTTTTCCTCTTTTACTTGTAATTATAAAACCTTTAATCCTTTTTTTGTTACTACTATAATGAAAACTATAATATCTTGGATACTATGAGAGTTTTCCCTTATGTTGTCTTAATAATAACGAGGAAAATATATGGTTTTTATCATGTAAACACATTTATTAATTAATCAAACATTACCACTGGAGGTCAATTATATTCACTGCAAGATCATTTTCGTCTTGTGTACTTGTTATAATGGGCCCACTTTTATACTATTCGATTATGGAGGAAATGCATAATTTTTACTATGCAAATACATTTATTAATTTTTCAAATATCTACCACCGGACGTTTTACTTATTTACCATTAAACTATTATTTAAGCACTTATTGTGGTGGGTTATCCTTTGTGCTAGCTTATCTTTGTGATGGGTATTTTTTGAGGCCTTATTATAATATTTATTGGATGCAACCTGGACCTTGAGCAAAATGGGTATTTCACACTTCACCGATAGTCTTTGGGCCATATTCTAAGCCCAAAGTCGAGTCTCGATTTTGACTTCCCAAATATCATATTGGCAACAAATTAAAATCGCCCCCAACAATTGCTTGATTGTTACATATAGAAAGTTTGTAAAAAATGATTCATATGGAAGTACTTTTGGGGAAATATATTAAATTGAAATATTGTTCTATGTATTAATCAATAATTATTACAGTAATTTTAGAAGAGAATAGCTACTAATCAATTTAAGGAATAGTTCTTTCTAGGGGATAATTTGTTCATGTAATAAAGATGCTAGCAAGAATAACTTAATAGTTATTACACAAGAATAAATAACTATCTAATTACAAAATCTATTATAGCCTTCCATAACTTGCTCTTAGTGAATTAGCTAAGTTGATAATTCAATTAAAGGCGAAAATACTATTTTGGTCTTTACATTTTTGGGTTACAATCAATTTGGTCTCTATATTTTGGTAGCGGTCAATTTGATCCCTACTATTTTCAACTTGCACTCAATTCAATCCCTACCGTTATCTCACTAACATGAAATGCTTACATGGCAAATGGTTTGTACAGTAGTTGACATGCCTAATATTAAAATATTAAATTAGATGTTGATGTGCCTAAATTTGAGCAGTTGATATGACCATGTCAGCAGTTAAATGAAAAAAAAAAAAAAAAAAAAAACCACATCAGCTATTAATAATATTTTTTTATACCAATTTTTTTCTTTTCTTTATTTCTTCTTTTAATATTCTTACTATCTTTCTATTCAATACCGCAATGATGTCAGTTTATATATTTTCATTCAATAGCATGTGCAGCAAATGCTAAATGTGTTGATGATAGTTTACGGGATGTACTTCGCCTTCTCACATTGTGGTTCAACCATGGATCTACTGCAGAAGTTCAAATGGCTCTACAGAATTTCATTTTTATTTTGATTTCTTGCAATTTCTAGCTAATCAAACAGAATTCTATTCTAATTCTTTTCTTGCAATTTCTATATAATCAAACACTAATATAGTCCAACAATTTCAAATCAACACCGATCACATTGTTTCTAAACTCTAACCTTCTATTTGGCTTTCAATCACATTGAATGTTATACCATCAATCAAGAACGATAAAATAAATTCCATAAATTTTAGCCAAAATCTCCAAATTCAAACTAAAACCCAAACCCAGATTTACTAAACCCATATTCAATGTTCATCACAACCCAACTGCCTAACACCACGGAGCCCGGACCATGGCCACAGATCGACCACAACTCCTCTAATCTTGATTTCCTCATCTCAAGCCTGACCCGTAAGGATCTAACCTCGCATCGTCGCCGCATTGCGTATGAACTAGTTCTAGATGTTGTAATCGGCGAGAGTGCATTCCGACTGCTTTCCGGCGAAGATTAAATGCTGTTGATTGGGGGGATGACTTCTTCATCTTAAGTCTTGGCCTTCACGTTGTTGATTGTATCGGAGCTTTCCACCTCCAAATGAATGGTATTTGCCGGTTAGGACTTTCACAAAGATCGGCTTTAACAGAAAAGGGATGGATCTTTGTAAGAGAAAGAGTGAGAGATTTTGATTAGAGAATGGTGGAAGAAGACGTAGTTGATTCAATGGAGATGAAGGGGAGTGGCTTGGTGGATCTGGGTTTAGAACAATAGCTTAACCACTGAGAGAGATGAAAAAAACAAAACAAAACAAAAGATTCATACGTGTTTTTCAGTTTTTGTGAGGCTGTGGGTTTCCAAAAGAAAAAGAAAAAAAAATAAAGAAAAGGAAAAAAATGGTGCAAAAAATATATATATTATTAAAAGCTGATGTGATATTTTATTTTCATTTAAGCGCTGATGGGACCATATTAACCGCTCAAATTTAAACACATTAGCATCTAATTTAATAGATTTTAGGCGTAAATGCACTTTTGGTCCTTACATTTTGGGGTCATTTTTATTTTGGTCCTTACATTTTATTTTTATCACTTTTAGTCCATAAACCAATTAACGCGTGACATTTAAGTCCTTACCGTCACTCAACTAATAGAAAATGCTGACATGGCTAACGGCACAGTAAAATAATAATTAAAAAATCTATTTTGGTATTAAAAAATTGCCACGTTAGCGTATAAATTAATTTTAAATTAAATAAAAAAATTAAAAGCAAAATTAAAAACAAAAAATTGAATATGAACCTCAGCAACAACAAACCCAGAATAAGAACATGAACATCAAACCCAGAATCAAGAATATGAACCCCAAAGAACAACACCACAACAAATAAAAACAAACCTCTAAAACTCCACACCCAAAACACACAACACCACAAACATCAATTCACAAACCCAAACTTCAAGAACAAAATTTAGCAATGAAAACAAACCCAGAATCAAGAAATGAGTACCTTGAAGAAAAGTGATGTTGACGTCGCGGACTGGGATCATGAGGACGGTGCGGGAGAGATCGACGCCGGGAGGGAAGTGGAGAAAGCCGGCGTGGTGGTTGAGCTTGGCGAGGCGAGATCCGAAGGGGGCGCCGGAGATGTTGTACTGGATGAGACGGTAAACGTCGACGACGGTGGCGGCGTCGCAGAGCTCAACGCAGGTCACAAGGAAGAAGACAATGGCCCTCTCTGCTTTGTCACTCTCAAGGCCAAAGCCGTCATCGTCGATGGCGTCAGCCGCGTTGAGGAGGACGAGGAACCGTTGGACCCATTGATCGGAAGAGACTGCGTGGCCGAGCCGGAGAAGATTCTTTCGAGCGCGGTGGAGTCTAGGGTTTTGAGGAGGGCGAAGGAGGAGTTTGGGGCGCTAGGGTTTGTGGGGTTAGGAGGGTTTTAGAATGTGAGGGAGGTGTATGAGTGGAAAGGTTTGAAATTGGAGGTGGATGAGACTGATTTCGGGTTTGGGACTCTGTATGAGATTGAATATGGGTTACTGTAAGTGAATTTTTGTTTTGTGAATTTCAGGTGAGTGAATGAGATTGATTTCAGGTGAGTGAATTTTTGTTTTGTTACTGTGTTTGTTTGAGTTCTAGATATGGGTTTTTTGTTGATGAAGTTTTTAGTTGGATATTTCTTTGATTCTGGGTTTGTTTTGATTGCTAAATTTTTTTCCTGAAGTTTGGGTTTGTGAATTGTTGTTTGTGGTGTTGTGCGTTTTAGGTGTGGAATTTTAGAGGTTTGTTTTTATTTGTTGTGGTGTTGTTCTTTGGTGTTCATGTTCTTGATTCTGGGTTTGATGTTCATGTTCTTGATTCTGGTTTGTTGTTGATGATGTTCATATTCAATTTTTTGTTTTTAATTTTGTTTTTAAATTTTTTTTATTTAATTTAAAATTAATTTATACGCTGACGTGGCAATTTTTTAATACCAAAATAGATTTTTTAATTATTATTTTACTGTACCGTTAGCCACGTCAGCATTTTCTGTTAGTTGAGTGACGGTAAGGACTTAAATGTCACGCGTTAATTGGATTAGGGACTAAAAGTGGTAAAAATAAAATGTAAGGACCAAAATAGAAATGACCTCAAAATGTAGGGACCAAAAGTGCATTTACGCCTAGATTTTAATGTTAGACATGCCAACTGTATAAACTGTTTGCCATGTAAACATTTTTTGTTAGTGAGTTAACGGTAGGGACTAAATTGAGTGCAAGTTGAAAATAGTAGGGACCAAATTGATTGTTACCAAAATATAGGGGACCAAATTGATTGTGACTCCAAAATGTAAAGACCAAAATGGTGTTTTTGCCTCAATTAAATTATGCTAATATTAATTTTCATGTAAACAATATAAGCATTTAATGGCAAATTAAATAATATGTCACTAATGGCAGAAAGCCAAACATAATGGAGATAGTGATATGGTGACACAGGATAAACCAATGGAAAATTTATTTTAAAAGAAAAACCACAATGGGGAAACCTTCTCCAATTAAGCAAATTAACTTTGATAAGAGAAATATTAAAATCTCATGATTTTTTTTTTCTAGACTTTACTAGCTAGTAGACAAATTACAAAGAAACGCTTTCACTGTAACAAAAAATCTAGACTCTTCAACTATATGAATTTCTTCCACAGATGACACACCCATGATCTAGACTAGAACCTCCAATCAATTGTAAGAACCTCTTGAAAATTTTCTTCGCAACAACAAGTTTGTGGTTGGTGTTATGGCTTCAGATTCTTCACTAGATGATCTACAGATTTACTTCAAGTACTTTCAGTATGGTGAAATTGAGAGAATCTTGGTTACAAAACTCTATCCACACAAACAATTATTTCTCTCCTGTAAAAGAAACGTTTTTAATTAGGGTCACCTTATAATGTCTCTTTTTTTTTATCCTAACAAGTAGGGCTTAAATTGGGGTTGAAACGGACAAGTTATTGAGTCTTTTGGATTGCTAATTTGTGTAAGCTCAATATATCAAGAGGAATCGAGGTTGCTATAAAGATAGCTCGGTCGATCGAGGATGAAATTGAGCTTGGAGTCAAGGTTACAGAAACTTCACTTTTAGCTGGTTAAGGCTCAATTGATTGGAAGGAATCAAGATTGGAGTCAAGGTTACATAGATTTCATCTTGAGTAGCCTCTTGATTCTTCAACTTGATCTCCAATTACAACTCTAAGATACAGCAAA
This sequence comes from Castanea sativa, assembly GCF_040712315.1. Lineage (NCBI taxonomy): Eukaryota > Viridiplantae > Streptophyta > Magnoliopsida > Fagales > Fagaceae > Castanea > Castanea sativa. The sequence continues at coordinate 23,245,945 of NC_134017.1, forward strand.
ACTCACAATTTGACCATTATTTATCAACACTAAAAGATAAAGACTAACAAGATTACATTAATTTTATAGGAAATTAATGAACGTAGATGAAGCCAATTCAAGGAAATCACTTAAGATTGAAACTCGCGTTAATTTATTCATTGTAAAGATAATTTTAAAAGCATTCACTTTATAATCATGTGAAAAAATGGTTTCTTTCTATTGGTTGAAGATTGATTTTAAAGTAATCATGAATGTCAATTGAAAACTGAGTTGTAGTTGATCAACAGTTCATTCCGGCCCACGAACACCTGTGAAAAAGGATAAACAAGGTAGAGATCCGACGGAGTTATGGGGTTCTCCTTCTCAAAGTGGAAGCCACTAGTTTATACCGAATGTTTTTTTGTTTTTTACTTTTTTTTTTAAATTATTTTTTAACGGGGGCGGCGGTACGTTATAGTCAGGGGTTCAAATGAATCCTTTGACTTGAAAATTATATATATATATATATATATATATATATAATTTTTACAAATTTATTTTGAACCCCCTACAATACAAATTTGCACACCCTCACTATGAACTTGACCCCTTTATTTTTTAAAGCCCAACTTAAGCTCCAGAAAAAAAAAATTGGTCTTTAATTTCAAAAATAAAAATCCCAATAATCAAAATTTGTAAAATCATAAAAAAAGGGTCATCTAAAACCTAAGAATTTATTGCTGCCTAATCTCCAAATTCTCTTATTATCCTTCTTCACTCTCCAAACCCAAAGGAAAAAGGCTGCCTTTGCTTCACACACACAAAATCTGTCGCCGCCTGACTGTCCCTAATCTGCCGCCACCGCCGCCGCTTGTTCTACCTTCTGCCGTCGCTTGATCTGGTTTTTCAGCTCTCTCTTTCTTTCACTGTGAGAGCGTGTTTATAGTGTTTTGATATGCTATTTCACTAAATCTGTATGAGTGAATCACCGTATGTGTGTGTGGGGTTATCTTTCGATTTTTTGATTTTTTTTTTAGTTTTTGAATCTTGGACGGTGTGTGTGTGGGAGCTATGGCATTAAGAATTCTGAGCTTCTGATATTTGTTGTTAAGTAACTCAACTTGAGTTTTGAGTCTCTAAAGTCTGACCATGTGTGTGTGATGTGGTGGTTAATGGGTTATAGACTTATAAAACTTATTACTTTTATTACTTTATAGTGTTTGTATCGTTGTTGAGTACTTGAGTTTGAGTTTCTTTATTGATAATTAATATATTTATTGTATTAGAAAAAAATAATCACTTAACAAAAATAATTAATATATTTATTGTATTAGAAAAAAAATATGTCAAATGAACTTATAGTTTATTTTTTGTTCTTTTGCAAGTACTTTAGATAAATTTGTAATAAGAAAACTCTGTAAGCCACAAGATTCATCTTCTACCAAAGATTCATATCTTGCTCAAGATTCATTTTTTACTCAAGATTCACTTCTAAGCATGGTTTTGTTGATGTGAACAATCTTCCTTCGGACCCTGGGCTACGGAAAAATATTTCATTTTATCATCCTAATGATCGAGATGAACTAAGAAGATATTATTTACAAAAAAAAACCATGCCAACCTTATGAACACGATTTTCCTCAAAAAAAAAAAAATTTGGTGGACTTGTGCGTCAATTTAATCCTTATTGACTTCCCTAGACAAAAATCCTGGAGCTGCCCTTGTTTTTTAATTAATTTTCATACTTTAATGGTCTACTAATATCTTTTATTGTCTTTTTTTTTAGGAAAAATATCTTTTATTGTTGTTGTTGGGACTTCAGTAATGCTCCAAGCACATGACTGTTGTAAACTAATTACTCAGCAAGTCCAAGGTTGAATCCGTAGGAAACGGTGTTGATTAGCAATCCAAAAGACAAAATTAAATTGAAACAATGAAATTTAACTAAAGAGAAATTGTGATCTGGTTGGTAAAGAAAGTATATAGTCCTAAAATACTAAGGTTTAGGAATCCAGCATACAACACATTTAAATATAGTTTTAAATTTCTCAAAATATATATATATATATATAGTTTTATAATTTTTATTTTATAACTCAATTAAAAGTCATATCACATGAAGGATAATTATAGTCAAATGATCGATCAAACAACATTTTAAGCTCTCAAAAACATCTTTCAATCAAGAAAAATGTCAAGCATTTAGATATAAAACACACATACACACTAAACAAGTCTAATCAATTTTATATTTCAAAAAACAAGTTAAGACAGTTTAGTGAGTATACATTAACACAAGTATTCCTTGTGATGGCCAAATCACATTGTACCTACACATGTATCAAGAGTAGCAAAGAATATTGTGTGTTGTGTGTGAAAAACATCGCAAGATTGCATAAGTGTCAACATGTTACGACGATTTGAGATATGAGAAAATCACTTTAACTCACACACAATCATAATTGTTTGATGGAGACTATCACATTCGAGGTATATCCTATAACTCTCACATCTCTTAGAATACACGCTTGCAATCATATACAAAACATTTTGATCTTTTTGCTTTTATTTTCTTTGCATATTTTCTTTTATTAAGCATATCATGCATGGGCATATAAGAGAGAGAGAAAAGAAATACCCAATTATGTTAAGTTTTTTGACATTGTACTTTTGCTATGCCGAAGCATACAGATGCCATTTCATGATTGGTGGGCAACAATAGTGAGATGGTAATTTATGCCTTTCTCTTAGGATTTTTTAGTCATTTCTGTCAGAAAGAGTGATACGAGTATTAAGTACAAGAGATTACTTAACCTTACTCATCACAAACATGAGTCACAAAGCTCACTTGCTTAGTTGTGCATAGAGATGCTCATTTAAGTTACAAAAGATACAAAGTTTAAAAAACTTTGTTTCATTGGCCATTCAAGGTACACAAGTACCAATGTACACAAACATACACTGTTTTTGTATTTTTCTGATTTTTCAATTTTTATTTTGAAAAACAAACAAAATAAAGACTAAACAACCAAATAAAAACAGCTAGACAACATAAAGGCATGAAAGAAAGATGCATATGCATGAAAGCATGATTCCAAAAGCAGATAAAAAATCAAGCAAAGAAACTCCTACTTTAGATAGAAAGAATTAAAGCAAAGGACAAACAGAAAAGACAATTAAGTCTTAGGCTCCTTTCTCACCCACACAGCATGAGTCTATGGCCATGAAGATAAAAAGGTTGTTGTCCTAGTATGTCTACTAAAGGATAAAGAAGAATTATAATTCTCCTGAAATTAAGTTAAAAAGTTCAAAGTTTTTAATAACTCTCTAAACAAAGGTGTAGGTCCTTGTGAGGAAACCTGTGACCGTTTGGACATTTACTTTTGAGGATACAACTTAAAACAATTAGGACGAATGTGTTCAGAAACACCACAATGGTGACAAAGATGAGACTTAACAAAGAATTTAGAATTAGCCAAATTAGTTTTGGATTTCATACCTTTATCGCCTTTCTCAGATTGGGGCACAAAAACAGTCCTTAATCCAGAATTCATGGAAGAGGAGGGGTTGGAGGAGACAGCATATCCTAAGTCAGTATTATCAGAACTAGACTTTTGAGCACTCAAGACCTCATCAAGCTTTGCACTAGACATCCTCTCTATTTGAGTTCTAGCTTGACTAAGTTCTATCTCAAGATTCTTGACTTTCTCTTCTAATGAGGTGTTCTCCACAACAAAAGTCTTAACCAACCTTGTAGTCTCATCTAATTTGACTAATAGATCAGCTTTTTCAGTTTTTGCCTCATTGAGCTCTTTTCTACAAAGATGAGAAGTCTTTTCAGATTTTATGAATTTAGTGCATACCTTATCATAGGCTTGCTGAAGGGTCATCTTCTTAGGTACTTCATCATAAGAAGATTCCTCACTGTCACTAGTACTCTCCACAATCACCTTATCGGTTGTGGCAGCAAAGACCATAAAGTGACCACATTCATCCACAAACTCATCTAAAGAGTTATTTTCAGTATCACTCCAAATAGCAATTAACCCTTTATCTTTTGAATTCTTGATCTTTTCTTTTATAAGATAGTTTGGGCACTCTATCCTTATATGACCAAAACCTTTGCACTCATGGCACTGGATAGGGGTTTCTCATTCTTGCCCTTCTTAAAGGATTTAGGTTTCTTAGGAGGTTTGTCCTTATCCTTTTTCCTAAATTGAAGAACCTTGATAATCTCATCAGTTATGAAGGTTAGATCATCATCCTCATTATCATCTTCACTTTCATCTTTATCTTCAGAGTCCTCAATCTCCTCTTCTATACCCTTAAGAGCAAAGTTTCTACTCTTCTCACCTTTTCCCATTAAACCTAATCCATCTCATAGGTTTGAAGGTTCCCTACAAGCTCAGTCAAAGGGATTTGATCAATGTCCTTCACTTCTTCAATAGTAGTGATCTTGGCATAAAATCTTTCAAGTAAGGACTTGAGGATTTTCCTAAAAATTTTGAATTATACTATAGATTCTCCAAGGTTAAAGGTAGAATTCACAATATCCTTGAGTTTAGCATAGAACTCATCAAAGGTCTCATCCTCCTCCATCCTTATTTCTTCAAAACTACTAGTGAGTCGTTGAAATTTCATAGTCTTTATTGCCTTGGTACCTTCATAGGTGGTCTCAAGAATGATCCATGCTTCCTTGGCAACTTCTGTGGATGATATTTTCTTGAATTCCTCATTGGCCACCCTACAAAATAAAGCATTCAATGCCTATTGAAATTTGCCACTATGATTGTTGCTTCATCCCAATCCATTGGCGCTTCCTTTGGCTTAATCTAGCCAACTTCAACAACTTGCCACACCTATTCACTTAGAGCCTACAAAAAAACTTTCATACGAACTTTCCAGTATGCATAATTAGTGCCATCAAATAAAGGAGGAATCAAAAGAGTTTGTCCACGATCCATGACAATGGGAGTCAAGGATTACACTCAGGAAATTAATCCAATCAGAGTGTACCCGCTCTGATACTACTTGTTGGGAAATATAAACTCCGGTTGATAGAATTAACAAGTTTTAAACCCAAATTGTTAATTAGATTTATTATGTATAAAACTTGTTAAAATAAACAAACATCAATATCATGTCAAAATCATATGTAGCGGAAAAGTAAATAAGACAAATTATAATGACCCAGGAAAATCATGAAACAAATTACTTTCACAGTAAAAAACCTGAGGGGAAACCTTCTCGAAAAGCAATCCACTATAGTAAAGAGAAGTTTCAGATCTAGTACAAAACTTTTGTCCCTAAACTCTACAATCCCCGTAGATGAACTTACAGTAGAAATCTTCTATCGCTTTAGAACCTCTGAACTCTTTAATATATGAATGCCACCTTTTGATGCACAGATTCCAGTACGTGACTTACTCCTTTGCACGAATCTCAGTACGTGACTCACTCACTAACTTAAAGAAGAAGAATGTTGGCTGCAAAGTTCTTCTGTTCTTCAACCGATAAAGATCAAGAAGCACTTGGTTACAAAACCCTAAGGCGCAAAGACGCAGTAGCTTCTTTCAGAGAGAATAAAGCTTCGGTCACCTTTTGCATGTGTTCTCCTTGTATTCTTATCTATGACGGCCTTTAAAATAAGCCTTATATATGTCTAGGGTTGTGAGAAAAGAAACTCTACACAAATACATAAGCATGGGCCAAAAATCAGATCTGAAAAATTGATTTTCGTAATTCTGAATAGATACCTATTTGTTGAGACTTGTTGTGAGCTATCGAGAGCTATCGAGCATCTAGAAGGTTTCTCGATCGATCGAAGTAGCTATCGAGATTGCGATAAAGAAAAGCTGAAAAGTCTCGATAGATAGCCTAGCTGTCGAGAGCTATTGAGAAGTTATCGACATTTAATGAATCAGCACTTCTTCACTTGTTTCTTGGACAGACTTGCATGGCTTTAACACTTGAACTTGAAACCCTGTTTCTTGAAGTATTAAACACATCATAGATCTACCCAAATACAAGTAAAATACGTTTTGTCAAAGGATTAGCCAATTACATAAAATTGACATATGTTCCTAACATGATTCACATATGTCTTCACAAAAATTACCAGAAATGGTTATTTCCGGTAGGCCACATTAGATTTGTCATTTGTGAAACTTTGAGTTAGAGTTGTGAGATGTTGTGGTCCTTCCAGAGTTGATGCATTGTCAATGCCCACTCTTTGAAAGAGAGGTCTATCGGGTTGTTCCCCTATATAACCAAAGTAAAATTGATCGGAACTGGTTTTGGCTTTGATATCTACAGGCAGATCCAACAACTCTTTTGCAGCACCGAACACTGCATTGTGAAGTTCAATTGAAAGCTTGCCATACACTGCCTCGAAGCAGCCATATTCTTCGAGTGCACTCTGAACTTTGTTACGTGTGGAAAGCCAAGAACTTGTTCCTGGCTTCAAATTTTCTATTGAAAAATCAATAATAGGTAATTTGAATAATGATTGAACAGCCATAATTTTTTAAATTTCGATGTTGAGGAACGGTTGACATAGACATTATTGTTCCTTATGTATATATAAGGTTCCATTGAGACACTGTGTCATAACTCAACAAACTTGATGGTATCATAACAATAAAAAATTAGGCTGGGAAATAATTGCATCCATACTCCTTTTTGGAAGAACATTTCTTGTTGTCTTGGAAGTTTATGAAATCGAATATTGTGAGTAAAATGTTGCAAGTGACTTTTTGTTGAGACTAGATTAATTGCTCCACGCAGTAAAAAAGTGGTTTGTAGAAATGCTTAATTGTTTAATTCAAAGTTTTATAAATATTGTAAATGCAAATCTTGAAATCAATCAATATATCACTCTATAAAAAACAGGAGTTCATTAAATATATCACAATAGATCTCACTGTCATTTTACTACATGGTTCAGTACGGTTTTTTCTTCACCTTTATTTTTTTCCCTAAATATTTATCAATTTAAAAAAATAGTTGTGTAAGGAGGGGAAAATGTATTTTTGTATATCTCAATGACTATACATGGGGAGCCTTCACATATGCTCTAGCCTGGATTCATAACATGCCAAGATAAAATGTACCGTGATAACACAATGCACAATACACTAATGATAATGCGCCTAATAGTGGTATAGTACGAGTAATTCTTAGGTGCTTTCGGTGCACGATGAATGATGCTCCCCACTTTCACATTCATGGTAATTAAAGTCTACTCATTAAATTCATAGTGTGGTCCATCACGAATATGAGAAGAGGAAGTACCATTTCACTATACTCCAGGAATACCTAAATATTTTCCTAAAGTACACTTAAGCCTAATTAGGCCTTAAAAAAATAATCTGGGAACACTTTCAAATATTGTAAGGGCTTAAAGAAACCAACTCATCAAAGCTTCCTAATAGGTTGGGTTTTTGCTAGAGTGTGTGCTGAGAGGAGTTTAGGATTTTTTTTTTTTTTTGAAATTAGATTGGATTTTAGTATTTAGTGATTTCTTCTTGTTTAGCATAGCAATTGAGAATTGGACTTTATTTTGATTAATCCTTTGGAGACTTTGGATATTAAATTATCAATAATAATTGAATTTCTTTTTTTTTTTCATATTAATTATTTGAGGATAGTACTACTCTTTAAGTATGCCTTGCATGCTTGTAGGGTGAAAGCTTTATAAGTGTGGCCATTGTCATGTGTCTAGCCTACACTACAAAAAAAATGCCTATTAGCGACCAAGAATTTTTGACGGACCCAAAAAGCCCTCTCAAAAAATCTTATTTGTGATGGCAAAATAAAGCCCTCGTAAATACTTGATAAAATGTGAAATATTTGTGACCAAGAAAAAAAGCTGTCGCAATTATGTGTTCTAGCCGTCACAAATACTAATATTTTGGAGGGAAATTTTCCCTCCATATTATTTGCGAGGGACAATTAAAAATCTCTCGCAAAAAGTGTATTATTTGTGACAGTTAAAAGAAAACCGTCACTAATACTAAATTATTTGTGAGGGCTAGGATCGACCTTCACAAATAATCATTAAAATGTCAAAATTTTTGGAGGGAAATGTTCCCACCAAATTATTTCCGAGGGACAGTAAAAATTCCTGGCAAAAAGTTTATTTTTTGTATGGGTTAAAAATATGCCCTTACTAATACTAAATTATTTGCGAGGGCCACGATTGACCTTCGCAAAAAATCAATAAAATATTAATTTTTTTTAGAGATAAAAGTTATTCTAAAATTCAAAGAAAAATAAAAAGAAAAACATAAACATATAGCATTTTGTATTCTTTAAATGAACCTTTTGTTTACAGTCTTAAGAAAGGTCTGCCCTTATTTTCTAAATAATTGTACCCATAAAAAAAATGATAGCACTTTCAACTTCAAAATGGTAGCCTAAAACTCAAGAATTTCAGCCTTTTGTACTCTCTCTCTCTCTCTCTCTCTCTCTCTCTCTCTCAAGTGAATAAAAATTTATTCCCATTAAAATAATGCATAAAAGATGAGTTCATAAATCAAATGGTAAATTACATCCGATTGGCATGAAAATTGACATGTATGTTAAGAACATATAGAACATATAATCTAATGGTTGGATTTTCAAAATATGAATTCAATAATAAGTTATTGGGTGATGCAACATTTTTTTAAAGCTACAACTTGTGTAACTTGAACCCAACTCTCTTTTCTTAATTTGATGTGAACTTCGAAAAATCTATCGTTAGATTACATTATTTTCATATATTTTTCATGCTTATAAAATTTCAAGGTGATCAAAAATTAATTGTCACGTTATCAATCAATTGATTAAATTCAAGTTTTTGTAATTTAAAATAATGCATAAAAGATAAGATTATAGATCAAATGGTAAATTACATCCGATTGGCATGAAAATTAACATGCATGTTAAGAACATATAAAGCATATAATTTAACGGTTGGATTTTCAAAATATGAATTCAATAATAAGTTATTGGTTGGTGTAACAGTTTTTAGAATTACATCAGGTGTAACTTGAACCCAAACCTATATTTCTTAATTCGTTGGAAATTTTGACAAATCTACCGTTAGAGTACATCATCTTCATATATTTTTCATGCTTACAAAATTTCAAGGTGATCAAAGATCAATAGTCATGTCATCATTCAATTGTCTAGATTCAAGTTTTAGTAGTTTAAAATATTGCATAAAAGATGAGTTTATAGAGCAAATGGTAAATTACATCCGATTGGCATGACAATTGGCATGCATATTAAGACCATATAGAACATGTAAGCCAATGGTTGGATTTTCAAAATATGAATTCAATAATAAGTTATTGGGTGGTGTAACATTTTTTGGAATTATAACAGGTGTAACTTGAACCCAACCTTGTATTTCTTAATTCGATGTGAATTTTGACAAATCTACCATTAAATTATATTATTTTCTATATTTTTCATGCTTACAAAATTTCAAGCAGATCAAATATCAATAGTGATGTCATCAATCAATTGTCTACACTCAAGTTTTAATAGTTTAAAATAATGCATAAAACATGAGTTTATAGATCAAATAGTAAATTACATCCAATTGGCATAAAAATTGTCACGCATGTTAAGACCATATAGAACATGTAATCCAACGGTTGGATTTTCAAAATATGAATTCAGTAATAAGTTATTGGGTGGTGTAATATTTTTTAGAGTTACATCAAGTGTAACTTGAACCCAGCCCTATATTTCTTAATTCGATGTGAATTTAGACAAATCTACCATTAGATTACATTATCTTCATATATTTTTCTTGCTTACAAAATTTCAAGGTGATCAAAGATTAATAGCCATATCATTGATCAACTGTCTAGATTCAAATTTTAGTAGTTTAAAATAATGCATAAAATATGAGTTTATAGATCAAATGGTAAATTACATCCGATTGGCATGCATTTTAAGACCATATAGAACATATAATCCAACGGTTGATGATCAAAATATGAAGTCAATAATAAATTATTGACTGGTGTAATATTTTTTAGAGTTATGTCAGGTGTAACTTGTACCCAACCTTATATTTCTTAATTCAATGTGAATTTTGACAAATTTACCATTAGATTATATTATCTTCATATATTTTTCATAGCTACAAAATTTCAAGGTTATAAAAGATTAATAAGCATGTCATCAATCAATTGTTTAAATTCAAGTTTTTGTAATTTAAAATAATGTATGAAAGATGAGTTTATTAAACAAATGGTAAATTACATCCGATTGACATGAAAATTGGCATACATGTTAAGAACATATTGAACATGTAATCCAACGATCGGATTTCCAAAATATGAATCCAATAATAAGTTACTGGATGGTGTAACATTTTTTGGAGTTACATTAGGTGTAACTTGAACTCAATCCTATATTTCTTAATTCGATATGAATTTTGACAAATATACCGTTAGATTACACTATCTTCGGATATTTTCATGCTTACAAAATTTCAAGGTGATCAAAGATTAATAACCATGTCAGCAATCAATTGCCTAGATTTAAGTTTTAGTAGTTAAAAATAATGCATAAAAGATGAGTTTAAAAATCAAATGATAAATTATATTCATTTGGCATGAAACTTGGCATGCATGTTAAGACTGTATAGAACATGTAATCCAACGGTTGGATTTTCAAAATATAAATTCAATAATAAGTTATTGGGTAGTGTAACATGTTTTAAAATTACGTCAGGTGTAATTTGAACCAAACTCTATATTTCTTAATTCGATGTGAATTTTGACATATCTACCATTAGATTACATTATCTTCGTATATTTTTCATGCTTACAAAATTTCAAGGTGATCAAATATCAATAGTGATGTCATCAATCAATTGTCTAAATTCAAGTTTTAGTAGTTTAAAATAATGCATAAAAGACGAGTTTATAGATCAAATGGTAAATTATATCCGATTGACATGAAAATTGACATGCATGTTAAGAACATATACAACTTGTAATCCAATGGTTGGATTTGCAAAATATGAAATCATTAATAAGTTATTGGGAGGTGTAACATTTTTTTGAGTTACATTAGGTGTAACTTGATACAAACCCTAGATTTCTTAATTCGATGTGAATTTTGACAAATCTACCGTTACATTACATTATTTTCATATATTTTTTATGCTTACAAAATTTCAAGGTGATCAAAGATTAATAGCCATGTCATCAATCAATTGTTTAAATTTAAGTTTTTGTAGTTTAAAATAAGGCATAAAAACATGACTTTATAGATTAAATGGTAAATTACATCCGATTGGTACAAAAATTAGCATGCATGTTAAGACCATAGAGAACATGTAATCCATCAGTTGGATTTTCAAAATATGAATTCAATAATAAGTTATTGGGTAGTTTAATAGTAGACCTATTATGAAACGAGTTCTCCCCAAATCAAATGCCAAGAGCTCTTAAATTTAAAATTTTTAATTTATTGTATATGATTTAGCTCATTGTGGGGATTACATATTGTTCTTAGCTCACTGTGGTGATTACATATTTTTCTTTTAACATGTGACTTAAGATAATTATTATTTTTTATTATCTATTTTTGACCAACTATTCAAATGTGTGAATTGTATCTAATTTATTTCATTTTTATTTTATTAATTAATTTATGTGTTGCATAGACATGTTCCATAAAACGTTGCTATATGCTTCCCCCCAAATTTTTCGTTGCCTCATAAAATTTCCCCCTATTCTTCATTTCCCACCTTTTTTTCCCCCAAAACTTTTTTCTTTAATTTTGTTTTCCCTTCTTTTCATTCGGCTCCCACTTCTCAAGCTATTAAAAGTTAAAAACCCATTTTTCATTTCACATCCAACTTTTTTTTTTTTTTTTTCTCTAACCCATTTTCATTTTCACCATGCGGAGCTCTCTCTCTCACATCTCCATCGCCCCTAGCCACCTCCCTAGCCCTAGCCGCCGCCATTGCCCTAGCTGTAGCCACTGCCGCCATAGATCTACTTTCTCTCACCTCAGCCACCACCCACTGCCACCGATCTGATCTTCTTCATTAGATCATCTCTCAAACCCACACTGATTGTAAGTTCTTCTTCTTTTCTTTCTAACGGTTTTTTTTTTTTTTTTTTAATTTTAATTTTTTTTGGTCATTTATATAGTTATTTGATTTCCACCCTTCTTTGGGCATATTATCTGAAATATCTTTGATGAATTGGATTTCGAAATTCATTAAGACCGTCCAGACCGTTGGAAAAAGAAATCTAATGTGCCTTCTCCCAAATTTCTTTGTGGTTGCAATTGTTCAAAAGGTAGGACTAAACTGTATGTACTTGACTTTCAATTTATACAGTCCCCACCAATGGATATTAAGTTCCTAGAGAGTCTTGTTGTATTTGAATACGCTTTGCTTTGAATGCCGATGCTGTGATTATCAGACCATAAAATTCAAGGCATACTTTCCAATCATGTTCTTTTCTTTGGACTGGTTAAACAAATCATGGTCGGCAGTGTGGATACCAATGTGTTAATAGTATTTACTATGATATAATTCCATTATATATTAAGAAAACCCTTATATTGTTTTCAATGATGATTTTTTCTATTTAACTTAAATAATTATGGTTATTTTATTATGAAAATTTAAAATTTTGGTAACAACCTTTCCACTATTCTTCACTTCTAGTACTCTTTTTCCTCTCCCCTTCCTAGAATTAGATCTCATTCTCTCTCTTGTAATTGGCTAGTTGTTTTTTTCTTTGATTGTCTTAGGAAATTTTTATTTGTGTATATACACTGCATGTGTCAAGAGCTAGCTTAATTAGTGGAACTGTGGAAGATTTGCATTAGAATTTTTTTTTATAAGTAATATGCATTAGAATCTTAAATGTCTTCTAATTGTTAATTTCTAGCTTTTACTTAGCAAACAATTTGATCTAATTTAACCTACCTATTTAATTTTATCTATAATGTCAAACTCTTTTTTGTTTACAGAATCACATGGCACAGAATAAGTTACAATCCTCATCAACAAAATCATTTTTTCCATTTAAATAGTATTTAGCATTTTCTCTTTTTGTATTGGCTGATGTTTCCCTAATACTGTTATGTTGCCCTGGTTTTTGTTCCTTTATGTTTCCCTAATACTTAATTGGTTTACTTACTGACTTATAAGTGACTCTAAAGCGTGTTGGATCACTATGTTGTGGAACATAAGTGTGTCAAGTTTAGGATTTTACATTACTTTAAACTGTGGATCTCTAACATTGTTAGGATTTTGGTCGAGTATAAGGCAACAAAGTGATCGTTAGGATTTCTAGTTTGAAAACTAATCAAAGTGTTTCCAGTGTTTTGAGTTTAATCCTAATGTTTGTCCAGATCAAGATTTGAAAAATGTGTTGTTCGAAGGAATATATCTCTAATGCTACGTGTATTTGGTGATGGATTTAACTATTTTGTGTAGTCTTAGTTTCTTGGTCCATTATAATGCTCTTATAATTGTAATATTTGAAAAATAAAATTTGGAAATTTGGATTTTTATCATTATCCAATGTGCACAACTCAGCATTTTCACCCCTGTATAAGCTCTTTTGTTTTGTTTTGTGTTCTTTGTCACTCTACCCTTAATTTTCTCCTATTATATTTGTGCAATATATTAAGTGGAATGGCACTTGTATTGGGTTAAATCTATTCTAGGAAGTTTTGGTTTGCATAACCATTGTAAATTCTTTTTGCACAGGACATTGCAGAGGCCAAAGAATTCTTGAAGCAAAGAGGAGTTGATGTGGACTATGATTGAAGGCTCTCTCTTATGGTGCTTTTGAAGAACCAAGGTGATTTTAAGATAGTTTCAATTCTATATGATCACAACTCAAGGTACAAATTGGATGATAAGTTGTGTGGGAGTGTTGAATTCAATGAGGTAGAGTTTGCTTATAGCTTTCTAAAATTGGTTCCATATTTGAAACTATAAATGTAGAATATTTTGTGAATTTTGTAAGTTATTTTTTATTATGCTCCATTTTCTTTTCTTATTTAACCCATGGACAAGCCTATGTTACCATTGATCGGCACTCTACCGTTCTACTAATTTAATATATTAGTCTAATAATAGGCTTGTATAGCATCGGAGTGGGCCTCATCAAAGAACTAAGAACCCACGAGGTTGCCATTGCCGAACTCAATAATCTTTCTTCATCTAGGTAACCTTATCAACCCCTCTTTGTTTGTTACTCTTTACTATAATACCATACTACTTTTGGTTCTATGTTTCATCTTAGTAACCAACTTGGACTTGCCTTTTTCTTTTGCTAATGTCTTTTTTTTTGTTTCCATAGAGGCAGAGTATGCATGCCAAGTGCTTGTAAAAATTGCCCAGAGAGTCAAAAATAAATAAATAAAGAGATTTGTGGACACTAATTAGTTAATGGCTTTAGGATGGTGCTAAACATGAATATGACAGAGCTATATCTATATGCTAACTTTTTTTTTTTGGGTTTAACACTATATTTTTGCAAATAAATTAAAAAAAAATCATCTAATTGTGGTTTGGGTTGGTCTATATTAATTAAATAAAGATGTGTATAGTGACTAAGATTGAACTTTTTGTGAGAATTTGGTCAAATTTCTGAATATTAGATGAAAAGAAACTAAAAAATAAGTGGAAGTTCATTTGTCCAATACAAGCACCAATTTGAATGATCCATTCTTAGGATAAATTGCACTTAAGAGAAGTTTTTGGGGGAGGGAGGTATTGCATAATTAGTGAATAATTATTAAAGAAAAACCATAGATAAAATAGTGGTTATTGCAAACAAGTGAGGCAGCTAACCTAATAGGTAAATGATTCAATGCATCTTAGATTAAAGAGTACTATCATTTTCATAAAACTTGTGCATGTACAAATGATTTATATCTTGAAAATTCTAATTGTGCTTCTCATTTGACAGAATGGTCCTTCCTTCATTCCTACACTCTTTTGGAAAAAGATGGTGGATAAATAGATGGATGGAGAATGAGGGGTGAGTATGAATGAAATACATGTCATAAATTCTCTCTATCTCTCTTGCACTCTCTCTAACCATTATTTGTAGTTTACATTTTTCACAATTGTTATATTATTTTAATTTATATTTAATTTTGATAGTGGTTTAAGTAATCAAATTAAGTTATTATTATTGTTAAAATATATATATATATATATATATATATATATATATTACTGTTGTTTATGATATATTATATGATTATCTTTGATATAGTAATATGTATACTTATTTATTAAAGCATTGATAGAAATACAAATTCACTTTAATTGTTTCATTTTAACTCATGTTTAATGTTTTTTTTTTTTTATTTTAAGGATGGTACTAGCAGGGATGAAGAGGACAACTCAAACAATAACATGGAGGTCGAAAGCAACTTGGAGAGTGACTTAGAGGAAAACTAATATAGATCTTTTCATAATTCTAGTTGTTTAAAACAATATTTTTATATCATAGTTTAATTTCAGGATTTCTTTGTATATTATATATTTTAAAGTTTGAACTTATAAGAATTTTTACGTTTTAATGGATCAATTTTTAGTAATCATTGTACTATTGTAACAGGATAGTTAAACAAAAATGATATAAAATAAATTATAAATAAATAAATAGTAAAATATTTAAAATATTATCATTGACATAAAAATTTGGTTATAAATAACTTTATAGTGATGACAAAGTCCCTCGCAATTTATAGAATTGTGATACCACTTAACCTCTTGCAAAAACGTTTTAACTGATAGTTTAACGTTGTCACTATTATTTCTAACTAATTGCGAGGGGTCAAAAGCCCTCACAAATAAATTTTAGCGACGGCACTATTTGTCTCTAAAAAGTATGTCATCAATTTGAAATTCGCAAATAATTAATTGTGAGGGTATGAAGATCCTCACAAATAGTTATTAACGACGACTGCTTCCCCTCGCTAAAAATAAGTCGTCGACTTTTCTCGTCGTTTGGTAATATATTTGTGAGGGAAAATTTGTTCAATAACGACGGTGGATTGCCCTCGTAAATTATCTATTTGCGAAGGTATGGTCACAAAATCTCTTTTAGCAACAAGAGCAAATACGACGGCCTTCGAGGGCCATATGCCCTCGCTAATAACTTTTTGCGATGATATTTGAATTTTTGTGAGGGCATTTGAGCCTCGTTAGTAGACTCTTTTTTTGTAGTGCTATTGGTTGGATTTGGGATGTAATATATATAGTCCGCTTAGAATGGACAGACTAATCTCCTTTGGACTAAGATACCCTAAATACAATTTCGACAGACTAAATGCAATAGGCTATTACAACATGTTTCTTAATATTCACACAAGTTTACTTTTTGGCTTAGTTAGGTTAAGGTTTGTCATGTACTTTTATCATACATCAAAGACATGAACTTAGGAAAGAGTGACCATACATCAAAGACTTATATACCTAGGGTTGGTTCTAAAAATAATTTATTCACAACATAAAAATCTGAGTCAAATTTTGATTTTTTGTAATTCATTTTACAAAAGAGCATTGATTGTTTTACCTCCAATAGTGTTCGTATTCTTTTTCACTACATCATGTCTATATTTTTCATATCATGCATGAAATGTGGACCTTTATTGTGAAAGTGTGAACAATATATAAAGTATTTCACATTGGGAATGCAAAACAATAATTATCCTTTATACAAAACCTGTTGAGTAAAATTTGACCTAAAAAATTCCCTTCAACATAAGGACACATTTGCCATACAGGCTGACTAGCACAGAATGACTTCACACTACATTCCAATAAAACCAATGGAAACAAACAATGTGTATAATATAATAAGACAATATGTTACCAGCAGAATAGAAAAAGACCTACATACTTTTTAGTCAATGCAATCTTATTTAAAGTTTAAACACCACATATCCTTGATGAAGCATAGATTACTAATTTACTTTGATCAGAAGAGGTCTCAAACACCACATAAAGCTTTGACAGTACTCTCATTGCCTTTCCTTGCATCATCCAGGTCATAATGGTATCGGAGTAATTTGAAGTATTCAAATGGCTTGAACCTCAATGGATGTTTATCATCAACCAGCTCTTCTGGAGTTTGTATTATTCCAGTTTGGAATGAAAATAGTCCAACAGTGTACCTTGCTTTGGTTCCTTTCAAGATTACCCGATGAAAGGGGGTATGTATTCTGCCATTACTCCAAGCCTAGCAAAGAAACCCATGAAATACCTTTTCTCAATCTCAATGGTTACTTTTGAGTTTTAATAAAGCTTGACTACAATATATATATATATATATATATATATATATATATATATATATATATATATATATATATATATATATAGTTCTATCAATATTTCCTGTCAAAACTAAATTTAAACAGATATATCTTGTGACTTAATCTAAAGAACTCTTCCCTAACAGAATCCTTTTGCATAAGATATAATCAAAAGCCATATCCAAAAGCATTTCTTTTTCGGGTAGGGGTTGCTTTGTAGTCGTGTGACATTTCAATTAAGTGAATAGATTCACGAACTACTAAAACTATGATAAGTAGAATAATGTCTGAAATCGGTAAAGGCCGATGTAACATATATAATGGTATTTAGAATTTACCTTCCAACCTATCATAATTTAGTTCACAAAATTTCAATTAGTACATTTATCCCTCCATATTTGAATTAAAATAAAATCAGTAAAGTTCTGTCCTGCAAAAAACTTTAACAATTTCATTTCAAACAAATCCTTACGGAATCAAAATGTAGAAATTAAAAAAAAAAAAAAAAACTTTATCTGTTTGACATCTAGCAGTGTCTATATATATATTATGTGTATAATGTGGAAATTCTTGGAAATATGGATACCTGACATTGAAAAATGTAAACTATGTTAGAAATAGTGTACATAAATAATTTCCCTTTGTTAATTTGAATGGAAACTTAATTGTTTCATTTGAATCTTAATTTTAAGGAGTCAAATTTAATAATTGATTAAAAAAAACTAAATTGTGTTAGACTCAAACCACAATGACGTAAACGATAAGTAACCCTAATATTTTTGAATTTATTATGACTGAATCCTTTTGCATAATAGTATATCAAATATTGCATGCAATTATAAAAAGATGATAGTGACACACCAAGAGTACTTCTCCTGCCATTACCACGAAAGAAGAAGGTGAGAGCTCCATTTTGATCCAATCACCATTCTTTGTTTTTACTTCCAAACCATTCACTTCATTTTGATGAAGTATTGATAAGAAGGTCTTGTCCGTATGATTCTCAACACCAACGTTTGCTTCATTCATCTCTGGTACTCTATATTTGAGAAACCTAAGATTGTAGAATTGAATACGAGGATCTAAGTACTTCTTCACACCATAGCTGTCAAACACCATTCTCTTCACCAGTTGCTCTAACTCCACAATTTGTTTTGCGTATGAGAGAGCATTTTCACTGAAGAAATAGCACACACAGATATCAGAAAAGATCAAGAAAAATAAACAATAAAAAGTTCTATATCAACCACAATTTGTGTATTCCTAGATTTGCTCCAAAATGAATATATAAAATTTTTAGTGGAGAAGTAGACACAAATTACCAGAACTGGTTATTTCCCGCAGGCCACATTTGATTTGTGAAAGTTTGAGTTAGATTTGTGAAACTTTGAGGTCCTTCGAGGGTTGATGCATGGTTGATTCCCAAGCTTTGAAAGAGAGGCCGATCGGGTTCTTCCCCGGTATAACCAAAGTAAGATATATCGGAAGAGCTTTTGGCTTTGACCTCCGTGGGTAGATCCAATAACTCTTTTGCACTACCAAAGATTTCATTGTGAAGTTCAAGAGAAATAATCTTGTCATACACTGCCTCAAAGCAGCCATATTCTTCGAGTGCACTCTGGACCTTGTTGCGTGTGGAGAGCCAAGAACTTGTTCCTGGCTTCAAATCTTCTTTTGAAAAATCAATAATGGGTAATCTACACATTGCTTGAACAGCCATACTTAATTTGATTTTGAGAAGCTCTTTACATATGCCTTATTGTTCATTTTCCTAATGCATTTATAATGTTCCATGGAGGCACACCTTTGGAAGAACATTCCTTGCTGGCTTGGAGTTTTTTGAAATCGAATATTCTGAGTCAAATTTTGCATGCGACTTTTGGTTTCGACTCAATTAAATTGCTTTATGCATTGAAAGCGTGGTTTGTATAAAATGCTTATAGTATATCCAATATATGAAATCATTAAATATATTATATATTAAAAGTGGAGTTTAGGGCATTATAAGAGTCTTGTAAGTCATACTTAACTAATTTGTAATTCATTCATATACATGGATACGTTTAAAATAAAATAAATAATTTCTAAAAACAAAAACCCTTTTGAGGCTGTTAAAACACTTTTGTGGTCGTTCTCCAACTCATCCTTTATTATTAAATCATATAAGAGCATCCACATCAGTTGGTGGATACTCATCTATAATCCAAAATTTACACATTTTGGCTCAAAAAACTCCCACATCAGTTGTGCAAAACTTTGTAAAATTGTGCAAATCCACCCACGAGTTACAGTAACCGTGTAAATATACACGGCTACTGTAGCTCGTCCATTTATTATTTTATCATTTCATGGTTCGCTCCTTTTTTTTTCTCTCTTCTCCGTGCTCAACAAACTCAATAACTGCTCTCCTCATCTTTTTTTCTCAGATGCACACAGAGATATACTAGCTCAAAAAAAAAAAAAAACACAGATACACAGATCGAAGCTCGTGGGTCTTGCCTGATCGGAGGTCGTGGGTGGTGCTCGTGGGTCTTGCTTGACTGGATCGGAGGTCGTGCTCGTCGGTCTTGACTGGATCGGAGGTCGAGCTCGTCGGTCTTGACTGGATCGGAGCGCGTGCTCGTCGGCCTTGGCTGGATCGGAGCTCGTGCTCGTCGGCCTTGGCTAGATCGGAGCTTGTGCTCGTCGGTCTTGACTGGAGCGGAGCCTGATCGGAGCCTAGGCCGTCTCCCGCACCAGCATGGACTGGCCGCGCTGCCGTGGCGCGGCCTAGGAGCAAGGCCAAGTGGTGAGCGGCTGATCGAGAGATGGGTAGAGTGTAGAGAGATGGGTATAGAGAGAGAGTGTTTATTCAGAAATGGGGAGAGAGAGACAGAGAGCGCGTATTAAAGGGGGGACGGTTGGGAAATAATAAAAAATTTGAGGGAAATAATAAAAAATTTAAGAAAATGTGTAAAATAGATGAACTGATGCGGGTATTTTGTAAAAATAAATGTGTAAAATAGAAAAAGTAGGTTTTTAGTGTAAAAATGGATGTGTAAAATGAATGAGCTGATGTGGTTGCTCTAAGAGTAAGGCCCTTTATAATGATACTCTAGTTATGTAATGTCTTATAAATCGGTTTAAAACACTAGTATATATACTCTCGTATGTGTTTTAATAAATATTATTATTTCTCAAAAAAAAAAAAAAAAACCTTTGGTTTAGAAAGACTTCAGGCTCATGAAGACATAATTTGAGGTACCAAACACTCAAAAAGTTAGAAGCAAGTAGGAGAAACGGCTATTAGGAATTTTTTTTTTTTTTTAATTTATAAGTGGAGCAAAATTTGGTGCATTATATTTGAAATAGCAATCATGAGTAAGAAGTCAATTTCATACAAAATTAAACTAATCAATGCATTATTTTTTAATTTAACTTTTATAAAATAGTTTTAAAAATTATTTATCAAAATACTTAAAGAAAAAATTGATATTTTAATACATCCTCATGCTGCCATCCTACTCATGAAATAGAAGAAGACAATAAAAGTATAAGATTATAGATATTTAAAAGTTTAAAAGAAAAAAAATCCCAAAACAATGATTAAATGTGTGTTAATATTGCAATATTCGATGTAGCTTTTGTGTTTGGCACCAAATTTAAGAAAATTAAATTGGACATATGATATAAAATCAAACTATAATTAGAAACTAATTTGGATTTGACTATAATTTTAATTTTGTTTCAACTTTAATATAATACTATATATGATGTATTATAATAGTATATATGATGCATAATTTTATTTATTCAATGACCATAATTAGATTAAGATATACAGCACCAATATGTGTAATAAAAAGTCATTTATTTGCACCTCCCCATGCACAAAGTGCTTGGGGTCTAGGGAGAAAATGGTTCAAGCTGCGGAATTAGTAGCATGTTGTAATTATTTCTAAAAGTGAAATTATTGTTTTTTTTTTTTTTCATTTAGCAAAGATGCCAATTGTGTTTTTTATTGAGTTTAATGGAGTGATTACGAGATGATCTTATCTATGTAGGTGAGTGCTATTATTGTGGCCCCACATTTGGCATCAAAATTGATAAAAGATTTTGGAATACGTGGTGCACAATTAAAATCTAATTGAAATTTAGTTTTGGTTCAATTGGATTTTCTTTTGGCCTCAATTTTTCAATATACTAGTATGTAGCTTATGAAAATGTATAGATACATTTAAAATTAAACATAATTTCCATTATAGAAATATAAACAATTAGTCAAATTATTTAAAAAAATATAACACATGCATATATATAGATACATTTAAAATTAAACACAATTTTTATCATAAAAATACAAATAATTAGTCAAATTATTATTTTTTAAAGTAAAGATAATTTGTCACATATTAAAATTCTTACCTAAATTTAATACTACGTATGATCATTTTTTAACTAATTTTTAATAAGATAGAACGTGTGGTGATCTTTGTTGTGTAGTGATCTTTGTTATGTGATGATTTTTATTGAGTATATGTGATTGATTTATTTTATTTTATAGTTCATTAATATTAGATTCTTAGTATTTTGCACACATTAACTTACTTGGCACAAAGATTAAAAAACTAAGTGGTCATATAACACAAACTTAAGTAGATAATTATGGTGTGATTCGCAAATAAATTTAAACACATGATGCAAAATTGAATGCTAATTAACTTTTTCTAAGTTTTAACTCTCTCTCTCTCTCTCTCTCTCTCTCTCTATATATATATATATATATATATAGGATTAGATTGATTAGTAACATTGTTAGCTCTCTCATATTAAAAAATCTAGGTACAAATTTTCTTTAATTTCCCCTACTTGTTATAACTTGTAAATAAAAATTAGAATTTTAAAAAATAAAACACATAGGAGTCAACACTTAAATTGGCCATAATCGATACCATACAATTAAAATTAACAATATAGAAATTTTATTCCTCATATTTGTTCCCCTTATATTGGAGTATAATATTTTACACACACACAAATATATATATATATATATATATATATATATATATTTATATATATATATATTTATTGCACATATATACAGAGTAGCAAATCCTAAGAAAAAAATAGTGCCCTTGACTACTTTAAATTAAAATACTAATATACCTAATTAAATATTAAAGTCTAAAATATAATCACTTGTTGTAAGCAAAATAACAAAAATAATAAACGGAGCTTACATAGTGAGTTTATGCCAAATAGTTTAAGGAGACTTTTATTTTATATGCCGTTATCTTACAACTTGATTCAAAGCATTGTTTTCTTTCCTTTAAGAAGAAGAAGAAAAAAAAAATCTATTAAAAATTAAAGAGTATCAACGAAAAGTACATTTTGGGTCCGTTTGGATAGAACTTATTTTGCTGAAACTGAAAACTGAAAACTGAAAACACTGTAGCAAAATAATTTTTAAATATGTAAATAATGCCGTGAGACCCATTTTTAATGAAAAAGTTGCTGAAAAGTGAATTTTGTGGATCCATGAACATTATACAGTGCACTGTTCACGGTTGAATTGGTCCACTATTGCGACTACTGTTCATGCACAGTGCATAAACAATAGCCTCTGCATCTTGAAACGCGTGCCTAGAAAAAAGAAAAAAAAGAAAAAAAAAAGGAAAACGCAGCAAAGGAAACGCAACGCGAATAATCCGTATCCAAACGCCCTCTTTGTATATTTCAATGATTGTACTAGGGAGCCTTTCTATAGGCTTTACCCCAACTCATAACATGACCAGATATTTGCCCCACACTCCTTCATGGCCATCCCTATTTGGTGGAAGTAAGCTTAGGAGGTATGTAAGAATGCAATTTGCCTAAGCATTTTTGCTATCTCTACAACAATGGTAGAAGGTGTGATTTGAAAGAATGGTGTTTTGAAAAGCTATATTTTCCATTGCTTTCAAAGAAGCCAATAGGTTTGTGGATCCTTATCAAACTGTTTCTTTTATTAACTTCAATTTTACTCATGACGTATCTCATTTTCTTGCTTTGATTTTATCTGGTGTCTACTACTATATATGTATTGTTCTGTGTGGCTTTAGCATCCTTATTGGTTTAAAATATTTAAATTTCCTATTTACCA
Source organism: Castanea sativa (assembly GCF_040712315.1). NCBI lineage: Eukaryota > Viridiplantae > Streptophyta > Magnoliopsida > Fagales > Fagaceae > Castanea > Castanea sativa. Next base: position 23,269,349 of record NC_134017.1, read on the forward strand.
CAAAACTCATATGGGCTCATTTTGTAAAAGAAGCTATTAATTATGGTATTTCATAGGATGGGTTTTTTGGTCATGAATTTGGAAGAGTTCCTCGTATAAATTTTTCATCAAAATTCTCTCTCTCTCTCTCTCAATTGAAGAGGGAATAAAAAAAACAGTAACTGGATATTTCTTCGTTTTCTAATCTGCTTATTTATTTTGTTTCCTCCACAGAACTCACTTTTCTTTTCTTTTCTTTTCTTTTTTACATTATGTTTTTTTTTTTTTAAGATATATTTTCTCTCTATTTCTCTCCTCAATGATCCTCTCTGGTCTCCAAATGTTCGAACTTTGAACCCTCAAAATGCAGCCCACGCGAGCTCTCTTATCAATATTTCTGTTTTTATCCCCCACACCCCCCGAATTTTGTTTTTTACAAAATAATTCTTTTATAAATTTTTACAAACACCACAACGAAATAAAAGTGGGTGAACTGCATATGTTATATGTACAACAAACCCAACATGGTGAAAAGCATTGTGGACGAGTGACATACAAAGCACTGTTGACAAGATATGCTCAAACTATTAACCAATCACATATTTAAAATTGCACAACACAACAAATTACCTAACCCCATAAATCAGTCAATAATTTATGCAATAATCAACCATCAGCCCTACAATAATCCCATCATGCGACAAAATCACTAACCCCACACACAAGCTTCCATCAACAAAAAACAAAAAGATAATTATATATATATATATATATATATATATATATATATATATATATATATATAAAATAATCAAACACCCATACCTGTCACGCAACGTGAGCTAGTTAACTCCTCTACAAAGTCCCAAACACCGAATCTTTATTTAGTAATAGAGAAGGGGTATTGTATATATGGGATGATTCCAACAAATTAAAGGACAGGGGTCAAACTCTATCAAAAGATAAAAAAAATAAAGTGATAACTCTCTCATTTTAAAGGTTGTGACCACAAAAGGTTGTGGTCCTAAATTTTCTCCATCTCAAAATGGGATCTTGAGGACGAAAACTTGGGTTTGCTATACTATATTATAATCCCATTTTTATTGATGAACTTTTAAGCGACGTCATTTTGGTTAATGGCAAAGTCATGATTTTGCTTAGAGGGGCACATTTAGAATGAAATATTGAAGACAAACTTAATTCTAAATATGTTTATAATATAATAACAAAGATTATTTAATTTATTAAACAAAAAAAAATAATGTAAAGTTAAGTTATATTTTTCTTTTCATACTTTGTTTCAAAAATTTTTTAAAGCCTAGTATTAGCTAGAGTTAGTATAATCATATGACCGTGTCACTCACTAATGACAATATCGTCATTAATTATTAAGTCATTGAAATAAATAAGAAGGAAAAACAAAATCATAGAAAGATAAGGAACCAAAATTAAACTATGACATTGTTTTTCCTTATTTATTTGAGCGATTTAATAATTAATGACAATATTGCCATTAGTGAGTGACATGGTCACATGACTAGGAATAGCATGTGTCAGGTGTTTATTTGGCACTTTAAGGCCACATCATTCAAGAAGAAGGACAAAATGACCATTTGGGGAAAAATCAAACTTAGCAGAATAAAATAAAAAATAATTCAAACTTAAGGGGCTAAAATGATAATAATTCTAATCTTCATGTGTCAAAAGTTTAATTTAATTTGTCTTCATTTTTGCATTGAATTATTATTATTATTATTATTATTATTATTATTATTACACCAACTTTGAGGTTTCATAAATTGATAATTCCCCTAAACTTTTCAAGAAACCAGATCATGAAGTTTTTATAATTGTAATAGATAAGTCTATATTGGGAAAATGCTAGACGCACAAGTAGGGAAGGAAAAGAGATGGACTGTGAGTTCTCTGAGCACGACAGGTCTAGAGAAGAAGATGCAGAACTTCAACATAACACCAAGAAAGTTAAGGAGGCGGTTGGTGTCCTTGAGTTTGGGGCTCCCCAATCTTATAAGGACAAGCTAGTGGGAGAGATGCCAAGAGCATTTGCTCAAGCTTTCAACCTCAGTGTAAGAGGTGAGGATACCTTAGAGCCTGTTGTGGGTATTGGTGAGTTGAGTAAGGGGATGGTAGCAATCATTTTAACTCCAGAGAAATGGAAACACATCCAAGCAAAGTGGGCTCATGCCTTGATAGTGAAAGTTTTTGGGCGGTCAGTGGGGTATCACTTCCTTCACTCCAGAATAATGAGTATATGGAAGCCAGCAGGCTAGGTGGACTATGTGGAATTAGGTAAGGACTTCTTCCTTATGAGGTTTGGTTTAGTTGCAAATTATGATGATGTCCTAAAGGGAGGACCTTGGTTCATAGGTGAACATTATCTAACCATCAAACTATGGGAACCCAACTTCAAGCCTTCTACCACCATGTGTAGTAAGGTAGCTATGTAGATAAGACTTCCAGAACTCCCCATTGAGTACTATGAAATGGAGGTGCTCAAGGATATCAGCAGTGCTATTGGGCCAGTTTTGAGGATTAATTCCAACACTAGGATATGTGTTTAGGTTGACCTTAGCCAACCCTTAACACGCCAAATCCTTCTTGAAGGGGTGGTGCAAGAAGTGTAGTATAAAGGCATTAGCTCGCTATGATTTTCTTGTGGGTGTTTGGGTCATCGAAGGGAGGGTTTTCCCTATACAATAATGGAGCCCATGGCTAATCAAAGAATGGTGGTAGAGGACGCTCTTGTGGATGAGAATGGGGTTGAAGCGAAGGGGAGCAAATCCCAAGAAGTGCAGTATGAAGGTATCAGCTTGCTATGATTTTCTTGTGGGCGTGTGGGTCATCGAAGGGAAGGTTTTCCCTATACAATCAAGGAGCCCATGGCTGATCAGAGAATGGTGGCAGAGGACGCTCTTGTGGATAAGAATGGGGTTGAAGCGGAGGGGAGCAAATCCCAAAAGGCGGGAAATTTAACTGATGAGTCTAAAGAAGATTATGGACCGTGGTTGCTTGTGAGACATAGGAAAGCAGGACCCACAAATAAAGGATCAAGTACTCCCAATTCCAAAATTGGCCTAGGCAAAAGGTCTAGTCCTGACCTTGAAGGAAAGCCTCGATTTAGCCTAACACAAACCGACTCCCCAAAATTCGGCTCTAGCACGGCTCGCGGTGCAAATGAGGGCAAAAGGGGGAAAGGGCGACATGACCCTTCTATTATGGCCTCAAAAAGGGAGAAAAAACTTCCCCCAGTACGACATCTGTCCCATCTCGACAGATGTTGCAAAATCCCCTTGATTAGAGCCCCTCATCATCCCAACCTTTCGCTTTTGGGTTTGGTAGCCCTTTTAGGCTGTTGGATCTCGCTGGGCAAGAGTCTTCCTCTAGGATTGGAACCAAAGCAAAGGGAAAATCTCCTGTATGTGTGAAAGGGAAGCCAAAAGGAAGTTCCAATGGAAGAAATTCCTAAACACTAGTGGGATATTCTATGACAAGGGAAAATCCTAACCCTGTCGCTGTCAAGGCTAGCCCAGATCAAGGCCAGTCCAACGATGATATGAGGGTGGTTCGATCAAGAAGAAATGAAAGCTTGGAGACACATATTCCCACTGACACCAGAGCAGGAAACTAGGGTTCCTTCCCCTAACAGACCCAACTGACTCAAATCTGTCCCCGACAGCTTTAGAAAATTGTTATAGTTTTAAAACTAGCCCAAATTATTAGAGAATCACTCCCATTAAAACCACAAGATTTAAAGCATATTAAAACTAAGGAATCAAATCCAAAATCTCATATAAACAACTTATCAAACACTTGGTATGCAAAAAGCACATGCTCACACTTCACTTGCATAAATTCATAGTTATCACTTCACTCACACCCACATTTACCAAAGTCATTTAAAATGCAAAGAAAAAACTTCCAAAAATCAACTCATATCAACATATGCAACAACAAGACCCATATAGTTGATCCAGCAAATCAACCCTCAAATACCCATTAGGAAACTAATCAACCAAAACCTTTTATCAAAGCAAAAACTCTTCAAATGATATGAAATTTTTGGATTTTAACAAAACCATTGCTACCCAAATCATCTTAACCCTCTAATCTTCCATTATTCACCAAAACCCATCAAGTATTCACTGTAATAATCATTGAATAGAAAAACCCAAAGAATTTCATAAAAGAAATTGAGCAAAAAGCTTAGATTTTTACCTTAAATTCTTGTTGAGAAAAGGCGCAAATAAAGGAGTATATGGTGGCTAGAGGGATGATCTAGCGGTGGCTGTTCATGAGAGATAAAGAGGGAGTAAGATTTGGGTGAGAGGAAGGGAGAGGCTGCAGCACAAGAAAAACAAGAGAGAGAGAGAGAGAGAGAGAGAGAGAGAGAGAGAGAGCAACATGAAAATGAGGAAAAAAGGGGGGGGTTGGGTGAGAGGAAAATATCTAAAGTAAAGAAGTGGGAGACCAAAAATAAGAGGCCAAAGTGGTGCCAAGCTAAAAAAAATAAGAGGAAGTCTGAAATTTTTTTAGTGGTACGAAGGACCTATTCCAGCGCTTTTTGACCCTATCCCAACGCTTTTTGAAGCGCTGGAATAGGGTGACCCTATTCTAGTGTTTCAAAAAGCGCTAGGATAGGCCTTTTTCCATTCCCTTATGGAGGGATCCTATCCTGCGCTTTCTGAAGTGCTAGAATAGGGTCACCCTATTCCAGCGCTTCAAAAAGCACTGGGATAGGCCTCTCTCCATTTCCTTATGGAGTGACCCTATCCCAGTGCTTTCTGAAGCGCTGGGATAGGCCTCTTTCCATTCCCTTATGGAGTGATCCTATCCCAGCACTTTTTGAAGCGCTGGAATAGGGTAACCCTATTCCAATGATTTTCAAGTGCTGGGATAGGATAATTTCAAAAATTAAATTAATTAAAAAAAAATATTACCCTAACCTATAGCGACGGTTATAAAACGTTGCAATAGGGCATCCTATACCAGCGTTTTTAAAAATCGCCGCTATAGGTCTCCTATTGCAGTGATTTATAAAGCGCTAGTTTTGAGCTGCTGTAATAGGGTTTCCTATACTAGCGGTTTCAAAAAGCACTGGTATAGGCTTCTTTATTGCGGCGGTCTTTAAAAACCCCGGGAAAAAAACGCTAGGATAGGACGATTTTTTTATAGTGTCCCCTTAGACATTCCAACGAGAGCAGAGGCAAAGATATTCGAGTGGAGAGCTTTATCACCACTATTAATGGAGCAAAGTTTAAGAGAATCAGAATAGGAAGAAGAGGTCGAGGAAAGGAGAATATGGATATCCAAGACAATGGCGGTAAACTGTTGGGGATTCTAGAATATGCAATCATCCTTGCAAAAGGGGAAGAATGGCCCAAAAGGAGTTTGAAGGAGTTGGGATGAAAATTGTTGAGCAAGATGGATGCTCAGAGTCTTTGTAAGGCTTGGCCATATCACTCTCTATCTTCTCCAATGAATATAATCTGTTGGAATTGTAGGGGGGACCTTAAACCCTCGATTTCACCTGGCATTAACTAGCTTAATCAATAAATACACTCCTACCACTGTGATTATCACAGAAACAAGAGTGGGTGGGGAGAGGGCTAAGGATATCACTGATAGGTTCTCTTTTAATGGAGCAATATACTCGAATACCATTGGGTATTTAGGAGACATTTGGCTACTGTGGAACTCAGACTCTATGAAAGTTATCTAGCTAGCAAAAACAGAACAGGAGATTTATGTTGTGGCGAAGGTACGTGCTTCTAATCACTCATGGTTCCTTTCTTCTATTTACACTAGCCCTAGAGTTGAGGAAAGCTGTTGTGTTATAATTTAGCTTTTATTGCTAATTTACATCAATTACCTTGGCTAATGTTGGGGGATTTTAATGAAATGTTATCTTGTCATGATAAGTTTATGGGGAATCCTTTAAATCCTAGGCGAGTTTAGCTCTTTAGGGAGTGTTTAGACTCGTGTGGGATGGTAGATTTGGGGTTTCATGGTCCTAGGTTCACTTAGGTTAATAAAAGGGAGGTAGGGCATTTATTCAGGAAAGATAGGACAGGGGCTTTGCTAATACAGATTGGGGAAATCTTTATCCAGAGGCCTTGATTCAACACTTGGCTCATACCCACTCTAATCAGTATCCTATTCTGCTCAGATTAGACAGCCCGCCCACCTATTGGTTGACCAGACCGTTCAAATTTCAGCCTATGTGAATGTCCCACCCTTTATTCTTTGAGCTTGTTGTAGATTATTAAGAAGAGAATAAGCACTTGAAGGGGAATGTTGATTATCTCACTAAGGAGGTTATGGCTTGGAATAAATATGTGTATGGGAACATTTTTCAAAGAAAGAACAGAGTTGAGGCTAGGCTGAGAGGGATCCAAATTCGCATCGAAAATTACTCAAGTGAGTTCTTGCTTAATCTAGAAGCCTAGCTTAAGAAAGAGTATTTTGACATCCTCCAACAAGAGGAGGAATTTTGGTTAATTAAGTCTAGATACAATTGGCTAGTCCAAGGAGACTGAAATACCAAATTTTTCCACACTTTTGCTATAATAAGACAAAAAAGGAATAGAATCTCTTGTTTGAAAGATAGCCAAGAAAACTGGGCGTATGAAGAGACAGAAGTAGCTGATCTAATTAGAAAAAGGTTTTATTAACTTGTTCTATACAAGTGTTGATAGTATTTCGATGAAGAATTGGGATATCCCCTCATAGTTGAGACATGTTGATGAAGAGAGCTTGGTTAGGTTGACAACTAATATATCTATGTAGGAAGTAAAGGAAGGGTTGTGGAGCCTAAAACCTCTAAAAGCCCTGGGCCTTGATGGTTATCATGCAAGATTCTTCCAAGCTTATTGGCATGTTCTAGGTATGTCAATCTTTGAAGAAGTCAGCAAGTTTTTTATTACCTTAGCTTTGCTTGCCCATCTTAATGAGACTCTGATCACTCTTATCCCAAAGTGCCTCGAGGCAGATTGTTTGACTTCATCCAAACAAATTAGTCTGTGCAATACTACTTACAAAGTGGTGACAAAAATTATTGTGAAAAGATTAAAATCAATGCTACCTCGCCTCATATCTCCTCTCTAAATTACATTTGTCCTAGGCAGATTGGGATTAGATAATATGATCATCGCTCAAGAGTTGATTCACACAATGAGCCTAAAGAAAGGTAAAGTGGGGATTATGACGATAAAAATTGATTTGGAAAAAGCTTATGACAGATTAGATTGGCACTTCATCTGAGAAATCCTTAATCTGTATAAATTCCCAGCTTCCCTGGTTAAGCTTAATATGAGCTGTGTCTCTATCTCGCTGATCTTAGTTCTGTTCAATGGGGGAAAGCTAGAACCTTTCTATCCTTCGCGAGGGATTAGACAAGGCGACCCTTTGTCTCCATACCTTTTCATCATGTGTATAGAGATGTTGGGCTTCCTTATTGCTGAGAAATGTAAAGAAAATTTGTGGGACCCAACGAGAGCATCTAGAAATGGTCCTGCTTTTTTACATCTTTTTTTTTTTTTTTGCTGACGACTTGGTTCTATTTGCTAGGGTAGATATGAAGAACTGTCACAATATCAAGGAAACTTTAGACTCTTTCTGCGAGCTATCTAGTCAAAAGGTCAGCCTAAACGAGTCCAAAGTGTATTTCTAACCAAATTTCAGTTAGGATGCTTGACACGAGCTGTGCAAGGTGCTGGGTATCAACTCCACACCCAATCTGGGCAAATATTTAGGCTTCCCCCTAAAGCATCCAAGCACTTCCTCTCAAGACTTCAATTTTATTCTTAAATGAGTCAAAAAAAAAAAAAATTTCAAGGATGGAAAGCTAATATGTTATCCATGGCTGGGAAGGTTGTCCTATAAAAAGCAGTTATTTCTGCAACTCCTTTTGTTATGCAAGGTTGTATGCTCCCCTCTAGAGTCTTAAACAGCCTTGACGGGATTAACAGAAACTTTTTGTGGGGTTCATCTGAGGAAATTAAGAAGATGCACATGATTAGCTGAGGAAAAATCACTAAACCTAAGTTTTGAGAGGGTTTGAGCATTCAGGAGGCAAAAGTCCGTAACCTATCCTTGGCTGCCAAACTGTGTTGGAGAATGGAAAATGCCAGGAACGCTGGCTGGGCTGAAGTCTTGCAGAAAAAATATCAACATAGGCCCGCAGGCTGAAAATGGTCGCACTCTAGAATTTGGGCCGCAGTAAAGAAGGGCCCGACAATCTACGAGAAAGGTGACAAATGGACTATTGGCAACAACATCACCCTCAACTTCTGGTATGACAAGTGCCTAAACATGGGCATTGTGAGATCTCTAATTGAAGGCCCTTTAAATAGAGTGGAGGATGGACTCTTAGTGAAGGATATAATGAGCAATGGGGCTTAGAGTTTAGCGATCTCTCCTTTGACCTCTCCAGTTTTATCTAAAAAGCTATTGTATCAACCTCGTTACAAAGATTCTCAGTGAGAGAGGATCATTGAAGCTGGATCTCTAGCGCTAATGGGGAGTTTGATCCAAAAAATTCTTATCTCATAGCCATTGGAGAAGATCTGAATAAGCACGAATTGGATGCTAAATGAATTTGGAAGCTTTGTACCTTACCAGAAATCCAAATTTTCCTTTGGAAGTGCTATCACCACAGTGTACCTATTAAAGTTGTTCTGTCCCTTAGAGGAATTGAAGGCCTTGGTGGTTGTGATCTCTGCTCTGATAGCAATGAGAGCATCATACGCGTCTTGAGAGAGTGCCCGTTGACCAAAAGATTTTGGCGTCGAGCTAAGTGCCCCCCGTCTAGCTAAGTACCCCCCGTTGACTTGGAACACTGGCTTCATGCTAATGCTAGGAGCTCTCTTAATGGCAGTAGGTAAAGATTATAGATAGAGCTCATTCTTTTTATTTGGTATTTAGAACCTCTGGCTCCAATGAAATAGGAAGACTTTCAAGAAGCAAGAGCCCAATCCAAATCTGGCCAATTTGGTGGAGATGCAAGTTAGGGAGTTTGTGTACTATGTTATGGATTTGAGGGTAGAAAAAGTCAAGGCCATAAGGAGGCTGATGTGGCTTAAACTTGCAGAGGGCAGGCTAAAATTGAACACTGACAGTTCAGTATTGGGTACCAATGGTATGTCGGGTTGTGGGAGCTAATCAGAGATAGCAATGGTCATTGGGTGGTGGGTTTTGCAAAATCCTTATTGATGTCCTCTAGTATAGCTGCTGAGTTATGGGCTCTAAAAGATGGCCTAGCTTTATGTGTAGAGTTGCAGGCTCAATTTGTAGAAGTTGAGCTTGATGTATCTGCAACAATATCCTTAGTTTCAAGCAATATCAACTCTAATAGGGATCTTTCTGGCCTTGTTGATGATTGCAGGGATCTGTTGCGGCAGCTGCCTCAAGTTAAGGTGTCTCGTTGTTTCAGAGAAGCCAACTGCTGCGTTGACGCATTAGCTAGCATGGGCTCTTCTCATGCTGATATTTCCTTGCGTTTTGCTCCCCCTCCCCCTCAATGTTATCCCCCTTTTTTGTGCTAATATGTGGGATTTGTACCGATCTAGACTTGTAATAGCTAATTCTGGGGATATTGGTGGTTAATTATTAATATGTCTCCTCTTTTTACCAACAAAAAAAAAGAAGATAAGTCTATACTCACTCACACCATTACTTCCCTAATAGACTTCATGTTTAAAACATATTCCTACCCATTCATGCAAGCCTCAAAGGGGGGGGGGGGGGGGGGGGATTTTCATTCGCACAAACACCAAAGGGAGAGTTAGGGATGAAGGTATGTCAAAGCCTTGGGGGGCCATGGCCCTCCAAGAAAATGTTTTAGCATATATATATACACACGTAAAATTTAAATTTGATCCCCAAAATGGAATATTAGTCATTTCAAATTGAAAAGTAACTAAAAAAAATTTAATATAAAATAATCACTTGACTGAGTATTTTAGTTTGCTTGTTCCGAAGTTAAAAGTTTGAGACTTTAGATTTTGAGTGAAGATAGTATGATGCATTTTCACCTAAAGGATTGTTTGAGCGCTTGTTAACTTTTGTCTATGTATAAATTTGCATATCTTAATTTTTTTACATAATGACAGTAATTGGTTTGTTTTAGCACAACTATGTTGTCTCCAAGAGTTTTTCTAAAAGTGAAAAATAATTCTCACTTAAGTATAAGAGCTGGATTTGCAATTCGAATTCTATAGAAAAGAAGTCTTGCTAGAATTCAATCCTACTGTGAGCAACTATATATTGCATTATGTACGATATTTAGAGAGAATGGTTGTCATACAAAAGCTTTAAATTAATAATTGAAGCCTTCTTCCTTGAGCCTAAACATAAAAAACTCATGCATGTACTTCGATAGAACCAAAAAAAAAAAAAACAATTGTATGTTCTTCATGACACATTGAGTCTTAACCTTTTCTTTCAAACCATACCTATTTGTATTAGTAAGTTTAATATAGGAAATTTTTGAGTAGTTCTTTGAAGTATGGGAGCTTCTAGTTCATGCAGGCAATGTTCGTTCTGGGGAAGATCATTATAGAAGGATTCCAAAGTTTTGAAACTCTTGCAGTAGAAAGAAAAGTGGAGCATTTGTAGAGGTTACATAGGGAGTCTAAAACTAAGATGGTTTTGTGAGTATGTATAGACGCTACTGTAACTGTTACATGGTTTTGGAGTTTCCATTCAATAGATTCTTCATTAGTTTTCCACTTCATTACTAAGCCTTTGTGTTGCATGTTTAGTAATTTACATTTTTTTTTTTACTTTAGATTTAGTATGCTATATTGCTATTAGTATGGTTGATAGAGATTGCTTGTAATATATGCGTAGAATTTATAATAGATTTGTGTAATAAATTCATTAATTTCATTGCTTAAATCATTTGGGGTTGAAACAGATTTTTCAATTTAGTCAATTTTTAATAAATTACTAAGAAATTTAAGATATATTGGGGCTACATGTTTGGCAATGATTAACATTGTGGGGTTTGATTTGGTCAAACATGCAATTGAAATACTCCTCTCCTTTTTAGAGATAAAGAGTTGTGAAGTGGGGATTGTGAGATGGAGAGCACTAGCATGGGGGGTGGAACCCCCCCTCTCCCCCATCCCCTCTCAGTTGCTACTTTACAACCCAAGACAGCAAAAACCCACTACATTTAAGTTTGCATATCTAAAAAAATTTGCAATCTATGAATAGTAAGGTTGCATATATGAAACCTTACTATTCATAGGTTGTAAAGAAAATTTTTTTTTTTTAATTTTGTGGTTGTGTGTGAAGAGAAAAAGATAGTGGGAGGAAAGAGAGAGATAAAAATACTTTTTATTATTTTATTAGGTAGTTTATATTATTTTATTGGGTTATATGTAAAAATAAAAACTGAGATGTAAGGTGAATTGTAAAATGAATTGGTAAAATAAATAAAGTAGCGTTTGAGAATGCAAAACAGGTTTTTTTATTGCATCCTCAGATGCTAGTGCTTAAGGAAGCTCTTAGGTTTATAAATTTTATGGGTTTAAAAGTAGACTGTTTGAGTTTATGGATATATACGAGTGTAGTTTGTAATATGTGAGTGATCCTATTTTATTGATTTAGGGGCTAAAATCTAATTTTGTGAAGGACTTGAGGTTGAGTTGTAATTTTAGAAGAGTATTGGCAGTTGTTGATTTTGGGTCTCATTTATTGGTAATTTGGACTTAAGTGGGTTTAATCTCAAATTCGGCCAGCTTGATGTATTTTCTGATTGGGCTTTGAAGGATTGGGTTTGGGTATTTTTTTTATGGGTCTGTTGATTTAAGCATGGGTTTGGGTCTTTTTTGTTTCTCTGGTTTAAATGTGGACTTTATAATATGAGCTGGACCTAGTTTGAATCCGGGTTGGGCTTGTAGAAGTTACGGGGCCAGTTTGGTTTATAGGCTTTTATTTAAGAGAAAATGTTTTTTGAAGAATTCAGAGAAAAATTTTGGTGGGCTTGTTTGGGTTTTGTCTGAATGACTGGACCTTAGTGGATGGGCCTAACTGATGTCTAAAGCTTTTATGGTTAGCCCAGGTTATGGAAAACCGGGTAGGGTATAAATATTTGGGTAGCTTCCAACCCGACCCACTTCTCTACCAACCAGATTCCCTACCCCTTAATTCTAGGACATTCCTTGCCTCTCTCTCTCTCTTTCTCAACATGTTTCTCTCTCAAAGCCCTCCAACCAAACCAGCCCTATAACTTCCACAAGCACAACCTGCATTTAAACTAGGTCTAGCTCAGACTAGAAAATCCACATTTAAACAAAAGAAATGAAAAAATCCCAAACCCATACTTAAATGAATAGACCCATAAAAAATCCAAACCGAATCCTTCCAAGCCCAATCTAAAAATACATCAAGCCAGCCCAAGTTAAGATCAAACCCAATTAAATCCAAAACCCAAAAAAGATAAAATCTACTAACTATATAAAAAGAGCCAAGGGCTCTTTCTATCTATTTCTATTAGCTACATAAAAAGCACCAATTCCCCTACAGTACACATTTGGTATATTGGGTCCTTTTATCTTTTTTTTTTTTTTTTTTGCAAAAATGCAAAACTGACCCTCTAACTTTCACTCTTTTTCATTTCAGTCCTTCAACTTTCAGTTTTGTCAATTTAGGGTCCGTTTGGATACAGCTTATTGCTGAAAACTGAAAACACTGTACCAAAATAATTTTTAAATGTGTGAATAGTGCCGTAGGTCCCATTTTTAATTTTAAAAAATCTGAAAAGTGAAGTTTGTGGGTCCCGTGAACAGTACACGGGACCCACAGAGGTGCTGAAAAGTCAACAAAATCGGCTACTGTTTATGCACAGTGCATGAACAGTAACCGCTGTCCCCTTGGATCGTGCATCAGCAGAAGAAAAAAAAAAAAAAAAACGCACAGACGCGGACGCAGTAATTTTCATCCGTATCCAAACTCAGCCTTAGTCCTCTAATTTTCAATTTTTGTCAATATAGGATTCCGTTAAACCCCCGTAACTGCTGCCGTTGACTTTCAGTTTTTTTTTTTTGGGAATTAAATGCAAAAAATCTGTAAAAAAAAAAAAAAAAAAGAAAAAGAAAACTACAAGCTCCGCTGAAGCATTGAAGAACGCAGTCCTTCAGGCTCTAGATCGCGTTCTCGAGTGGACCACGTTCTTCAATGGCTACAGGCTCTAGATTTGCAAGTGATGGGACTGTTTTCTTCAATGGCTGCAGGCTTTGGATCGCGTTCTACAATGGATCTCCAGCCATTGAAAAACACGATCCTCTCGATCGCTCCGCTGAAGCAATAGATCTCCGTCCCCTTCGTCCACGAGAATATCCGTCAAACGCTCTGTTAGCCCGATCTCACTCCTTGACCCGTTGTTCTCCCACGAACCACTCAAACTTGCTCTGGATCCAACACCGCACGATGAAACACAGAAATCTATACACAGTTTTTTTTTTTCTGTGTAGTTTTCTTTTTCTTTTTCTTTTTTACAGATTTTTTTTCATTTAATTCCGACAAAAAAAAAAACTGAAAGTTAACGGCAGCAGTTACGGGCGTTTAACGAAATCCTGTATTGACAAAAATTGAAAGTTAGAGGACTGAATTGACAAAACTGAAAGTTAAAGGACTGAAATGAAAAAGAGTGAAAGTTAGAAGATCAGTTTTGCATTTTTGCCTTTTTTTTTTTTTTTCAAGTTTTGAATAGTCTCTACAGTGCCAATTTGGTTTGTTCAATTGACACTGTAGCTACAGTGCTTTGGTTTCAATCTCTGCATTGTTGCTGCTTTTTTTTTTTAGAGCTGCTTTCTTTTCTTTTCTTTTTCTCTGTTTTTTTTTTTTTGGCGTGTGTCCACTTTTTTTTTTTTACTTTTATATATAAAACTGTTAGTTAATACAATAAATTGTCACAATATTTTTGCAATTGTTGATATGTTAATTTCTTATAAGTTAAAATAAAATATCATACTAGAACCATCCACAACTAAAACTAAAGGTATTATGAAAAAAGAAGTGCTACATCCACAACATTTTTCCTAACACTTTCACAACATTGTTCATTAGGCTTCCCCCCCCCCCCCCCACAAACCACATTACGCCAGTTTTGGTTGTGCTGTCTTTTCTTTTAAATATTTATATGTGTATGTACAGTTACACTGACTTAACAAATTCTTACAATACTTTCACAATTATTAAAAATTTGCACTATTCATTGGCCCTTTTTTTTTCACAATACGCTGGTTTTGCTGGTGCATTTTGATGGTGAATTATAAATCTGACCAACTCCAGCTCGTCCAAAGGAGGCGTCCAGAACAAAAGGGACATCCCACATAGGAAGGTCGTCCATGTAAGGGTAACCGTCCGTGAAAAGGTCGTCCATAGAAGGACAACCTCCCGTGGGAGCAAGGTATGCTCGTCAGGAAGGCTTCTGGACGAACCCCTGACACTTGGGAAAATTCTCAAGCATGAAGTTGCCTACGCGCTAGTGTTCCAGGACATGAGCGAAATCCAGGTTCAGTGCTACGACTCCTTATCACATGCATAACTTCCAATGACAGTTATATGAAAAAGTGTAACTCTTAAACGGTTGTGGAAGTTATCCCCGAACCCTCAGACCTCCTCAAATATAGGGGAAGTTACAAATCTAATAACCGTTTCTGGGGTGTACTATATAAACACCCACTCAGACTAGAAAAGGTACGTTTTTACAATTCCTGAAATGTTGGAACTCCAAAATTTAAGAGAGAAAATTAACTTTGGTATCAGAGGGTTCTTGACCGGTAACCCCGGTCACCTTTGATCATTGTTCTTTCTTTTCAGGCCTTCAAGACAGTCATGATACCTTTGAAATCCGAAACATCCAGTCTATTGATTTTCTTTGCATCATCAGTTGGCGTCGTCTGTGGGAAACATTCTTTTCGTTCGATTATTTGTTTTCAGTGATTCGCCTTTCCCAGAAAAAAGGCTATATGGTTCGGACAAGATCAAGGGCTACCAGCCCATTCCACCAGGAGAGTAGGGATGCTTCTAGTAATCCCCACCGTGATTGTCAGTCAACGTCTGTCATGCAACTGCCTTCCATTCAACATATACAGTTCATGGCTGCAACTATGGCGGAACTAACCCGACAGAACCAAGAGTTGAATAGGGAGATCAATTTAAGGAGGCAGTACCATGAAAGACATGCGGAAGGGCAAACTCAGAGTCAAGAAGGTAGAGGAGAAAATGTTGAGTCCAAGAATCAGTCAAGGGGTACTGCTTCAAGAAGAGTGCCACACTTGGAGAAGGAGATGGACCAGATGAGAAAAGCTATGAATGAAATGAAGGAGAATATGAGACGGGCGAACCCCGTGGATGACTTAGTCCACCAAACGGACTCCCCTTTTACGGCTTCCATCAATAGTCATCCCCTATCCCCGAAGTTCAAAATGCCTTCCTTAGATTCATATGATGGAACTCGTGACCCGTGTGATCAAATCGCTACCTTCAAGACTACCATGCACCTTTAAGGGGTTCCGAACGAGATTATGTGTAGGGAATTCCCTACCACCCTCAAGGAACCAGCGCGAGTGTGGTTCAGCAAGATACCCCCAAACACGGTGGGCTCATTCAAGGAGTTGAGTAAGTTATTCGTCAATAATTTTATTGGAGGACAGCGCCACAAGCGTTCCTCTTCCAGTTTGCTAGCTATAGAGCAAGGGAAAAATGAGAGTTTGTGGTCCTTCATTACTCGGTTCAACAGAGAAACCTTGATGGTGGATGAGATGGACGACGAGTTGCTATTGGCCGCCTTCCATAATGGGGTCAACTCTGACTTGTTCATTCATAAGCTTTACGAGTAAAAGCCACAAACTATGGCCGAACTCGTCCATTCAGCCCAAAATTTCATGAATGCTGAGGACACGATCATAGCCAAGAAGAGGAAGAGAGCAGAGCGTTCGGAAGCGGGTCTCCTGCCTCATCCAGATCAAGGTCCTCGTCCAAAAAAGGCTTGAGAAGAAGAGAAAAAAGATAGAGACAGTAAGAAGGTGAGTTCTTCAACGAGAAATCAGCAATACACTCCCTTGAATACGCCATTAGAGCAAATGCTTATGCAAATCAAGGACGATCCGTCCTTGAAGTGGCCATAGAAAATGAAAGGAGATCCTAACAAGCGCAATGGGAACAAGTATTGTTGCTTTCACAGAGACCATGGGCACTACATGGACGAGTGCTTTGATTTAAAGCAGCAGAGAGAGAATCTTATCAGGCAAGGGAAGTTAAGGAATTTCCTTAGACGAGACCACAAAGACAAGAAGATGAAGGCCAAGGTGGAAAAATCATCATGACCCCCACTTGGAGAAATAAGTGTTATTATAGGAGGAACCTCAGCAGGTCAGTCATCCACATCAAGGAAGACATACCTGAAGGTGGTGCAAAACGTCCAGCTGTCTGGACGATCTCTTAGGACTAGAGAAGCTGACGAGCAAGCCATCACGTTCACAAATGATGATGCTGAAAGAGTTCACCACCCACACGACGACGTGATCGTCATTACCCTATTCATCGCCGATTATACAACCAGAAGGGTGTTGATGGACAACGGCAGTTCAACAGACATCCTGTATTACCTCGCCTTCCAAAAAATGAGGTTAGTACGAGATCAGCTCCGTCTAGTGAATTCACCCTTGGTGGGATTTGGAGGGATGAAGGCGCAACCTGTGAGCACCATTACACTACCTGTGGTAGTCGGGGTGTACCCACAACAGATAACCAAAGAGGTAAACTTTCTTCTTGTTGATTGTTCATCATCATACAATGCTATCATTGAAAGGCCGATTTTAAATAGTTGGAAGGCGGTGACTTCTACCTACCATTTATCTGTCAAGTTTTCGACTGAGTATGGAGTGGGATGAGTACAAGGAGATCAACTAGCCGCCAGAGAATACTATTTAGCCATACTGGCTATGGACGAGCATGTGCAGATGATGAATATAGATGAGAGAAGAATTACTGCAGAACCCACTGAGGTACTGGAGGATATTCCTTTGGATGAGAGTAATCTCGAGAAATTTACTAGAATTAGGGTGAGTATGGAAGAGGAGATGAAGTAGACTTTGGTCTAGTTTTTGAAGAAAAGCCTTGACGTGTTCGCATGGAGTCACGAGAACATGCCAGGTATTGACCCAAATGTCATTACCCATCGTTTAAACATATATCCTTACTCCTAGCCTGTGCGTCAGAAGAATATGGTCTTTGCTCCTAAGCGAGACAATGCCATCAAAGAAGAAGTCCAAAAGCTGATCATGGCAGAGTTTATCCGGGAAGTCTATTATTCGGACTGGTTGGCGAATGTGGTTATGGTAAAGAAGGCCAACAGCAAGTGGCGGATGTGCATGGACTTTACTGACTTAAACAAGGCTTGGCCCAAGGACAGTTATCCATTGCCACGTATTGACCAACTGGTGGACTCAACGGTAAGTCACAAATTGCTGAGTTTCATGGACGCCTTTCAGGCTACAACCAAATAAGGATGGACGAGACAGATCAAGAGAAGACTTCTTTCATTACTAGCCAAGGGTTATTTTGCTATAAGGTAATGCCTTTCGGTTTAAAGAATGCAGAGACGACTTACCAAAGACTGGTTAACCACATGTTCCATCCTCAAATCGGACGAAATGTGGAGGTTTACGTAGATGATATGCTGGTAAAGAGTTTGGACGAGGAGAAGCATCTGGACGACCTTCAAGAAACCTTTGACACACTTAGGCGGTATAACATGAAATTGAATCCAAGCAAGTGTGCTTTTGGAGTTTCGTCAGGGAAGTTAATAGAGTTCATGGTTTCACATAGAGAAATTGAGGCGAATCCCGACAAAATCCAGGTGATACTAAATATGGAACCACCGAAGAATATCTAAGAAGTTCAGTCTCTTACCGGACAAGTTGCTGCCCTTAACAGATTTGTTTCGAAAGCTATTGGCAAATGTTTACCATTCTTTAGAGTCCTTAAGAAGGCATTTGAATGGATGGACGAGTGTCAGAAGGCCTTCCAAGACCTGAAAACTTACCTCACGACGGCATCATTGGTGAGCCCGTCTGTATCTGGCGAGAAATTATATTTGTATTTGGCAATGTCCCCGCACGCAGTGAGCTTGACATTGGTTAGAGAAGAACGGCGAATTCAGAAACCATTTTACTATACGAGCCTGGTGTTAGGATTAGTGATCTTAAATTCTATTGTATGATACTATGTATATTATTATGTATGACTTAATGTTGTGATTAATAAAGTAGTTTTATTTTATCTAAAATAATGGTAACATGAATATTGAGACATTATCATATAGCCCTTGAGATGCATTGTATGTGATTTATGTGATTTAGTCACAGAAGATGTAAATCACAAGTTCCTTATAAACTCAAAATGTAGTTCATAGTTAGTAATGAAATTGGGCATTTTATCTGCTAAGACTATAACATATCAACTAAGATAATTTGTCTTGATCATGGAAATTGAGATTTCTAGTTGGTATGTTGATATGTTTTAAGAGTTAAAACATATTGAACTAGACCAGTGTGAGATTTATTATTCTCCTAACGACTGTCAAATGAATAATAAACTCACGACTTGTATTTGCATGAACTCTTAATCCTGAGAGAATAATGGATTTGATCATGAGGTGTAGGTTACTTTGATATATCAGGAGTGGGATCTAAAGTTACGGTTAAAACCTCAGTATGTTGGGCAACCACATTTAATGTTGATGGAACATATATTCTCAAGATGAAATTCATAGTCTCTTAACGGAGATACAAAATATTCCTTTAAGATAAGTTTAATTGGTTTGTTATTCAGAGAGTTAGGTTTAACCACTTTAGTAAGGAGTTACTAAAGTATATGTTTATGGAATTGGATTTCATAAATATATGATGAATAACTTAAAGAATTAAACCGGGTACTCAAGGAATTAAGATGTAGTAATCTACAAAGTGGCAGTCTTCTTTCATGACTTTGTATTACTACGAATATTTTATGAAGTGGTTGCATGTACAATAAAGTCTTGGGATATAATTTATAAATAAGGTCTAGAGTGCAACTATATTTATATAGTAGTATTAAATATAGTTAATGGTAACTTTGGACTTGTCAAGATTTGACAGAAAAAGCCTAAGGCCCATTGGAGCTGGTGTCTTATTGGTCATTTTTGGTCTCATTCCAAGCCACACACTTAAGCCCAATTGGAAATGCCTAAAAGATCAACCCAATTAGATAATCAATTAGATACAAAGGGAGAAATATACAGAATTTTTCTGTAGAGAATTTTGTAAGAACTATTGTGAAGTGGTGCAAAAAAGTGTTAAGACACTTTTTCACATTTTTCCTTTGGAACTAATTGAGAGACCACACATCTTGGGCGTTAGTGAAATTGGAGTGAAGATTGAAAGTGTTCCCAAGTGATTTTGATCTTCGATTTTGAAATTCACTGCTCCAAGGTACACTATTTCATTCTCAAATTCTAAAACTTATATAGTACATGTTAAGTTTTATGAATGAAGTAGATCCATTATTTTTCGCTGCATACATGCATTTTTCCATCAAATGGTATCAGAGCGGTCCTCATTTCATATATGTTTAACATGTTTATAGTTTTGGAATTATAGACAATAGTTTCATGTTGTTAGAAATTTGTTTTATGCATGATTGTTGAAATTATTGATTGATAAAAACTGATTTTGATGTTATGATGTTGTTTAATTTTTAGTTTAAGTTTGTTAAACTGAACTTTAAGGCTATAGCATCAATGTAATTCAGTTTTGATATCAATTTATGTTCATTATGATCATATGTTGGCTGTTTTGTACATGAAAACATAGAAAAACTGTCTTAGAAAAATTCTGAAAAATTCAAAATTCACGACGCTCGATCGATCGAGGATCTGTCGAGCATCTATCGAGCTGACAGAAGATCTCTCGATCGATCAAGGATCTGTCGAGAATCAATTGAGCTTCGTAGAACTTTTTCTCGATCGATCGAGAATCTGTCGAGGATCGATCGAGCAATCAAAACTTTCCTCGATCGATCGAGGACTGTGGATTCAGTATTTTTCCTAAGTGTTTTTACAAATATAAAGAGCAAGGCTATGTGTAATTAGTTCATGCATGTTTTAAATTTAAAAACCTTTATTCTAAAACATCTAGTGGGAGAGAGATACAAGGGTTGGATCTTACGGCCTTCATTGACGGTTTATAGTAGTGTGATTAAGCACCTCGCCTTTGCGTATATGTCTTGCTCCCTTCGAAGGGTGTTTAATTCATGGTACTACAGGTAAACTTCTTAATGATGAATAATATGTGTTTTTACATTAAGAATGACCACGCTACCATGGAGTTACTTAATGACTCACATAGAATTCAGTCAATAGTGTACACTAGACTATGTTTAATATTAACCTCCCTTCGGAGCTATGTCATTATTACTTAGAGGCTAAAGGAAAAACGACATATTATTAGTGTTTGATAAGAGTTATCATAATGGCACTAATAATGAGAATAGCTCTCAATCAATCATAGTGTTTATAATTTACTTACTTCCAATGAATTTTAAACATAGGATTGGGTTATCGTTGCATATATTATTTTATGGTTTTATTAAGGTTCTATACTATATGTTTATCTGCTAAATTGATAATATCCAGTTTACTTATTATATTCATGTTTATTATTTTCAGATTTGAACATGGCATCATTTAGCCCACTTGTTTCTATTTTTAATCAAAACAAACTGACTGAATCCAACTATGTTGACTGGAAAAGAAATTTGGACACTGTTTTAACTGCTGAAGAGCACAAATATGTGCTTACTCAACCATGTCCTAGCTTTTCTTCATTAGATGCTCCTTCTGAGGAAGAACAACGATATGATCGTTGGCAAAAATCTAATGAAATGGCCAAGTGCTATATCCTAGCATCTATCTCAAATATTCTACAGCATCAAATGCAGGATGTAGAACTAGCTTCGAACATTATGCATAGTCTGAAGGAGATGTTTGGTGAGCAAGGCCGTTCAGCAAGGTAAGAAACCATGAGGCAAATTTATAATACCAAAATGGTTGAAGGTAGTTCAGTAAAAGAGCATTGTCTTACAATGATCTCTAATCTGAATACTTTAGAGGTTTTAGGTACCGACATTAATGGAGAATCCCAAGTAGATATGATACTCTAGTAACTACCAGAATCATTCAAGGAATTCATACTCAATTACAATATGAACAAAAAGATTTATTCTTTGTCTGAATTAATGAATGAGTTAGTGGTGGCGGAAGGCATCCTTGGTACTTCTAGTATTAAAGCCAATGTTGGTGAAGCCAATGTTGGTAAAGCTTCTACTTCTCAACCTAAGTTAAAAGGCAAGGGTAAGAAGAAGAAGAAGAAGAAGGACTTCACTAAGCAAGAAGGTAAGCAAATTGCTTTGGGCGTTGCCAACAAAGGAAAGAAGCTCAAAGGAAAGTGTTTCCATTGTGGTGAGAAAGGACATTGGAAGAGAAATTGTCCAAAGTTTAAGGCTGCCAAGAACAAGGGTATGAAAACTTCCTTTTTTCTTGAAATATGTTTGGTACAGAATCCCACGGATTCCTAGTGTGTGGATTCAGGTTGTACTAATCATATCTGCAATTTTTTGCAGGGGTTTCAGGAGACCAGAAAGCTGAGTGAAGGGGAATTGTTTCTTACTTTGGTTGATGGGAGCAGAATTCTGGTTGAAGCTGTTGGTGTTGTTAATTTGTGTTTTGAGTCTAGGGTTTTAATATTGAAAGACTGTCTGTTTATACCTAATGTTCGTAGGAATTTAATTTCTGCAACTTATTTGAGTAAACATGAATATTGTATTATCCTAAAAGACAATATTATAATAAAGAAGAATAAAATGTTTATCTGTTTTGGCAATATTGTGGATGGTCTTTATATTTTAACTCCTGATAAGCATGAATTACATAATTCTGAATTAGATGATAACTTTCATTTAAAATCATTAAAAAGAAAGTTTCCTTCTAGTGATGCATATCTTTGGCACTTGCATTTAGGTCATATTAATTCAAATAGAATTCAAAAACTAATCAAAGATGGACTCTTAGAACCCATGGACTTTGATGAATTTCCAGTTTATGAATCTTGTTTGGAAGGTAAAATGATTAAACGACCTTTTAATGCAAAAGGTAGAAGAGCCCAAGAATTGCTTGAATTAGTTCATACAGATGTATGTAGTCCTATGTCAACCCAAGCAAAAGGAAGTTATGAGTATTTCATCACTTTCACGGATGATTACTCAAGATATGGTTATGTGTACCTAATGAGACGGAAGTCCGAAACCTTTGAAAAGTTCAAAGAGTTTAGGGCTGAAGTTGAGAATCAATTAGGCAAACGCATAAAGGCCATTCGATTTGATCGAGGTGGCGAATACCTTCTTGGGGATTTCAAGGATTACCTAATTCAGAATGGGATTATATCCCAATTGACTACACTTGGAACTCCTCAACAAAATGGTGTAGCAAAAAGAAGGAATAGGACTCTTTTGGAAATGGTTAGGTCCATGATGAGTTATTCAACTTTACCAATTTTTTTTTAGAGGTATGCCTTAGATACAGCAATACATCTTTTGAATTTGGTTCCATCAAAATCTGTTCCCAAAACACCTAAGGAATTGTGGAGTGGGCGTAAGCCTAGTATGAGGTATCTCCACGTTTGGGGTTGTCCAGCACATGTGCTAAAGGGGAAGCTTGATAAGTTAGAACCAAAATCAGAAGTATGTTTGCTTATGGGTTATCCAAAAGAAACTATGGGTTATTTATTCTATAGTCAAAATGATAACAAAGTTTTTGTTAGTACAAATGCTAGATTTTTGGAAAATGACTATATGAATAATTTTACTCCCAGAAGTAGAGATGTATTAGCTGAAATGAAAGAATCTGTAAATCAACAACCGTTGGATAAAACTAGGGATGATGTGGTTGTATTGGATACACCACAAGATACTACTAATGAGTTGTCTAGTACACAGGTGCCTCGCCGTAGTGGAAGAATTGTTCGGCCTCTTGTGAGATTTATAGGTTTGGGAGAAACTTATGAAGCTATCTCAGAAGAGGTTGAATCGGATCCTTACACTTATGATGAAGCAATAAATAATATAGATTCACATCATTAGGTCCAAGTTATGAAATCTGAATTAGATTCCATGTATTCCAATCAAGTTTGGGATCTTGTAGAGGCGCCTAATGGCATTAAACCTGTTGGATGTAAATGAGTTTACCAGAGGAAGAGAAGGATAGATGGAAAAGTTGAAACCTTTAAAGCAAGACTAGTGGCAAAAGGGTATACACAAAAAGAAGGCATTGACTATAATGAAACTTTTTCGCCAGTAGCCATGCTTAAATCTATCAGAATTCTCTTATCCATTGCTGCTCATTATGATTATGAGATTTGGCAAATGGATGTCAAGACTGCATTTTTAAATGGCAATCTTGAAGAAGAAATCTATATGTTGCAACCAGAAGGTTTCATAGCAAAGAATCAAGAGCATATGGTATGCAAGTTTAAAAGGTCCATTTATGAACTTAAACAAGCATCTAGGTCATGGAACATCAGATTTGATTAGGTAATCAAATCATTTGATTTTGAAAAAAATCTTGATAAACCATGTGTATATAAGAGACATCAAGACAAAATAGTAATGTTCTTAGTGCTTTATGTAGATGACATTCTACTCATTGGAAATGATGTAAGGGTAATGTTATCGGTTAAAATTTGGTTGTCAAGCCAATTTGATATGAAGGACTTGGGCGAAGCTAACTATATTCTAGGGATCAAGCTTTGGCGAGATCGAAAGAATAGGATGTTGGGCCTGTCACAAGCTGGATATATTGATAAGGTTCTAGAACGGTTTAGCATGCAAAACTCCAAGAAATGATTACTTACTTTTAGACATAGAGTTCCTCTGTCTGATGACCAAAGGCCTAAAACTCAAGAGGAAGAAAACATGATGAGACAAGTTCCATATGCTTCTACTGTGGGAAGTCTCATGTATACCATGCTTTGTACTAGACTGGATATTTGTTATTCAATTAGCATGGTCAGCCGATATCAATCAAATCTAGGACCAAAACATTGGCAAGCTGTAAAGCATATTCTCAAGTATCTACGGAGAATGAGAGATTATATGCTTGTTTACCGTTGTGGGGGTTTGATTCCCATTGGCTATGCAGATTCATATTTTTAGTCGGATCTAAATTTCAGAAAATTCACGTCGGGTTGTGTTTTCACCTTGGGAGGTGGAGCCATAAGTTGGAGGAGTGTTAAGCAATCTTGTATTGCAGACTCCACCATGGAAGCCGAACATGTTGCTACTTGTGAGGCAGCAAAGGAGGCTGTTTGGCTCAAGAAATTTCTTTTTGATCTTGGTGTTGTGAGAATTGAGCAAGTTCCCATCACATTGTTTTGCGACAATAGTGGAGTAATTGCACAATCCAAAGATCCAAGGAATCACAAAAAAGTGAAGCACATAGAAAGAAAGTATCATATCATTCGAGACATTGTTGCTCGTAGAGATGTGGTTGTAGCAAAAATTGATGGTGCAAAGAATCTAGCGGATCCCTTTTCCAAAACTTTGCCCCAAAGGACTTTCGAGTCACATTTGGGGGAGATGGGAGTTAGATTAGTGCATAATAGTCTTTAGGGCAAGTGGGAGATTGTTAGGATTAGTGCTTTTAAATCCTATTGTATGATGCTATGGATATTATTATGTATGACATTATGTATGACTTAATGTTGTGATTAATAAAGTAGTTTTATTTTATCTAAAATAATAGTAACATGAATATTGGAACATTATCATATAGCCCTTGAGATGCATTGTATGTGACTTATGTGATTTAGTCACAGAAGATGTAAATCACAAGTTCCTTGTAAACTCAAAATGTAGTTCGTAGTTAGTGATGAAATTGGGCATTTTATCTGCTAAGACTATAACATATCAACTAAGATGATTTATCTTGATCATGGAAATTGAGATTTCTAGTTGGTATGTTGATATGTTTTAAGAGTTAAAACATATTGAACTAGACCGGTGTGAGATTTATTATTCTCCTAACGACTGTCAAATGAATAATAAACTCACGACTTGTATTTGCATGAATTCTTAATCCTGAGAGAATAATGGACTTGATCATGAGATGTAGGTTACTTTGATATATCAAGAGTGAGATTTAGAGTTACGGTCAAAACCTCAGTATGTTGGGCAACCACATTTAATGTTGACGGAACATATATTCTCGAGATGAAATCCATAGTCTCTTAATGGAGATACAAAATATTCCCTTAAGATAAGTTTAATGGGTTTGTTATTCAGAGAGTTAGGCCTAACCACTTTAATAAGGAGTTACTAAAGTATATGTTTATGGAATTGGATTTCATAAATATATGATGAATAACTTAAATGATTAAACCGGGTACTCAAGGAATTAAGATGTAGTAATCTACAAAGTGACAGTCTTCTTTCATGACTTTGTATTACTACGAATATTGTATGAAGGGTTGCATGTACAATTAAGTTTTTGGATATAATTTATAAATAAGACCCAGAGTGCAACTATATTTATATAGTGGTATTAAATATAATTAATGGTAATTTTGGACTTGTCAAGAGTTGACAGAAAAAGCCCAAGGCCCATTGAAGCTAGTGTCTTATTGGTCCCTTTTGATCTCATTCTAAGCCACACACTTAAGTCCAATTGGAAAGGCCCAAAAGGCCAGCCCAATTAGATAATCAGTTAGATACAAAGGGAGAAATATACTGAATTTTTCTGTAGAGAATTTCGTAAGAACTATTGTGAAGTAGTGCAAAAAAATGTTACACTTTTTCACATTTTCCCTTTGAAACTAATTGAGAGACCACACATCTTAGGCGTTAGTGGAATTTGAGTGAAGATTGAAAGTGTTCTCAAGTGATTTTGATCTTCGGTTTCGAAATTCACCGCTCCAAGGTACACTCTCTAGTTCTCAAATTCTAAAACTTATATAGTACATGTTAACTTTTATGAATGAAGTAGATTTGTTATTTTCCGCTGCGTACATGCATTTTTCCATCACCTGGCACTAAGAGGAGCGGAAGGAAGATATCCAATGATGGAGAAGCTAGCTTTTGCTTTGATCACAACTTCTAGGAAGCTGAGGTATTATTTTCAGGCTCATGTTATCAACATCCTAACTAGGGGTGTTCGCGATGCGATTTTGGGTCATTTTTAGCACCGCACTTTGCGGTACAATTTATCTAAAACCATAACTGTACCACACCTTATTTTTGTGGTCACATGTTCGGTGCGGTATGGTGCGGAGCGGTTTAAAGTTTAGTCAAAACCATAATCGCACTGCACCTCATTTTTGCAGTCACATATACGGTGCAGTGTATAAGATGCGGTTTGAACGATTTGAAGTTGGTATATTTTTCGAATTTTGGGCTTTTTCTACCCAGCCCAAAACTAATTTTTCCCTTTGTTTTGGTCCAAGTTTTAAACTATTGAGCTAATTTTTTTTTATTTTGGGCTGGCTTTCCTAATCAACACTTGCTAGAGTTATCAAACTTTTTTTTTTTTTGAAAACTAGGGTTATTAAACTATTAATAATATATTTAATATTAAAAATAATTAAAAATATTAATATATAGAGATGGTGCGGTACGGTGCGGTTTATGCGGTTTTCTTATTGTAAAACCGCAAATCGCATTGCACCATGTGGTGTGGTGTGATGCGGTACACTATTACTTGCGGTGCGGTACAGTTATGCCATTTTATGGGCGATTTTGGTGCGGTTTTGGTGCGGTTTTGGTGCTGTTTTTGTGGTTTGTGTGGTTTATGTAGTTTGGTGAACACCCCTAGTCCTAACGGATCATCCCCTAAAGAAGGCAATGAACAAGTTGGAAGCCGCACGACGACTAATCCAATAGGCAGTAGAGCTTAGTGACTTTGATATCAGGTACCAACCAAGGAGCACGATAAAGACACAGGTGTTAGCAGATTTCATTGCAAAGTTCACCCCCAGCCAGGACAAGCTGGACAAAGAGGTAGGAGCTGAAAGGTGGGTTATCAACGTAGACAGATCATCCACACTATACGCAAGAGGGATTAGAGTCATACTAAAGTCCCTAGAGGGTGACAAGTTGAAGTATGCAGCCCGTTTATAGTACCAAACCACCAACAACGAAGCTGAGTATGAAGCTCTACTCAAAGGGTTGGAATTGGCTAAGTCTTTAGGGGTGGAATCAATAATAGTCAAGGGAGACTCTCAACTAGTCATCAATCAAGTGAATGGAATGTGTGAAGCGAAGGAAGATCGAATGAAGAAATATCTCAACAAGTTGAAGCGGCTCATCCAGAAGTTTAAAGAAGCGAGTTTGTTCAACTCCTGAGGGAGGAAAATATGAAAGCAGATGTCTTGGTGAGAGCAGCTTTGACAGGAGGAGTTATGGACAAGTATGACAAAATCCAATACATGTTGAGCATAGACCTTCCAGATATACAGCAAATAGGAGGAGGAGAAAATTGGATGAGTCCAATAATAATCTATCTTAAGGATGGAAGACTTCCAGAAGACAAGAACGAGGCTAGGAAGCTGAGGGTCAGGGCTGCCAAGTACGTCCTTATAAATGAAGTGTTATACAAACGAGGCTTTTCTCAACCCTACCTAAGGTGCCTGGCTCCGGACAAGTCAAACTATGTATTGAGGGAGGTCCTTGAAGGAGCATGTTGGAATCACTCGGGAGCAAGATCGATAGTCCATAAGGTCGTCCATGCAGGCTACTGCTGACCTACTATTCAAGTTGATGCTAAGACTTATGTCAAGGTGTTTGACCAATGTCAGCACTTCGGCAACGTTCCTAAACAGCCTTCGGAGTACCAGACCCCAATGATGGCCCTATGACCCTTTACACAATGGGGACTGGATATCCTAGGTCCCTTCCCCTTAGGAACTAGACAAATGAAATTTTTGGTAGTAGGAATTACTACTTTACCAAATGGGTGGAGGCCGAATCTCTCGCAAAAATTACTCAGCAAAATGTTAAGAACTTTGTTTAGAAGAATATTGTATGTAGGTTCAAGGTACCTAGAGTACTAGTATTTGATAATGGACGACAGTTTGACAACACACTTTTCAGAGATTTTTATGAACAATTCGGAATCAAGAATCACTATTCCTCACCCTCTCATCCACAGGCGAACGGACAAGAAGAAGTAGCAAGCCGATCCCTACTGAAAATCATCAAGACTCGGCTCGAGAGGACAAAGGGGGTATGGCCAGATAAGTTGCCAAGTGTTCTTTAGGCCTACAGGACGATTGTGAGGACCCTGACAGGAGAAACCCCCTTCAAGCTAGCTTATGAAAGTGAAGCAGTCATACTTGCAGAGGTTCATATGGCTAACCATCGAGTGATGAAATATCAGAAAAAAGAAAATGAGGAACAATTTCTTCTTAACCTCGATCTCATTGATGAGGTAAGGATGGATGCAGAGCAAAGGACGACAAAATAAAAAAATCTTATGACTAGGCAGTATGATGCCATGGCAAAATCCAGGCGTTTCAATGTTGAGGACCTCATTCTTAAAAGGGTGTCCTTGGCAACCGGGAACCCATCTCACGGAAAATTAGGACCTAATTGGGAAGGACCCTATAGGGTAATCAACTGCAAAAGGCAGGGGTCGTACTACTTGGAAGCCTTGGACGGTCGAAAATTAGAACATCCTTGGAACATGGAGCACCTGAGGAGGTATTATCAATGATGAGCTTGGGCGAGAATTACCAAGGACGAGAGTTATGGACGAGGTTACAACTATGGTCTACGTGTTTACTCATGTTTACTGTTAGTGTTTTTACTACTATTATGTGCTTTAAAAATAAAAAGTGCACTAGTTCCTAAACTTTTGCACCGTCTACAGACAAATTTGTAAAAGACGAGGTTGTGTACTTCATAAGTATTTTAATTTCCTAAGGTACTAGCTTCTAAGCGTGTGCCATACTTGTGGACGATGTTTATATAATAAATATGGTTTGGATTTCCAATGTATTTAATGCATGAATTTAATTTCCATAATAGTACCCACAAGAAGGCTAAAGCCTAAGACGAATGAAAATCTCTGGACACAGGGATGTAATGTTCATAAGCTTTCCTTGAAATGAAGATAAAGCAAAGAAAAATAAGCTAAGACATACTCGTCTAATAAACAGACAGAATAACTTACACTCGTCCAAAGAAGAGGATGAGAAGAAATTGTAAACGTAACACCCAAGTAGTGGACGAGAAAAAGCACACAGTGAGCATTAAAGCCCATGAATGAGCGTCTAGTCAAGACGCTCCCGTGTTCTGGACGAGTGAAACACTAGAAGTGTCTTGACGAAAGACGCATGCTAATTGTCCAACCCATGGGCGAGGAAAGAACTGGCAAAATCATCAACAAGTCGTCCATGCATAAGCAGGTCGCCCATAAGAAGAACGCATGGACGACCCTCCAACACTTAAGGAATAGGTAGGCCACTTAGAAGTCAATAACATTAATGACGAAAACAAAGGATGGACTCGTCCATAAAATAACATTCAACGACGGGTAAAAATAAACATTTATCAAAGTTTAAAAAGGGTAGTCAACCACCGTCCAAAAACCCTTACAAAGTAAGCCTTAAAAGGCAATTGTTAATAAACTTGTCCAAAGCACTCTAGACAAGTGAAATGTACTGAAATAAATCTTAAAATGGTCCTAAAACGACGGACCACATAAAAGAAAGAAAAATTATAAACTGGTCAAATTTTCATGCTTTGGCTGAAGAATCTTCTCCGGTCTTAAACTCGTCCTGGGTTGGCTTGGTTGTGGCGTCATCTTCAATGTTGACATCTTTGGAACTTGTCTGAAGGAAAGAGCTAGCGGCGCCGCCAAGTTGAAGCACAATGGAACTGAAGTCAATATTAGGAAACTTCTCCTTAGCGTCCATACGAAAGTCTTCAAACCCAGCTCCATAGTTGGCGTCTAGCAGGTCAGTCAATTGCTTAGAAGCTTTGAACTCCTCCACTGCACCTTCTTTAGCCTTTTCAAGAGAACTGCTCAGCTCGTCGGTTTTCTTCTGGAGGTGATCAAGCTGAGTGTCTTTCTCTACAATATCAGCTTTCAGCTCCTCAACGAGATTCTGCAGCCCCTTAGTCTCGTCCTTAGCCTTGGCTACTGTTTCAGCCCAGCCCTTGCAGTCTTCCTTGGCTTCATTGATCCTTTTTTCTAATAAGATCCTCGTCTTATCCAACTCTGTAGCCTGTCTGGACACGGCAATGAATTTCGAGATAGCCTGTATGAGTAGTCAGGAATTTTTGTTAAAATAAATAAATAAAGCATAAGACGTTGTGATGACATGGACGAGATAAAAATAAGGGAAAGAAGTTTGTTTTAATTACCTTGAAAGGATCATGAACACCTGAGTGCTCAAATTCTCTCAAGGACATGTCGTAGCATGCGGCCACGTCCTCGCCAGTCACGGCCTTGTCGAATCTCTCCCAAACTAAATCCTCGCTCTCGACGATGTTCGTAGCAACCTTTTGAGGAGATTGGGACGAAGTAGGCACAGTGGTTTTAGACAATGGGGTGTGAGCAGGCTCAGACGACTCTACATCATAGATCTGGATGAACGGCTGTTGAGATGGAGGGGGAATAGGAAGACCAGGAGTGACAACCCTAGCCCTAGACGACCTGTGTTTTGCCCTCTTCTCCTTTCGACGACTGGGGAGATTCTCCAAGACGATGGATTTTGATAAATTTCTCTTATCACCAACAACTGGACGAGGCTGATTTTCAACCTGCTACTTGTTTGCCTCATCCACTACTCCTTGCCTTTGTTCTCCTTCATGGTTGCCATCCCTGAAGAAAGGACTTAGTCATCCAAGAGATAATAAAAGTATGAACCTCTCTAAAAAAATTAAAAAAAAGAAAAGGAGGGATGAGAGGATAGAGAATTTACACTTGCAAACAGTGAGTTCGTGAGATAAAGCCTCTTTGGACGATTTGGGACCAAGTCCCTAAATGGCAAGACGTTCAAGACTTACTAAAGAATGTAAAGCCCTGTCACTGTATAGACGTGCCTTATGGACGCGGTCAAGGTAAAACTTGTTCAAAGATGGAAATTTAACACCTAAAAAAGAAAAAAAAAAAAAAAGAGAAGAATTGTTAGACGACTGCAAGAACGAAATAAGAGAATATTGATGATAAGATAAACACATAGAAGGCATACCTTCAGGACGAAGGTTCTCTAACTCTCTAGTATAGGGGGCAAAAGGATCCCTGCCAACCTCAACAGGATGCCCAACCCAAAAAACAGAGACGAAGAAAAACTTCATCTTCCAATTCCTATCTAAGGTAAGCAAAGATTTAATTAACCTACAATCTCTCCCTCTGGCTGTGAATTGGTAAAAACTAAGGGATTGGCTAATTTCCAAGGGTTTATAACAGTAAAGGAACCCGTCCATAGTAAGAGGACGGTTCCTTTCAAACACTTCCCTCCATAAAATTTGCATAGCGACGATAAGTTTCCACGCATTAGAGTTAAACTGGCAAACTCCTAAGCCTAACCTAGTTAGTAATTCTCTAGCAAAGGCATTCAAAGGTAACCTAAGACCCCTTAGAGGATAGGCCTCATAAATGCCAACTCCAAAATGAGGCTGGCAGTACCATTCCCCATGGACGGCTAACCTAGGGTTGAGCTCGTCAGGGATTTGGTACCAGCTCCTAAGGGCAATTAATCTCTTCTCGTTCGTCTTGGAGGGGATACCTACAGCACAACTATATATGGTCTCTATCTCGACTACAAGTTCAGACGGAGGAACACTTGTTGAGGTGCCAGCTAGAGACCCAAAGGCTGCCCTCTTCCTAAGGTGTTCCTAAAAGACCTCTAAAGGAGTCCCAGGGACCCCAGATTTGTATTCCTCACTATCCCCACTACTACTACTGCCACTATCATTGCTAGAACCACTGTGGCTAGAATTATGATACTCGTCTATAGCTTTCTCTATGCTATCGCTAGACGAGGAAACGACAACCTCAAACATGTTGAAATTTGAAGAACCTAAGAAAGGGGATAAGGAGATTACCTAGCTCTAGACGAAGGGATACTAAGGACGTTGGAATACTTTTAGACAAGGAGATGGATGAGGGATGTCAAAGAAGAAAATTCAAGAAATGCAAAGGGTACGAGGGGAATTCCACTATTTATAGGCGTGGAAAAATGATATCTCGAACTACGTGACCAACCAGGAAGCGCCATGTGGCATTTTCCTCAAAAACCTGAATCGACGTGACAAATCGCCAATGAAATTGTGATGCGTGGCACAATTTGAGACCATAGATCTCGGTCATTAAGATTATGACACCTGGAGTAACATATGATCACTAACATGAAGACACACATCCAAAGAACAACAATAGATCCTCCAGTGCTCTAGACGACCTTTTGGACAAGGGCAACTGATGGTGAATTATAAATCTGACCAACTCCAGCTTGTCTAAAGGAGGCATCCAGAACAAAAGGGACATCCCAGATAGGAAGGTCGTCCATGTAAGGGTAACCGTCCGTGAGAAGGTCATCCATAGAAGGACGACCTTCCGTGGGAGCAAGGTACGCTCGTCAGGAAGGCTTCTGGACGAGCCCTTGACACTTGGGAAAATTCCCAAGCGTGAACTTGCCTATGTGCTAGTGTTCCAGGACATGAGCGAAATCCAGGTTTAGTGCTACGACTCCTTATCACATGCATAACTTCTAATGACAGTTATATGAAAAAGTGTAACTCTTAAACGGTTGTGGAAGTTATTCCCGAACCTTAGACCTCCTCAAATATAGGGAAAGTTACAAATCTAATAACCGTTTCTGAGGCGTACTATATAAACGCCCACTCATACTAGAAAAATGTATGTTTTTATAATTCTTGAAAAGTTGGAACTCCAAAATTTAAGAGAGAAAACTAACTTTGGCATCAGAGGGTTCTTAGCCGGCAACCCTGGTCACATTTGATCATTGTTCTTTCTTTTTCAAGCCTTGAAGACAGTCACCATACTTTTGAAATCTGAAACATTCAGTTTACTGATTTTCTTTGAATCATCACATTTAAATTTTATATGTGTATACACAATTACATTGAATCAACAAATTTTTAAAATACTTTCATTATTATTGAGTTGTCAATTTTTTAAAGGTAAAAAAAAATAAAATAAAATAAGAGACTAAGACCAATCACAACTAAAAATAAATGTATTATGAAAATGTTATAACATCTTCTTCTTGTCACAATATTTTTACAATCGCGAGATCTCAGTTCCTTATAGATCAAAAAAATAAAATAAAATAAAAAGAAATGCTATGTTCTCAACGTTTTCACAATAATTTTGTAACAAATTTTATGTAGCAAAGTATTTTTGAAGGATAAAAAAGTGATATCAGTAATGAGTTCAATTTAAAACCAATAACAACTTGTCATGTATAATTTTTTCTAAAAATGTTATTTTTTTAAGGTGATTTTAAAAATGTTATGGATGTAGCATTTCTCTTAAATAAAATAAAAATATATCTATTTAGATCCTAAAAATAAAAGTATTGTGAAAATGTTTTAATATTTTGTTGTATTCTTAGACTTCGGTTTTAGTATATATAGTCAAATTGGGTGAGTCAAAATTCACTGTAAGTTTCACGAACAATTTTCTTATATTGCCTTTTTATTTTTTTTAACCCATAATTTTAAAACCAGTAGTAATTTTTTACCTAATATTTGTTGTGAAAATGTTGTGGACGTAAAAATTAAATAATAAAATATCAAATTGTGACCTACCACAACTGGAAATAAAAAATATTACGAAAATGTTGTGATATTTTGTTATATTCCTAAACTTCTTTTTTGTGTGACATTTTGTTTTGTTTCTAGGCTTCTTTTTTTGTTCAGTCAAATTTAGTAAGCCAAAACTCATTGTTTTAGGCACAATTTTCTTCAGTTGGCTTTTTATTTTATTTTTAAATGCACGGTTAAAAGTGGTTAGCCCAATTTAAAACGACTAGCAATTTACCACTTAAGATTTATTATGAAAATATTGTAGACATAACATTACTCTAAAATAAAATAATAAAATATCAGACTAGGACGCATTATAGCTAAAAATAAAGATATTGTAAAAATATCGTGACTTTTTGTTGTGTTTTTAGACTTCTTTTTTGGTTTATTCAATTTGTTGAACTAAAATTCATTGTTTAATGCATAATTTTTTTTAGGTTGATTTTTTTTTTACACATTGTTTCAAGTTTTTTTTAAAAAATAAAAATAAAAACACACACACACACATATTGTTTTACACACACAAATTGACGAAGTAACACTTTCCTCCTTTATGTTCGGGGTAATTGCATTCCCCCCTTAAACTAAAGTTGAATAATTTCATCATTTATATTTTGTAAATGAGCATATATTTCTCTTAGTTAAACCCAAACAAAATCTTATAATTCTTAAAATATTCCATTGTGCAATATCTAATATACTCCTACTAAATTTTAATGTCCCAAAAAATTTCTTTGTGTATTTTGAATTTTATGTGGTAGACTGGTAGTTGTGTTTGGAAAGTTAGAATAATGATATATGGTGTTCTATTTGTTACCTAGAGAACACTAATTTATTAGGTTTAAATCTTATTCACTTATAATTTTATCTAATAAAAACATTGATGATATATGTCTTTTGTTATTTTGTTATTTTTTTTAATTTATTTTCCTGCTTAAAAGGGTATTCATTAAAAATAAGTAAGCTAAACATCGTAGTTAGGCTCATAAAATAAGATAATAAAGAATGAAATATGAATAACAAATCTTCATTGTAGATGATTGCAAATATTTAATTTAACGAAGATCATCAAAAAAATTGTAGCATATATTATCATTCATTGCGAAAATTTAAATATTGTAGAAAGATGATGACATTCATTATCATTCTTTGTAGCATTTTTTGGTGAGTAGATATTACATTTAGTAAATAAGTTCTAAAAAATTGTCATAGTACATAGATATTCAAATAGCTATTTTAAATTTAAGTATATGACTTCATACTTCATCAACAAAAAAAGTAAATATTAATTTTCTCACTAAAGGCCAACACCTGCAACTCACACTAGTCTATATAAAAAGAGCCAATGGCTCTTTCTATAGTAAACTTGGTTTAGTCGATTGGTGAGCAAAACTCACCGTTTTGTGTGTGTGTTTTTTTTTTTTTTTTTTTCAATCATGCCATTTCGGTTTGTGCTCTTTTATTTTTATTTTTTAATATTTATATGAGTTGGCAAATATATTGTTATATTGACACAATAAATTTCACAATATTTTCATAATTATTGAGGTGTTGATTTCTTATAGCTTGAAATAAAATAATAAAATATGAGACTGTGACTAACTACAACTGAAAATAAATTTTTTTTGCGAAAATTTTGTAACACTTATTGTTATCATAATATTTTCACAATTGTTGAGGTCTCAGTTTCTTATAAATCAAATAAAAAAAAATGTTAAGTCTGCAACATTTTCACAATAAGTCATAGGTGGTAAGTTACTATTAATAGATAAAAAAGTGATATCAATCGTGGATCCATTTTAACAACTTGCCAACCAGAATTTGTTATAAAAATATTATGAAGATAGTATTTTAATAAAATAAATAATAAAATATTAGATTGAAACTTACCACGGCTGAAAATAAAGGTATTGTGAAAATATTGTGACATTTTGTTGTATTTTTAGACTTCTTTTTTATTTTAGTCAAATTCGGTGAGCCAAAATTCACTTTTTCATACACAATCTGTTGGTTTTTGTTTATTATTTTTTTTAATGCATAGTTTAAAGTGGTTGTTCCAATTAAAAACCAATAATAATTTACCACCTAGAATTTGATGTGAAAATGTTGTAGACGTAGAATTACTCAAAAATAAAATAATAAAATTTTATACCAAGGCTCACCATAGCTAAAATAAAGGTATTGAGAAAATATCGTGACATTTATTATGTTCCTAACTTTTTTTTTTTAAGCTAATTTGTTAAGTCAAAATTCATAGTTTTATAGACAGTTTTCTTGGGTTGACTTTTCTTTTAACACGTTATTTAAAGTATAAAAAAAACATATAGTTTTACCCAAAAATAAGTACTTTTCCCCTCCCTTCAACTTTAAAGTCGAATAATTCTTCCTTTATAATTTGTAGACAAGCACATAGTCTCTGCTGTTACTCTCTTAATTAAATTTTAACAAAATTTTATGGTTCTTAGAATATTTCATTGTACAATATCTAAAATGTCTCACTACATTTTAATGTCCCAAAATTTTCTTCGTGTATTTTGAGTTTTGTGTGTTAGTCATACTTAGAAAGTAAAAATGATGATGTATGGTATTTTATTTGTTACTTAGAAAACACTAATTTATTAGATATTTAAATCTTCTAGATTTATAATTTTATCTAATAGAAACTTCAATGACATATGTCTTTTATTATCTGTTCTTTTTTTTATTTGCTTTCTTTCTTAAAAAGATGTTCATTAAAAATTATGTAAGCTAAACATCGTAGGGAAAATTACTGAATACTCTGGGAGTACCTAAATGCTTACTTTCCACTCTCACATGAATTGTAGGTCTTATCATAAATTTAATTAGTGGGACTCACAGTTATGTGAGAGGAGGGAGTATGTATTTATGGTATTCCGGGAGTACCCAATAATTACTCACATTGTAGTTAGACTCATAAAATAAGATGATAAAAAAGTAGTACGAACAACAAAATATTTATTGCAAATGGTTGTAGGTATTTAATTTGATAAAGAGTTTCAATTGTAGCACTTGTCATCATTTGTTACGAAAATTTGACTATTGTGACAGTGTTTTATTAAAGCTTAGCTGTTTATTATTGGAAGATAACAACATTTGTTATCATTCTTTAGTAAAAAAATTTCATGAATAGATATTGTCTTTAATAAATAGCTTTTAAGAAATTATCATAGTAAATAAATAGTCATATATTAAATAATTATTTTAAATTTAAGTACATAATTTCATATTACTTCAAAAGAATAATTCTATCTTAAATATTCTCACTTAAGGGACAGCACATGCCTTGCACATACAACCCTTACTAGTAAAAAATAAAAAAATGTCAATGCATAAGGAACTCGATCTTCTAGAATTATGACCCAAACCAACCCCAAATCTTTCACAAAATTAGATTTTAATCCTCAAACATTCCCAAAATTACATCTTAATCCCAAATCTTTTTCAAAATCCATCTTTAACCCCAACTCTTCCCAAAATTATATATTTTAACCCAGAAGCTTTCTAAAATTACAATTTGACCTCAAATATTCCAAAACCACATTTTGATTGCCAAATCTTTCTAAACCAAATATTTTAAAGCCAGCTCTCTTCTTTCCATTGTTTACTTCATAATGTCCAAATGCATATATAGACAACCAAACTTACAAATTTTGTCGTGGCGGAAAAACTCACTTCAACTCAAACACTACCTACTTCATCTCTCTCCCATGTTCTCTTTCTGCCAAAAATAAATATTCTGTAAATATTCTGTGTTCTTGAGTTGCATCTTATTATTATTATTATTATTTGCTAGGCACGTGGGTTCTAACAATAGTGCCTAGTCACTAGAAGAGTTACTGGAGCTATTAGCTATCACTTGAACTCTTAAGTAGTGTCTTCATGTCTCACTAAATTCGTAGCTTGTTTTAATTTCTTGCATGCAACGAGGGCGCATGGTGCAAAAATACAAACATGGTATTTGGAAATTGGTTTAATGTCTCAATGTGTCAAAAAATTTGAGCAATTTTTATTAGGGGAATTTGAACAATGTTTTTTTGCCAAACTTTTGTCTATTGCATGTTTAGTTCGATAAAAAAAAATATAAAAAAAAATAAAGAAAAAAGAGAGGAAATAGGACAACCTGTACCAAGTACCAACAATTCTGTGAGTTGTAACTTATAAGGTTTATCATTTCTGCACGTGCATCTCATGCAAAATAACATTTTGTAAGATTAATTAGAGGATAGTGACTAATGCACCGATAAAAAAGAGTGAGTTTACCTAAGTTTAGGGAACAGAAAAAAAAAAAGTAGAGGAAGACCAAAGCTCACATTAGTAGAAGTGTTTTAAAAAGTAGATTACAATTAAGGAAATTACAGAAAGTATGACTCTAGATAGAATAAAATGGATGAAAAAATACATATGACCGATCCTAACTAATCTATTGGTGATCCATAATAGAAACCAAAATTTTGGAACTAAGGCTTTCTTGTTGCAATATTCAACCCTTACACATGTGTCTAAATGACTTTACAGTGGAGATATATAGTATGTTGACCTCCATTCCATACAAGAGCCTCGCCTTACCTATGTAACGGACAGCTAGCATTTCTTGTTGGATCTCACAATTTTAAGGTATATATACTATATAGACTTTTTCTTTTATATTTATAGAATCTACATAGTAGTCAGGTCTTAGTGCGATGATAAGTGTTTATCATCAAAAGCAAGAGGTCTTGGGTTCAAATTCAAAATTCAGTTTCTTCAAAACAAATTGGAGGTAACATTGTCTACTATGATCTCTTCCAAATCTTACAAAAGTGAGAGTTTTGTACACTAGATACGACCTTTTATATAATAAAATGGTCTATATAAACATAAGTATGTAGAAAATTGAAAATTATTATTACTATCTTGGACTTTGATATTATATGATCTTAAACACACTTGAAAATTCTAGATGATTATCATTTTTATTAAATTTCCAACTTAGAAGAATGTGGGAGAAATTATTACTACTTTTGATTTTTTTTTTTTTTGGGTAAACCGGAATTTCATTAAACAAAACTAAGGATTACAAAATCTAGGGTAGTTATAAATTTGAAGAGAGAACAAAGCCTGCCGCTACTGTCAGCCTGCGAACCCACAACATTTTGCTTCCGTGGGTAGTTATAAATTTTGCAAGTTTCAAATACCTTCCAAAAAAAAACACTTATTTCTTCCATATCTGTATACACTCATCTCTATCTCTCTCTCTACTTCATTTCCTGCAACAATTTCTCCATATAAATTTTCTCCTATTTTCAGAAATACTCAAAGCAAGACTTCACTTTATAGCAAAGTGCCAAAGCAAGTCCAAAGGTCCACTGTAAGTCCTAAAATTAATCGCTCTTTGCAATCTTCTAATGCAGGCTTTTTTTTTGGTGAGAAACTGAGAGAAATGAGAAGGAAAAAAAAAAAAGAGTTTTGGATCTGGGTCTAATTATATATGTTTTTTACTGTTCAGGAACCGTAGGCAAACACAGAGAGAGATGAACAAACCGCCAGTCGACCACCCACCATTAGACTGTCCAAACTCTTAAGAGAGAATTTTTTTTTTTTTTTTTTTTTTCAACGCTTTTTCAGATTTTAGTATTAAGGCTGCGTTTGTTTGGACTGAAAACAGTTTCAGGAAATCATTTTCCGCGTTTTCGTATGTTTGGCAGCCACGGAAAATTCTGTCAACGGAAAACCATTTACAGTTTGACCGAAAAATCAGCCATTTCCAACGGAAAATCATTTCCACTTTGATTTTACCTTCAAACCATTTCCGAAAATCACACTGAAGAGAGAGCTCCTCACACAGTCCAAAACTCATCTCTAAGCTCACCTCAGCCAAACTCCGGCCAGCCAGCCAAGCTGCGGCCAGCCCAAACGCCCCACAATCTTGCCGTCCGAGCCATGCCTCGCACCGCCCGATTAAGCAAAGACCGAAGCCTCCACCGCGCGATCTCGCCTTCGCCGTCCATTGTGCGATCGAAGCCTCCGCCGCCGTCGATCGCGCGATCGAAGCCTCCGCCGCCTTCGATCGCACGATCTCTCCTCTCTCTCTCTCTTCCTTCTTCTCTCCCAAAGTTGATGATTTTTTTTTTTTGGTTTTGTTTGTTCTGTGTTTATCTCAGAAAAGATTTTTATATATTGATTGAAAGCTAAGAAAATGTGAGAAAATGTGAGCAACAAATACAAAATGCATTTTCTATAATATTTTCAAGATGACAACCAAACACCTGAAAAAAAATTTCAAAGTATTTTTTCAAATGTTACCAAACACCTAAAAATATTTTCTTTTCCCGAAAATGTTTTCAACTGAAATCATTTTACACCCGGAAACTATTTACTGCCGAAACAAATGCAGCCTAAGTACCAACTTAGTTTTAGGTGTTTGTGTAGACTCAGTTCTGTTTTGGGCTTTTGGGTTTCTCTCAAAATGTTCGTCTTCTCAATCTAATGTATAATAAGCCTTATAAATTCAATATATTTGCTTTTGTTATTTTTATAGATTATGAAAAATACAAAAAAGATTCGTTACAGTTTTGGGTATTCACTGTAAATCAACGAAATTATTAATTTTATGTTCCAATTTTGTTTTAGGCCCTTTTAACGTCGTTTTTCCTATGGTGAATGTGTTGTTCATTCTGTTGTGCGTGTTCAATTTTTGGTTTTTTTTTTGTTGTTAGTTTTGTTATGTTTTCATGGTGAGATTTAAGTTTTGTTGTAATTGGGTTTTTATTTTTATTTTTTTATTTTATGGTTTTATGTGTTGTTAAATCCATAAATCAAACTCATAAGACTTTGGTTCTATGCCCTCTGATGTGCAAATGTTGGGTTAAAATTATATGAAAAATCTAATTGTGTTACTAGTGTTCTCAAAAAGTTCTATTGCATATGACTAATTGCATTAGTTAACAACATTCTATGCAATTGCTATATATTTAGATTATTACATCTGTAAGTGCACAATTGCGCCTGGACCCAAAAACACACGTGGACTCAGGCCCAATGAGCCTTAAACAATGAAATTTGTAGAGTGTGGGCTTGCAATCTAGTTTAGTGATATTCAAAACTTGATGAACATGCTAGAATATTACAGTATTTGCAAATAATAGACAAACGGGGCAAAATGAACCTCCTCGGACGTAAGCCGAGGACAACTTATATATTATTTCTCTTTCTTCTCTCAAAGGTTACAGTTCTTAATATTTGTCTCACCACCCTCTTTTCTTTACTATCTTCCCTCTTTAAATACTTCTTCTCTTGCCTTCTTCATCCACGTGTAAAGCAAATCACCTTATTAGACACCTGTCCCATCCACCACCCTCTGGAAGTCTTCAAATGATAGCAAGAAGGCTGACTTCTACTATTCAGGGGTCATTTCCCCATTAATGCGGCCAGGGAGGTAGGTGCAGGGTCTTTAATGTGGAGGGACAACCTTTTTCTGAGATATTTCTCTCACACCGTTGCGTCCGGAGGGTGCTTAAATCCCCCTCTTAACCAATGGTTTTTTCAGAATTCTGCCTTGATCTTTTTGGCGAATCCCAGGGTCATCGTGGGTCTGTCCGAGGAGAGATTCGTCCTCGGACGAATCCTCGGACTCTCGACTCATGAGCCGACCTGCAGTTCTAAGGGGCTTTTAGTCCAAAACAAACTAGTGCCCATTAATAAAGCCCAAGGCCCAAATACTTACTTAGATCCTTTTAGTCCCCACAATAGCCCCTCAAAACTTTATTTTTTCTCATCCGAGGAGAAAAATAGTGTTTTGATCCAACCAGAGCTCCCTTCACACGTTTCGTACATCACCATACGTGTGGGGGTCGTTTCATTCCTAGAAAATGCCGTTTGGCGCTTCGATTTCCAGAACGCACTCATTTATAACCGCAAGTTACACCTTGTCTCCACGTTCAACGGTGAGATGAATATCCAACGGTCCTTGTCACCTCCTGAAAAATTGGGCGAAACGCATCCAATTTCGAGGCCGCCTCCCGCACGTCATAACGCCTGAAAATCTGCGCCTTCATTCATTTCTTCAGAATTCTATCACATCAGAGCATCAGTCATCATCTTTTCTCTCCAGAAACTCGTGGAAACTCGTATAACTACAAACTCGTAAGTCCTTACTTTCTCTACTTTTTTCTCCTCGGATTCTGTCCTCAGCTTCCTTCTTAACCACATTCCTGCTTAAAGCTTGCCTTTTCCTTTCTCTTAGATGGGTAGATTTAAGTGTTTAGTTGATACCGCCGCTGGGATGGAAGGCTTTAGGGCCAGATATCATATTCCTAGTGACGTGGGTTTGAAATACTGTCCGGCGGAAGCCGTAGGTGATTCTAGGAAGATGGGAGAGGTCATTATCCCCATGATTGCCTTCATAGAAGGTGGGATAACCCTCCCTATAAGAAGCGTAACTAGGGAATACCTTCGCAACCACAAGTTGTGCCCAGACCAGTGCACACCCAATGTATTTAGGGTCTTAGGAAGTGTCGACGCTCTAAATGAGCAGATGGGCTTGAACCTCACTTGGCATGATGTTGTCTTCATGTATGAGTGCCACAAACTTAGAAACGTAGGTTATTACATTAAATCCCGGTCTAGTGTAGTTAGGTTAATTTCTTGTCTGCCCAAGTCTAATAAAGGCATGAAGGACGACTACCTCATCGCCTCAGGCAACTGGCACGACGGCCCTCACTGCCCAGTCGTATGGGGAGACCTAGGTGTGGCTCGTTAGGAGTTAATTTCTATACCCCGAAATTTAATCTCAAAATCTTCTAATATTTATTTCCTTTTACACATTGTGCATTTCGATTTCTCATATGCATTGCAGATCTGACCATACTTGGCTTCTTTGGTATTCTTTCTTGCAGATAAACAACTTGTGCACCCCCGTCTGAGCCACTGCAACGTTGTTGACCTAAACCACGTACTGCACTCAGAAGTGTTCATGAGTGAAGACCTGCAAGTTAAAGCGGCTCACCTAATACTAGGGTACGACCCAATATCCTCGGATTTCCAGGAGATAGAGAACGCGATTATCGAGGGGGATAGGAGGCGCAAGAGAATAAACGTAGCAAGGTCACACTTTCTTGCCGACCACGACATCCCCGACGATCTCAACACCATCCTATACACGCAACCTATCGCGGCGATCCCTCTCTCGACACACTCTCAAGCAACTACTGTTCCGGAGGAGCAAGTATCCTCTTCGCACACGTTGGACGACGAGATAGACCAGTTTCAGCTCGAGGACGTCGAAAGACCCCAAGGAAACTAGTTTGTCGTGCTCTCTGACGAGGAAGAAGAACCCACTGAGGCCTCTGGAGTTGCAGGTTTAATAGTTTCCCATCCTGACGACGATTCCGAGGAGGAGGATATGGACGTGCTCCAAGGCCTTTTGACCAAGAGAGGCGAGAAAGTCGCCTAAAAAAGAGCGGGAGGGTCCTAAGTTCCTCCATCCTTGCCACCTCCTCCTCCTCTAGCCGATCCTAAACCTCTAGTTGCGGAGCCCAAGAAGAAAAGGAAGGGGGAGGCCGAAGAGGCTAGTGGCGAAAAGCAGAAGAAGCCAAGACAGCAGCCACAACAAACTCAGCAGCAGAAACTGGACAAGGGCAAGAGACGTGCTCGTTCAGTTGAAAGTGGGGAAATCAGGGATATGGCCGCAGTGCGCCGAGCACCGGCTACCTGGTCTCCTGATTTGAGATTGGACGGAGCACCAATCTCTTGCCAGTCCAGCATTAGGGCATTTCAACAAGGCCACACCCACCATTTGGCCGAGGCGTTGGAACGTCCCCTTCTGCTGCCCAAGGATATGGATGCCTTGGAAAAAATGAGCCAGCCTCAGCTGTTCCTTTCTTTAAAAAGGGAATTGGCCCTGGTAAGTTTCACTTATGAATATTTCATTTTCATAATATCGGATCATTAGTAAGTATTTCCTGCATCTAACTCTCTGATACTTTGTCACAGGCCATTCAAGAGGTCTTTGCTGCCGAGAAATTCGTGGAGGATTCTCGGAAGAGGGCCGGAATGGAGCAGGAGATTCGTCTGGAGACTGAGAAGTCCTTAGGCCAGGCCCTAGCAGAAAACGAGAGACTCTCCTCTCAGTTGGCCAACTTAAGAAGAGAAAGAGACGGCACCGAGGCCAATCTGAGAACAATGAGGACTCAAGTGGAGAGGCAGCACAAGCTTCTTCATCAAAAGGATGATAAGCTCTCCCAAGCCCAGAAGGAACGCTCGGACTTGGAGAAGGAGCTTGCGCGAATGAAGGAGGAAGCTCGCACCTTCGAGCATTCTCTAGAGGCCGCGAAGCAGGCAAGTTACAAGGAAGGGGTAGCTACAACGGAAGACCAGCTGACAGAGGCTTTCGTGGCCATGTGCCGAGAGTACTGTCAGCAGGTCTGGGGGGAAGCCCTAAATGTAGCAGGGGTTCCTTCAGCCTCCGAGTTGAGGAAGTCCGAGAACATTTGGCTTCCCCTAGACATACAGGAGATAGAAGAGGCTCCTGCTGCTGCTCCTGCCCCTAAGGCAGCTTCTCCTGCTGCTCCTGCCCCTAAGGCAGCTCCTCCTGCTCTTCCTCTTGTGATCCCAGAGCTCATTCCGGAT
Source organism: Castanea sativa (assembly GCF_040712315.1). NCBI lineage: Eukaryota > Viridiplantae > Streptophyta > Magnoliopsida > Fagales > Fagaceae > Castanea > Castanea sativa. The sequence goes on from NC_134017.1 coordinate 23,313,851, forward strand.
CCTACAGAACCTTCAGGTTCCAATAAAGAGAAGGAAGGGAGTGGGGGTGTCGAGAAGGTCCTAAGCCAAAGTGTGGAGCCTATCATCCCTCCAACCACTACAACAGAAAAAGGAAAACAAGTTTTGTCTTCCTTTGAGCTGGAATTAAAAGACACTGAGGCTACCAGCACTTCTCAGCAAGACCCTCCTCCGAAAGCTTAGGGTCGTGCCTAGGGCTTCTTTTTCTCTATACTTAAAATTTTCCATGTAATGATGTATATCGACATAATTAATGAAAGACGATTTTATTTGATTCTGATCTAAGTTGTATTTATTTCATCTTTTCATCTTTATGCTTACCATAAAAGTTCTCATTAGCACACAGCGAAAGAAAGAATGAGATAAATAAGTCCATTTTCAGCAGTTGAACAATTAAAACTTTAAATAGCAATGCACATATTTGCCTTGTGAAGTTAAGCGTCCAAGAACCTAACAAAGACTAATCTGGTTTAGCTGGTAAGCAATACCTCATTTTGCAAACCCATATGATACTTAGAATTTGTAACCTGAAACGCTAATTTTAGTTAAGTGTGGGGTCCGAGGACCCTACCTTACCAAATTTCTGCCTGACACTTAAAGATATATAACTTAAGACTCAATTTAATCATGGTTCTATTCAACAAACAATCAGATATCAATATTAACAAGGTATGTGGTCCGAAGACCATACAAAATCAAGTTCTATTTGACACTTAGTATTATATATAAATTTCCACAAAGTATGTGGTCCGAGGATCATACTTAACCAAGTTTCTGTTTGATATTTAGTAATATATCAATTTCCACAAGGTATGTGGTCCGAGGACTATGCATTACCAAGTTTCTGTTTGATATTTAAGAACATATCAATTTCCACAAGGTTGTGGTCTGAGGACCATGCATTACCAAGTTTCTATTTGATATTTAAGAACATATCAATTTTCACAAGGTATGTGGTCCAAGGACCATGTATTACCAAGTTTCTGTTTGATATTTAAGAACATATCAATTTCCACAAGGTATGTGGTCCGAGGACCGTGCATTACCAAGTTTCTGTTTGATATTTAAGAACATATCAATTTCCACAAGGTATGTGGTCTGAGGACCGTGCATTACCAAGTTTCTGTTTGATATTTAAGAACATATCAATTTTCACAAGGTATGTGGTCCGAGGACCCTGCATTACCAAGTTTCTGTTTGATATTTAAGAGCATATCAATTTTCACAAGGTATGTGGTCCGAAAACCATGCATTACCAAGTTTCTGTTTGATTTTTAAGAACATATCAATTTCCACAAGGTATGTGGTCCGAGGACCATGCATTACCAAGTTTCTGTTTGATTTTTAAGAACATATCAATTTCCACAAGGTATGTGGTCCGAGGACCATGCATTACCAAGTTTCTGTTTGATATTTAAGAACATATCAATTTTCACAAGGTATGTGGTCCGAGGACCATGCATTACCAAGTTTCTGTTTGATATTTAAGAACATATCAATTTTCACAAGGTATGTGGTCCGAAAACCATGCATTACCAAGTTTCTGTTTGATATTTAAGAACATATCAATTTTCACAAGGTATGTGGTCCGAGGACCACGCATTACCAAGTTTTTGTTTGATTTTTAAGAACATATCAATTTCCACAAGGTATGTGGTCTGAAGACCATGCATTACCAAGTTTCTGTTTGATATTTCGAGAGTTGTAATTGATAAGTCCATATACATCTATAATTTTAACCACAAACGACAAAAGTGCCTTTTATTAATAATAATACCTTCGAAGGTTGTTTACATTCCATGGGCGTTGTACAACTTTTTCATCTAGATCAACTAGTCGATATGACCCTCTGCCTGCTACAGAAATAATCTGATATGGTCCTTCCTAGTTCGGTCCTAGTTTACCCCAAGCTGGGTTTCTAGCAGTACCTACAACCTTTATCAGAACCAAATCCACAGGCGCAAGTCGCCTGAGCTTCACATGGGCATCATACCCTCGTTTAAGCTTCAGCTGATAATAAGCCATTTGGACCATAGCTGTCTCTCGTCGTTCCTCAACTAAATCTAGGCTCTTCTCCAAGAGGCCATTGTTGTTTTCTAGGCTAAAAGTACTCGTCCTTAGTGTGGGGAAACCAGACTCTAAAGGTGTCACTACCTCAGCCCCATAAGTCATAGAGAATGGCGTTTCTCCTGTGGATCTACGCGGCGTAGTTCGATACGTCCATAGAACGTGTGGTAGTTCTTCTACCTATCTGCCCTTCACATCGTCCAGCCTTTTCTTGAGTCTACTAACTATGACCTTGTTAACGGCCTCGGCTTGCCTGTTTCCCTAAGGATAAGCTGGAGTAGAGTATCTATTTACGATGCCCATGTCACCACAATATTTCCTAAAAGGTCTACTATCAAATTGAACGCCATTTTCCGAAATGAGTGTATGTGGTACCCCAAATCTAGTGATGATGTTTTTCGAGATGAACTTCTTGGAATCGATGTCCCTAATATTTGCCAAGGGCTCAGCCTCTACCCATTTGGTGAAGTAGTCAGTTCCCACAAGCAGCCACCTTTTGTTTCCTACAGCCCTCGGAAATGGTCCTACTATGTCCAATCCCCATTGAGCGAAAGACCAAGGACTCGAGAGAGAGTTAAGGACTCCTCCAGGCTGATGGATGTTAGGAGCGAACCTCTGGCATTGGTCACACTTTCTTGCATAGTCCTGAGCCTCCCTCTACATATTGGGCCACCAATATCATTGAGTCAGGGCCCTATGAGCTAGGGACCTTCCCCCAGTATGGCTCCCACAAATTCCCTCATGCAGTTCTTCCAAAAGCGCCTCCGTTGATTCGGGGTGCACGCATAACAAATATGGTCCGGAGAAGGACTGTTTATACAATTTCTAATCCTCGGACAACTAGAAATGCAGTGCCTTTCGACGGATCTTGTCTGCTTCAGACTTGTCATCGGGAAGAATGTCGTTGTTTAGAAAAGATATCATAGGATCGATCCAACTAGGTCCAGGCCTTATCAAATGGATCCGGGCTGCACCAACAGTGGTAAGAGCTGGCGCTAGCAAATCTTTGACAAGGATAATCCTAGGCAAACCCTGAGCCGAGGACGTCGCTAAGGTAGGCAAAGAGTCTGCATGTGTATTTCCGCTTCTAGAAACATGAGACAAGATAAAGGAATCAAATTTAGATTGTAAACGTTTGACCTCGGTCAAGTACTCTTGCATTCTTGGGTCCCTAGCCTCCATGGTCCCCGTCACCTGGCCGACCACTAACTAAGAATCCGAGAGCATGTGAACTTCCTTTCCGCCCATCCTATGCACCATGTTCATGCCGACCAAGACTGCTTCGTACTCGGCCTCATTATTAGTAGCCGAGAACGCCAACCTTAGGAATTTTTCGAAGACAATCCCTTCGGTGGATACCAGGACGAGTCCGATGCCAGACCCTCTCTGGTTAGCTGCCCCATCAACGGATACGTTCCAAGTCAAAGGTCTTTCGTTCGTAATCATGCCAACTGATTTCTCATCCATGTGTGATTCCTTCAAAGTTTCTTCCAACAATGGTTCAGCAAACTCTGCCACCAAGTCTGCAAGAACCTGGCCCTTCATCGAGGTACGTGGAATTTATTTGATGTCAAAGGCTCTAAAAATAGTTCCCCATTTAGCCACCATTCTAGAGTAGTCGGCACTACGCAACACTGACTTGAGAGGCAGTTGGGTCAAAACTACAACGGTGTGGGACTGAAAATAATGAGGAAGCCTCTGCGTGGCATGAACTACAGCTAGAAGTGCTTTCTCCAAAAGTAGGTAATGCACCTCGGCATCATTCAGCGTCTTGCTGTTGTAGTAGACTGGTCTTTGCACCCCACCGTAGTCCCTTATGAGGACTAGGCTGACCGCATGGACGGCCACTGCTAGATATGCAAATAGGACCTCATCTACTTTAGGCCGAGACATAATGGGTGGCCGGGAAAGATATTCCTTAAGTTGTTGGAAGGCTACAATGCACTCCTCAGACCATTGGAACCCCTTCCACTTATTCAACAGTTGGAAGAAAGGCCTGCATCGGTCAGCTGACCGCGAGATGAACCTGCTGAGAGCATCGATCATTCCGGTTAATTTCTAAACTTCCTTTGGATTCTAAGGTGGCTGTAAGGTTTGAATGGCTCTGACCTGTGCCGGATTCACCTCTATCCCTCTACGAGTAACCATATAACCCAAGAACTTACCAGAACTCACCCCAAAAGAACACTTCGAGGCATTAAGACGCAACTTGTACTTTCTAAGTACCTGAAAAGTGTCATCCAAATCTTTCACGTGCGCAGATATCGTCTTACTCTTCACTACCATGTCATCCACATATATCTCAATGGTCTTTCCCAGCTGTAATTCAAACATTCTGGTCATCATCCTTTGGTAAGTAGCCCCAGCATTCTTCAACCCGAACGACATCACTTTATAGTGATAATTCCCTATTGGAGTAATAAAGGCAGTTTTCTCCCGATCTTCTGTCGCTAGTGGAATTTGGTGATAACCCTGGAAGGCATCCAAAAAACTCATCCGAGGATGTCTGACGGTGGCGTCCACTAGCTGGTCGATGCGTGGCATTGGGAACGAGTCATTTGGGCAAGCTTTGTTTAAATCTGTGAAGTCTACACATACTCGCCATTTTCCATTCTTCTTTTTTACCACAACCGTATGCGCCAACCACTCCGGATAAAAAACTTTCTTGATAGCCCCAGTCTTCTTGAGCTTAAGTACCTCCTCTTTAACGGCTTCAGTATGCTCCTTGGAGGAACGCCGAGAGGGCTGCCTTCTAGGAGGAATAGCAGGATTGATGTTCAAATGAAGCTTGGGTCAACACCTAGAGCCTCATAGGGGTCCCAGGCAAAAACATCGATGTTGTTCTTTAGAAACTCCACCAATTTCATCTTCTCCTGGTGTGGTAAACATACTCCAACCTGGAAGAACCTTTCGGGATCATCCGATATCAAAAACTTCTCCAGGTCTTCGCATATGGCCTCCTCTGTTGTCACCACGTCGGGTGCATCCAAAGTCATTAATTGCTATAAGTCTTTAACAACTGAGGTCGAGGACTGCGCTTCTGTCTGATGCAGCACTGCGGCCGATATGCATTGTCTGACCATCAATTGGCTGCCGAGAATCACTTCAATGCACTCCCCCGAAGGGAACTTAACCTTAACATGCAAGGTGGAGGAAACAGCCCCCAGAGCGTGCAGCCAGGGCCGGGCAAGGATGGCTGTGTATGGGGAATATGCATCGACCACAATAAAATCCACCTCAACTGTCTCCGAGCCAGATTGCACGGGCAACCATATCTGTCCCTTTGGTATAACGTCCTTCTCTTCAAAACTTATTAACGGTGAGTTGTAAGGGGTGAGGTCCTCCAATTTCAACTTCAACCCCTTGAACAAGTCAGGATACATGATATTCGCGCCGCTACCTTGATCAATCATCACCCTTTTTACATCATAATTCCCTATCATCAAAGTGACCACTAGGGCATTGTTATGGGGTTGGATGGTTCCAGCCTTATCTTCCTCTGAAAATCCCAAGACAGGCACATTCAACTTCAATCTCTTCGGCTTGGAGCCCCACTCCTCAGCTTGGGAGTGTGAAACTGCCATCACCCTAGTGGGACATGAGCCAGTCCTGCTAGGCGCAGCGAAGATAACGTTGATCGTTCCCAACGGAGGCCGAGATGAATTATTCCTCTGATTATTCGAGCCAGACTGACTGCCCTGTTCGCTAGGTTGGTACAAGTGCTGCTTTAATTTTCCTTCACTGACGAGCTGCTCCAAGTGGTTCTAGAGGGTCCGATAGTTCTTGATAGTATGACCCACGTCTTGATGGTACTAACAAAAGAGATTCTGATTCCTCCTGGCAGGATCCCCCGCCATCTTACTAGGCCATTTGAAGTAGGGTTCCTTACGGACCTTCTCCAGTAGCTGATGCACCGGCTCTCGGAATACAGTATTAACTGTCTGAGGTGCTGCCGAGCCCGACTGCACGAAGTAATCTCTCCTCAGCTTGTTGTTGTGATATTTGTTCGACCTGAAATCCCTTCTCTCCTACGGGATAACCTTCGCCTTACCCTTCCCCTGCTGTTGGTCTTCCTCGACCCTTTTGTATTCGTCAATACGGTTCATGAGGCGACGTACACTCTGTACGGGTTTCTTGGTCAAGGACTTCCTCAAGTCATGATCGGTTGGAAGGCCTACTTTAAAAGTATTGATCGCCACCTCGTCAAAATCACCGTCTATCTCGTTAAACATCTCCCAATACCTGTCGGAGTATGCTTTCAACGTCTCGCCCTCCTTCATAGCCATAGACAACAGCGAGTCTAACGGTCGAGGAACTCTGCTGCATGTAATAAACTGTGACGCGAATGCTCTAGTCAGTTCCCCAAACGAACCTACAGACCCAGATTTCAGACCATTGAACCACCTCATAGCAACAGGTCCCAAGCTAGAAGGGAAGACTTTGCACATCAGGGTCTCATTGTGAGAATGCACTGCCATTCTCTGGTTAAAGTGGCTCACATGTTCCACCAGGTCAGTCCGGCCGTTATAAATGGTAAAGGTGGGCTGGGTGAATCTTCTGGGGAGTCTTCCATTCTCAATCCTACGTGAGAATGGTGATTTGGAGAGTTGGTGCAACGCCCAGCTCATAGCATCGTTCCCCAAGCCCCTGGAGGGGAGCTTCCTGTGCCTATGACCTTGTGAGCCATTCTCTTCACAAGAGGATGTTTTGCTAGGGGGCAACCATGACCTTGAACTGTAACTACTTCCCCGGGATCTCCTTGAAGAAAGGCTAGATGAGGATGGCGAATGCCTCCGTCTGACGCGGTGTAACTTCCTCTTAAGATGATTAATCTCCTTCTGCATGGCTTTGGCACCATCTTCATGGGTGGTACTGTCTCCTCCACTGTGAGTATGACTCGCTCTAGGATACTCGGTGTGAACGCTCCCCTCTTGATCCCTCCGGTGCTCAAGACGCTCGAAAAGATCCTTAGGTTGCGATCCTTGAGATTCTGCATGGTGTGAACCTAAGCCTGTCATGGTGTTCCAGTTCCTTCAACACTAGATTTCCCACAGACGGCACAAATTGTAAGTGCACAATTGCGCCTGGACCCAAAAACACACGTGGGCTCAGGCCCAATGAGCCTTAAACAATGAAATTTGTAGAGTGTGGGCTCGCAATGTAGTTTAGTGATATTCGAAACTTGATGAACAGGCTAGAATATTACAGTATTTGCAAATAATAGACAAACGGGGCAAAATGAACCTCCTCGGACGTAAGCCAAAGACAACTTATATATTATTTCTCTTTCTTCTCTCAAAGGTTACAGTTCTTAATATTTGTCTCACCACCCCCTTTTCTTTACTCTCTTCCCTCCTTAAATACTTCTTCTCATGCCCTCTTCATCCACGTGTAAAGCAAATCACCCTATTAGACACATGTCTCATCCACCACCCTCTGGAAGTCTTCAAATGATAGCAAGAAGACTGACTTCTACTATTCAGGGGTCATTTCCCCATTAATGCGGCCAGGGAGGTAGGTGCAGGGTCTTTAATGTGGAGAGACAGCCTTTTTCTGAGATATTTCTCTCACACCGTTGTGTCCGGAGGGTGCTTAAATCCCCCTCTTAACCAACGGTTTTTCCAGAATTCTGCCTTGATCTTTTTGGCGAATCCCAGGGTCATCGTGGGTCTGTCCGAGGAGAGATTTGTCCTCGGACGAATCCTCGGACTCTCGACTCATGGGCTGACCTACAGTTCTAGGGGGCTTTTAGTCCAAAACAAACTAGTGCCCATTAATAAAGCCCAAGGCCCAAATACTTACTTAAATCCTTTTAGTCCCCACAACATCAATCTTGATCCTAGAGTTTACATTGGTGAATGGTCATTGCTTAATACTGCCAAGTAAAACAGATTTGGTACTTAAGTTTTTGCTATAGGGAATTTCAAACTTTTGCCTATGTTATTTAACCTGACTTATGGTCATCTTTTTCTATATCTCACAAATGCCATATTTTTCTTTGAAGTGATTGGCATTATTAAAAACAAAGGCCTTGATAAAAGAGAAGTTAGTTGTTGTACATCATGCTGAGTGTCTCACATATTATCAGCATCTTTTGGAACTTCAGGAAAATTGGGAACATGTTAGAAATTTTTCCTTCCTATTTCAGTTCTGCATTTACATACTTTAATATTTACACTCATTTTTAGGCATTGTATTTCATAATCTTCACTTGATTATCTGTTGTCTCAATGTACTATTCAATCAAAATGCAGAATTTAAGTTTTAGGGCCATCAAAGCTGTTGGTCAACATTCTGTACTCATGGGTCTATTTATGGAATTTATTAATTTGGTTATAATAGCAAATTTTTTGATAAAATTTATTTAAATCTAAAATTACATGTTCTTTGGTGTTACATGATATATGTTCGATAAAATTCCATTAAAATTTGATATTTAATCTTCTCATTACATTTTTTCCCTAATCATGATAAAAATCTGAACCGTTATACAATGGCTATTTAAAATCAAATTTTTATGGAAATGAATAATTTGGTTATAAATATGGAGATTAACCTGAATACTCAAAAGAAAACTAATTTTAGACATGACATAAGAAGAGGAAGAAGATTAAACAAATTCTAGGCAGAACATAATTTTGTTTGGGGTTATTTGTTTTGGTTGTAGAGATTGAAACGGTGTCGCCTCATAGTAAACTCTTCATCTTCTCCTACACAATAATGGGTTCTTTACAAATGCAATTTCTTTGTTTTAGTCAACTAATTAAAAATTTGAATGGCTGAATTTTTTATGCAAAAATAAGTGATTATATTAAGTTTCTAGAGTTAGTGCATCAAATTAAATATATATATATATATATATATATATGTAATTTCTTAGTAAAATAATTTGTAAATGGGTGGCGTAGCAATTTAAAATGTGAATATTTGATGTGAGATTCAATTTCGATGTATATTTTTGTTGTTAGTTCTATTATGTGTGTTTAATTTTTGGTCTTTTGGTTATGTAATGGACTCAGTGTTGAGATTTGCCTTTCTCATTGTTGGCTCTTTTATGGTTTTGTACGGAGCTTTAATTTTTGTTGTTTTTGGTTCTATAAATCAGATTCAGAAAGCTTTGGTTTTGTGCCTCTTGATTTGAATGCATTGTTGATCTCATGATGGGTATGGAAAACTTAGCGAGTGTTCTTAAAAGTTCTAGGAAGTGAAAAAAAAAAAAAAAAAAAAAAAAAAAAAAAAAAAAAAAAATGCAATTGAGATAAACAAAGTAAAGCTGCCTGTGGGTAGAATCTAAGGTTACCCTTTTGGCACATGATTAAATTCTCTTAGGCTGTTAAGATTTCTGACCAATTACAACCAACTTTCAATCTGAATAATTGCAATTGTTAACTTATTTATGCAATTTTTATCTATTCAAGATTATTACATTAAACTTAGGCATTTACATCCCATTGTGGATTTCCATAGCAGGTATGTAAGTGATTCTGCTACTAACTTTGAGCTTTAATAGTTTTGGACTTCAATAGGATTGCTAGATGGAATCTAATATAAGCTTTCATTTTTAATGTTTTGAGGCATGAGGGTTACTTTTAGAAACGTGATCATGCACTTGAATTTATTGTCTATATGCTGATTTTATTGGTTTTTTTTGTTGTTCAATTCTTAGATTCTGACATAATTAAACAAAGCAAAATGTGGCACTGGTATGAAACCATGAATATTGGCACACCTTTAGGGTTTGTAAGTTGGAACACTGGATTACAAACCATGCGCATGTTAGTCTTTAGAAGCCCCCAAAAAGAAGAGAGAGGTTATTCTTATTTTTGATTTAATTCGTGTAAACTACATGTCTAGCCTACTGTATTTGCTGCTGAATGCGATTTTGGGTGTTGATCCATTTCTTGAAGACAGTGCATGGGGTTGTCTTGACATTGGATAGAAAAAAATGAAAGCAACATTGTAACCCTAATCTTATTTTAAAGATATGGTGATTTCAAATCTCCCTATCAATTTTGACACACAGTCCACCTAACCAATTATGTAATGTTTCCACTTATTTAATCAACTATCATATTATATGATCTAGATAGTTGTGGTCATCATTTTTTTAATTTGTGTTTGGTATTTTGAATAGGTCATGTTGAATACATGCAAAAACTTTCCATTCATCGCACATGCATAGCACATTTAGAGGCTTTTCTATTTTTAGTTTTTTAAATGTCAATAGTTTTCATTCGATTCAATTTAGGGTTTTTGTCGGACCATGAGTTATGTCATTCCACCTCGAAACTAATTGGTAATTAGAAAGACACACTCAAATCTTTTATGGCCTTCGACATCATACCATGCGGGCCTGTTTTAGAGTGGTTGTAGAGAGTTAAATTGTGGTCCTCCTCAACAGTTTTATACATTTTTCTGTGAGATTTATGCATTTTTCAATCATCGAAATACCTAGGTTTGTGATGAGACCTACCATAGTGATAGATATTGGCAAATATGCAATCATTATAGGTGATCAAGAAACCAATTCACAACAAAATTGATCTCTATTTTCTCTAGAACAAAGTCCTCTCTTTTTTGTTATTGTTAGGCAGTATTGGTGTAACTACTGATACTATTCAATTGCTTTGATTTTTATTTACTTATATGCCTTCCGCATCTTTTTACTATCTACAATTGCAACAAATGCGAAAATTCTTACTCCACTCATCATTCTAAACGGCACAATCATAACCTATAAAACCTGTAAAGGATAAAGTGTTCACATGTAAAGAAGCATAGCCCTCTATAAAATCACACAACCAGCATAATATTACACCACTAAAAAAAAAAAGAGAAACTGGAATAGGAAAAGAACTTTCGAGTTAGGGCCAGTAAGATTAGTGTATTCCTGTTGTCTTTATTATTGAATAATATTGATGACATTTTGCTATGGAACTCCAATCCCTATCTTCTTGTCTCTACTTTGGATTTATGGTTTCAACTCCACGTACGCAGCCTAGGAATTTTTTTTTCTCCTACCAAAAATATCAAACCCACTAATCAATCCAACCAAACTATGTATAAAAAATAAAATTAAAAGTGAAAAATGAACCAAAGATTTTTAGAGGATAAATCTTGTAAAGCTACGTCAAACCGGCCAAGTCGTCGTCTGGGTGAGCGGAGGCCAGCATAACATTGGGTGGTGGTGGTCAAATTTTCTCTTCATAGTTTTGAGTTTTTGTTTTTCCATAATTTGTAAGACGTGAAATAGTGTTTCACTTTTTAAAATGTTTTTTAATAGGACTCCTTAGTTTCTACATTGTTCTAAATACAATGAATATTTGGATAAATATTTATGGTGTGGTCCCATATTTGGCACCAAAATTAGGAAAATTTTTGAGACACTGACACAAAATTAAACTTCAATTGTAAAATCTAATTAGATTTTCTCTCAACTTTAGATTAAGGTGCAGGAATAAAAACTTTTGTTTTTTTATTTGTTTTTTTTTTTCCTTTTTACAAAGATGCGAATATATTCTAGGCTTGCCCTATTTGAGGCATTAATATGACTTAAATGTAAGGTATCAATATGACTTGAATGTACCAACTTACACTACTGCAGTACTTTCATTAACATCATAACTTCAAGTTTAGTATGTTCTAGCCTAAAGTTGGTCTCTCTTTTTATATACTCTCAATAGATGCTTCATGACAATTTCATATGTTGAAGATGTACTCTCTTAAATCTTTATTATGCTCATGCGGACATAAATAATCATAGTGAAAACACGTTAATTTTACTTCCGCTATCTATTTCTGATTTCTCTATTTTACTTTCTCAATACCATAAACAGCTATAATATGTTATCAAATGTTCTAGCTTGTTACGCATTTCACAATTTTATGTTAAAAGACCTTTCACATTTGGATCAACTGTATTTTAAAAATAGTTGTATAGGACCAAATTAGAAATTAAAATTTTTTTTATCTATTTCTATTTTGACTCTAATTCCCCGTAGCGTTTGTTTAAATGACAAATTAAGGGTTCACTATTAATATTTCTAACAAAGACATGCATGATTTAAACCCCCACCTAATAATTAATGAAAAAAAAAACTATTTATTCCCCTTTGTTTATTTCTACAACCTCACTCCGTACAGGACAGGTTTCGGCTATCAATGTTAAACACTTGGCATTAGTGATGGAGCTAGGAATTTATTTTTAGGAGGCCATATATAATATATAATATATATATTAATTTTTTTTGTATGAAATGTAAAATAGTATTGTAATTTGTTGACATTTGTATTTATGGCAATGTTATTAATTTCGTTTCGAATTCCGTTTCCATTCGTCTAGTAGAATGAAATATTTTGATGCTTGATATATATATATATATAGAAAGAGTTAATAGGCTCATGAACAGTATTATGAACAATATTTTGGGTTTAGTGAGTTGCTTTTTTTTTTAAAGGATCTCTATATGTATACTTTGTACTTGTAATGTAAGCTTATATTGTATACACACAAAAAGTGGCAAATATTATATACATTTGCAAAAAAAAAAAAAAAAAATTGTACAAATTTTGCAAATGTGTACAACATTTGCCAATTTTTATGTGTTTACAATATAAATTTACATTGTAAGTGCAATACATATTTCTATATATAAAAAGAGTGAATAAGAAAAGTTACAGTAATTTCGCTATAGTAGTTTTGGTTTATTCAATTTTCACTGTTTTGCTGGCCCTTTTTTTTTTTTTTTTTTGTGAATGCATAAAGCTGTAGTAAATTTGTTATATTATTTTTGGTTTGTCCAATTCGAGCTATTTTACATTATAATAAAATATTAACACCACAAATTGACACAATATTTTCACAATTGTTGAGGTGTTAATTCATTATAGGTCAAAATAAAATAATAAGATATCATACTAGAACCAACCACAACTAAAAATAAAAGTGTTGTGAAAAATCCACAATAATTTTCACAACACTTTTATAACAAATCAAATGTGATAAATTGTTATTGGTTCTAATTTAGACTTACCAATGAAACTATTTTTTTGTGTGAAAAATGTTAAGACATCTTGATGTCGTGACAATATTTTCGAAACTGCTGAGCTGTCAATTCTTTACAAGTTAAAATAAAATATAACAAAATTATAAAGGTATTATGAAAGTGTTATGTCATTTCGTTGTGTTTTTAGAAATTTTTTGTTGGTTTAATAAATTTTGTTGAGCCAAAATTCACTATTCCACGTACAATTTTCTTGGGTTGACTTTTTGTATATATATTTTTTCTTTACACACCATTTTAAGTAAAAACACATAATTTTACACACAAAAACAAAAACAAAAGCTTAGGAAAAAAGAAACTTTTCACCGTTTATGTTTGGGATAGTTTACAATTCTTCCTTAAATTTTAAAATCAAGCAATTTTTCCCTTAATATTTTGGAAAAAAGAGCAAATATGTCATATTGTTAATCTCTTAGTTAAACCCTAATGAAAACTTATGATTTTTAAAATATTTTATTGTCTAATGTCTAAATTACTCCCACTCAATTTTAACATCTTAAAAATTTTCTTTACGTATTTTAAGTTTTAAATGGTAGAAATTCTTAGAAAGTTGGAATGATGACATAAGGTGTTTTATTTTTTTTTATCTAAAGAACATTGATTTTCTAGGTTTAAATTTTTGAAACTTATAATTTATCTAATGAAAAATTCGATGACACATGTCTTTTGTTCTTTTCTTTTTCTATTTTTTTTTTTAATTTTTCTTAGTAAAACTCAGTTGTTTATTGTTGGAAAATGAGGATATTCGACATCATTCATAGAATTTTTTAGAGAGAAGATATATTGTCTTTAGCAAGTAGGTACTAAAAAACTATTATGGTAAAATAAATATTTATATGTTAAATAGCTACTCTAACTTTGTGGTTAATCAAAATTCTTATACGAATGAGATTAAGTTTTTACGATATAATTATTAAAATTCTTAAAATTAATGTCTCTTTTTATTAATGTAAATTTCTATATATTTTAATAATCAAATAATTTATATCTTTGTTTTATGATGCAAATAAAATTTAGAAGGCGTAAATGCACTTTTAGTCTCTACATTTTGACCTTTTTCCATTTTAGTCCTGACATTTTAATTTTACCACTTTTAGTCCCTAATTCAATTAACGCATTCCATTTTGGTCCTTTCCGTCAGTCAACCGACAGAAATAGCTAAGGTGGCAGCCGAAGGAATTAAAATATTATAAAAAATGCCACATCACCCATGACACGTCAGCAAATAAATTAAAAAAAATAATTTATTAATTTAAACTAAATAATAAAAATAAAAACTAAATTAAAAACTAAAATTCAATTAAAAGATAATTTAAAAAATCATCTTCAACTCAAACCCTATTCTCTCATCTCAAACTCAAACTCTCTCATCTCAAACTCAAACTCAAATTAGAGTAAAGAAAAAGAAGCTGAAAACAGAGAAAAAAAAGCTGAAAACGGAAGAAATCAAACCCAAAAATACCCAAACCCAGAAAATCACCGGACATGGCTAGATTCTCTGGCAACAGAGTCGTTTCTCCGGCGTCACCCTCGAGATCCTTCTTCAGATCAATGTTCTCCGACTCCTTTTTCAAACTCCGGTCTCTCTCCTCCTTCAACCTCTTAAGCTTCAACTCCAACGACCTGTAGACATAGCAACTACAACAACAAACTCAGATCTTAAACCAATAGATCTCCAACGAAAAATGAACACAGATAACCTAGAAAAAGAAGATGAAAATGGAGAAAAAGAAGTTGAATACGGAAGGCGTTGGGTTGATGTGAGAGAACTAGAGGTGGAGGCGTTCAGAGATTGGAAACAGGTCAGAGCTCGTCGTCTCCAGCTTCATCTACAACGTCATCATCGAGCCCCCCGGCATCGACTCCGTCCAAGACCTGGCCACAAGATCCGTACAGCTCGTCATATTCCTGCAGGGGCAAGTGAACAGCCGGTACATCATTGAGGGACTCTCGTCCAGGTTCATGTTCATCCTGGGTGGGTTGCAACTCACTTGGGGGTTTGGGGATATTTTTCAACCCGATCTGAGAGCAAGTCATGGATTATTATTGGGTTTGCTAGTTTGTTGTTGTGTTCTTTGTTTGGGTTTGCTAGTTTGTTATTGTGTTCTTTGTTTGTTGGATCTGAGAACAAGGTAAAAATTTTCTTGAGATGTGTTTTTCTGGGTTGAGATTTTTTTTTTGTTTGGGTTAGTTGTGATGTATTTTTTGATTGATTTGGTACTTTGGGGTTCTGGGATTAGATGATTTTGCTAGGTTTGAGAAAATGGTGCCTTTGAGATTTATGATTTTGTTTTTGAGCTGAAATTTTTTGGGTTTTTTGTGTGTTTGTTTCCTAAGAAAATTTTTGGGTTTTAAAATTTTTGGATTGGTGTTCTTGTTCAAGAAATTTTTGGGTTCAAGAAATCTTTGAGGTGTTGAATTTGGGTTTTTTCTTCTTGTTTTCATTTATGTCCCAGTGATCTGGGTTTGAGTTCTTGGTAGTTGGGTTTGTGTTCTTGGTTGCTGGGTTTGATTTGAGAAGAATATGAAGAACAAGTTGTAAAATGAATAACAATCTGAAGATCATGAAGAACAATCTTAATTCATGTGAATTTTAGTTTTTAATTTTGTTTTTATTTTTATTATTTAGTTAAAATTAATAAATTAATTTTTTATATTTATTTGCTAACGTGTCATGGGTGATGTGGCATTTTTTTATAATATTTTAATTCCTCTGGCTGCCACTTCAGCTATTTTTGTCGGTTGGCTGACGGAAAGGACCAAAATAGAATGCGTTAATTGAATTATGGATTAAAAGTGATAAAATTAAAATATAGGGACTAAATAAAAAAATATCTAAATGTAAAGACTAAATGTGTATTTACACTAATTTAGAATTGACTTTAGTCACTACTTTTTTTTCTACAATAAACATATGCCTTTCACGTGCTGCCATAACTAATATATATATATATATATATATATATATTTATATGACTTAAAAGTATCCATTCAAAAAAGTGAAATATAGATATAAAATAATGAATTTAATTTAATTATATAAAAATAATGATTTTAATTTTCACTATTCATTCATTTTCTCAAACCGACCACACTACTGCCATATCTTTTGATTCATTTTTTTTATTTTTCTATCTTCCATCTCATGTGCTTTGTTCTTCTCTTCTTCTATTTTAATATTTCTCTTTAAGTCCCATCTATCGCCAAATCCCAATATTCCCACGTCCCAAACCTCATCACAACCGTATACTCAGAAAGTCTGAAACTCTTTTTTTTTGAAGTGGGAGTCTGATACTCTTATCTTCTTGTTAAACCCATGCTCTCATCTTGTCTCCCTTATCTTGTCTCTCTCTCAGCTTTGTTCAGCTCCAAGGATGCCTCTTTGGGTTTACTACTCTATGTAAATTTCTTGAAACTATCTCATCTTATCTTTTGATTTCTGTTCTTATCGTCAGCTTTAGCTTCAGCTTCATCTTCATCTTTATTTTTTGTTCTTCACCAAATTAATAACATTGATTTTTGGATTGTATAAAAAGCACCCATCTAATTCGTTTTATACTCACTCACTCTTTCTCCAAATATGGAAATATCATTGCTCAGAATTGCAGTTTCCATAGTTTCAGTTGTGGTACTAATAACATGGGCATGGAGAGTGCTGAATGGGTTGTGGCTAAGGCCAAAGAAGCTAGAGAAGTGCTTAAGGGAGCAAGGTCTTAATGGCAACTCCTATAGGCTTTTTTTCGGAGACGTGAAGGAGATCTCTAAGATGACAAGTCAAGCCAAGTCTAAACCCATCAACTTCACCCATGACATTGCACCGCGTGTCTTACCCTTCGTCCATCAAGTTGTGACCAATTATGGTATGTCTACAACAACTCTCGTATCTGTGATTTGAACTTACAAAAAAAAAAAAAAAAAGAAGAGGATTTTGTCAGTATGAAGTTATGGTATGTCTACAACAACTCTCGTATCTGAAGTAAAAGCAATTCACTTATTTATTTGAATTTAATAGAAAAAACCATTATTATTAATTCCGTAAATTCCGGTTGAAATTGAAGTTTTGGCCAGTATGAAGTTAGCCTCTATTTTTTCCCCTCATTGTAAACATAAACTTCAGATCTATAGTCTGCTACCAAATGAGTTGAAAGACAGTCTAAAATTAAGTTTCCATGTGTCCAAATTATTGATAGATGATTACTTGTAATGTGTGAGAGAGAGAGAGAGAGAGAGAGAGAGAGAGAAATAAATTTTTTAAAATTTAAATAAATAATGGAAAAAAAATTGAGTGGAACACAACTATTTACAGTCTTGAGTAATTGGGTTCTGTTGGATTTGAATTTGGTTAGCCCATTAAGGATTAAAGCTTAGAATATTGCTACATCCATAAAAAAAATCATCTAAATTTTCATACTTCTCATGACAAAATTTAGGACCTCAACTTTTTGTACCAAAATTTTATAACAACTTTGACGTGTCAAATTATAAATAATAGATTAATATAAAAGTAACAAATAACCTGTCATAATTTGCTTTATAAAATAGTTGAAGGAAATATAGCGGTAATGGTTATGGTTTAGAATAACTTCTCTCACAA
Source organism: Castanea sativa (assembly GCF_040712315.1). NCBI lineage: Eukaryota > Viridiplantae > Streptophyta > Magnoliopsida > Fagales > Fagaceae > Castanea > Castanea sativa. The sequence continues at coordinate 23,331,593 of NC_134017.1, forward strand.
GCTTTCACATAACTGGTAGGTAAATCCCACTACAATATAGAAGCACTATATGCCAAAATTTTGGAACATATTATTGACATTCGAACAATATCCAAAGCTTAAAGTTTGTTGAAAATGTTTCCTTAAAAATTAAAAAAAGTTGGTTGAAATAGTTGTTAGTTAGTTTCTCTGACATAGGGGGAGGCCACTCCAAACCCTAGTCGCTCAGTAGAAGGTCGTGCCTATCCTAGGGATTAGGCTTTTCTTGTTCTCCTCGTGTGTCTCGAACTAAGAGTGTGAGTCCACTCCTGCTGTAAAATCAGTCAGCATTAATATGGAGGAGTTGTCTGTAAAGTGGAAAAAACTCTCGTTTTCAGAAGAGGAGGAGAGCGAATACAGTGGTGGCGCGATAGATACAACAGGGGGTAGGACCATTGCAGAAAAATTCCTCACCCGACGAGCTCTGAATATGGAAGCCATTGCTCGGACGTTCAAACAACTGTGGCAAACAAAAAAGGGTTTTTAAGTCAAGGATTTGGGGAATCATGTGGTATTATTTGTTTTTTCAGATGAAGCTGATGCAGACAGGGTCTTAATGGGTGAACCATGGAGTTATGATAAATTCCTAGTGTCTCTATGTAAATTAGAGAAGAATGTCGCAGTGAGGGATCTAGTTTTTGATAAAAACGTCCTTTTGGGTACAACTACATGACTTACCTGTGGGAGAGATGAACCAGGAAGCCGCGGCTGAGATTGGAGAGGTGATGGGAGAAGTACAGAAGGGTGCTTGTGAGTGGGGCAACCATGATGGGAGCAGCTTCATGAGGATACGAGTTAAGGTGGATACAACAAAACCACTCTGTCGTGGGAGAAAGTTTCGGAGTCCAGATGGGGAGGTGGGATGGATTAGATTCAAATACCAACGCCTTCCGAATATCTGCTACTAGTGTGGAAGGTTGTCTCATAGCGATAAAGGTTGCGAACTCTGGATTAGGAGCAATGGTTCCCTGACTGAAGATGATAGACAGTTTGGTGCTTGGCTTCGTGCTCCAGCGTCGAATGCTAGAAGGTGTTCAGTAGTTCGGGTAGAGGGTGTGGAAGAAGACAGACAAAGAGATGAGGTGGTTGACGAAGTGGCGGCTAGGGGTTCTGCGTGTCAGGCGGAGGAGAAAGAAAAGGAGACGGGACATGACGGCGAGCCCAAGAAGAATCCAGAAGCTGAAGGAGGGGTATTTTCGAAATTTCACTCAAAGGATGATTACATTTCTGAAATCCCAGGGGTTACAAAAGTTAATGCTAGTATCTCGGGTAGGGAGGCGGAATTTCAGGAGGTCTTAAATGATTTGGATTTCAATATTTCAAAATTTGATATTCCAGCTATTGGCCCAAGCAAGATCAGGCCCATATTGGAAGTGGAACAGCCCAAGTTTCTTAATTATCCCAGCGGTGGTAGTGAGGATGGGCTAAGCCTAGAAATAGAGGAGGATATGGGCCAAAATTGTATTTCACAGGAAGTAGAGTTAAGAGGCCGTGGCTGGAAGAGATTAGTGCAGGAGAAACACTTAAGTGAAGCCCAGTCAGTGCCTACGCAGAAAAAAAGATCACACAGAGACGTTGAGGAAGTGAATAATATTATGTCCCCAGGGAAGAAATGCTGTGTATTTCCCAAGAACCAAATGCCAACAGCGGAGGCTGCAGCGCAGCCCTGCCGGAAACAATGAGTTGCATTGCCTGGAACTGCCGTGGGCTTGGGAACCCACGGACAATGGAGGAGCTTGAAGTTATTATTCGAGCACAAGATCCCCTAATTGTCTTTCTATCAGAGACCTGGGTTAAAAAGAAGGATAAACTAGAAAGGTTACGGTGTAAGATCAGATATGCTGGCCTATTTATCGTCCCTAGTCAGGGTAGGAGCGGTGGGTTAGCGCTTTTGTGGAAACAAGACAACGCTGTCTGGGTAGACAGCTTCTCCAAGAACCATATTGATTCAGTAGTTAATGGTGGTTCTCCTGACGCATGGCGTTTCACTGGTTTTTACGAAGAGCCGGACACAAACTTTAGGGATGAAGCTTGGGGGATGCTTCGTATGTTATGTGCCAAACCTCATTTGCTATGGTGTTGCATGGGTGATTTCAACGAAATCCTCAAAACTGAAGAAAAGAGGGGGGGTCGGATTAGACCGAATGGCCAAGTGCAAGCTTTTAGGGACGTATTGGATTTCTGTGGTTTCATGGACCTTGGTTATACGGGTCCAGAGTTCACTTGGCAGGGGCGGAGGCATGGGTATGTGATTTGGGAACGTCTAGATAGAGGAGTGGCCAATTACGATTGGGTAGCGAAATTTCCTGCAGCCATCATCTGTCACCTTCATTGTCATTCATCAGATCACAGACCTATAAGTTTGGTTTTTAACCCGAATAATGAGTCCCAAAGGTGGTTTAGAAGGCCATTCTGATTCGAAGAATTGTGGTTGTCCGATAGGGGGTGTAGCGACACAGTTTTGAGAGCATGGCATATTCAACAAGAAGGCACACCAATGTTCAGAGTAGCAAAAAAACTGAAGAAATGTAAGAAGATGTTGAAGGCTTGGAGTAAAGATCACTTTGGAAACGTTAAAAAACAAATTGCAAAGAAGAAAGAATCTCTTGGGAAGACAGAGGAATCAGCTGCAAAGGGGGGAAGCTATGAAGTGGTTGTTCAGCTTCGTCGTGAGTTAAATATTTTGCTAGAAAAGGAAAGTCAAATGTTGAGGCAACGATCCAAAATTCAATGGGTGGCAAATGGAGACAAAAACACGAAATATTTTCATGGGGTGGCTACACAAAGAAAAAGAAAGAATTTCATTAAGGGTGTTCGAGATTCGGAAGGTAGATGGCAAACAGCTGAGGGGGTGATATCGGACATCTTTGTGGATTTTTATACCAAGCTATTCACTTCATCAGATGTTAAGGACCTTGATCGAGTCTTGGTTGGAGTAAAAAGGGTGGTGACAGATGATATGAATGTTGAATTACAAAAGCCTCACAGTATGGACGAGGTTGAAACTGCTATTAGACAAATGGCACCATCTAAGGCTCTGAGTCCGGATGGGATGCCCCCGCTCTTTTACCAAACCTTTTGGCAAGACATTGGGACAGAAGTTTCGGAAGCTGTTCTCTCTTGTTTAAATTCTGGTACACTCCTTAAATCCATAAATCTTACTTTCATTACCTTGATCCCTAAAGTAAGCAATCTTGAGAATGTTTCTAAGTTTAGGCCAATAAGTTTATGTAACGTACTTTATAAAATTTTTAGTAAGGTTATTGCTAATAGACTTAAGCCCATTCTAAATTCTATTGTGTCAGAAGCTCAGAGTGCCTTTACTGCAAATAGACTTATAACAGATAACATATTGATTGCTTTTGAGTCCTTGCATTATATGAAAACCCAATGCTCAGGAAAGGAAGGTTTTATGGCCTTGAAGTTGGATATGAGTAAAGCCTATGATAGGGTGGAGTGGCTTTTCTTGGAAAAAATCCTCTTACGCATGGGTTTTCAGGAATCTTGGGTGGCAATGATCATGCAATGTGTGACCACAGTGACCTATTCGATCTTGATCAATGGTGAACTGCAAGGCTTCATTAGACCAACAAGAGGTTTGAGGCAAGGTGACTCCCTATTTCCTTTTCTTTTCCTATTCTGTGCGGAAGGGCTAAATGCACTTCTAAACAAGGCAGCAGAGGAGGGGGAGATTAGGAGGCTAGCTCTGTGTCGTGGATGCCCAAAGATTACTCACCTATTTTTTTGCAGATGATTGCCTCCTTTTTTGCAGGTCAAGGGCAGCGGAGTGTACCAAAATTCAACAACTCCTCGCTTTGTTCAAGGCGGCTTCAGGTCAGCAAGTAAACAAAAATAAAACCACCCTCTTTTTTAGTAAAAATACACCAGAGGTCATCCAAGAGGAGATAAAGGATTTGTTGGGTGTTCCGGCTATCAAACACTATGAGAAGTACTTGGGTTTGCCATCTTTTGTTGGGAGACAGAAAAAAGCATGTTTCAACCAGATCAAGGAGAGAATTTGGTCCAAAATGCAAGGGTGGAAGGAAAGATTACTCTCACAAGCGGGGAAGGAAATCATAATTAAGGCCGTGATACAATCTATTCCTACCTACTCGATGAGTTTGTTCCATCTCCCAATCGGGTTAATCAAAGATATCGAGGCAATGATGCGCAAATTTTGGTGGGGAAACCAGGATAATACAAGGAAGATGCATTGGGTAAAATGGTCCACCTTATGCTCCCTTAAATCTCTTGGGGGTATGGGCTTTTGTGATCTTCGGCAATTTAATGATGCTCTTCTAGGGAAACAGGTATGGAGGTTGTACCATGAGAAAGATACCCTGCTCTACAAAGTCTTTAAATCAAAATTCTTTCCGAATGGAAGTATTCTTGATGTTGAGATCACTGTCGCAGCTCTTTCGCTTGGAAGAGTATTCTGCAGGCTCAGAATGTGATACGTAAGGGTGCTAGGTGGAGAATAGGAGATGGCTCGTCAATTAATATTTGGGAGCACAGGTGGCTTGATGATGCAGGGGATGGTAAAATTTTATCGCCTCATCGAGATCCATCCCTAACTGTAGTGAAGGACCTTTTCTTGCCGGGTACAAAGTGTTGGAATGAAGAGCTCATAGACAGGAACTTCTTTCAATCAGAGGCGGAGTGTATAAAGAGCATCCCTGTCAGCGTTCACACCTCAGAGGACCTGCTTATATGGCCTCTGACCCCAGATGGTAATTACACTGTTAGGAGTGCATACAGGTTACTAGCCTCGGAGTCCCATAATTCACAACCTGGCACCTCAAACTCTGATGGTTTGAAGCAGCTGTGGAATGGTATTTGGAAATTGCAGGTTCCAAATAGAGTAAGACACTTCATCTGGCGAGCCTCAAGCGAGTCTCTACCAACCCGGTGCAATCTTCGACTTCGTCATGTGATCTCGGATAATGTTTGTAGTTTTTGTGAAGAGCACCCCGAGGATGTTATTCATTGCCTTTGGATGTGCGATCATGTCAAATGCATTTGGTTTTTGGACCCAATTTTCAACTACCCAAGAACAAGGAATTTCACCAAGTTCAGCAATCTGGCCTCCTTTGTGCTTTTAGGATCTACTCCAAGTACTGCTGCCCTATTTTCTATGGTCGCATGGTGTGTTTGGGTTAGAAGAAATAAGGCCAGGGAGAGACAAGTAGTCTGGGACGTAGGCGAGACTGTCAAGAGGGCTCGGGACCTTTTGCTGGAATTTCAGGATGCAAATATTCAACATTCACAGTCTGTTATACCAAGAGCAGAGACGAAGTGGAAACCATCGCCACCTGGTCTATTCAAAATAAACTTTGATGGATCCGTTTTTGAGAATCTGGGATGGGCAGGTTTAGGTGTAACTATACGAGATGCATAGGGGAGGATCATCGCTGCCCTTAGCCAGAAAATTCCTCTCCCAAAATCAGTTGACATGTTGGAAGCCTTGGCTGCGAGAAGAGCACTTACTTTTGCCTAGGAAATTAGTATTTTCCAAGCTGAAGTGGAAGGAGACTCTCTGAAGGTTATCTCGGCTTTGAACAACCCCAACAGAAATAGGTCCCACAGAGGCCATATTATCCAAGATATTAAATGTGCTAGTCAAAGCATGCAAGTTTGTTTTTTTAATCATGTTAGGAGGGGGGCAATAAACTAGCCCACTCCTTGGCAAAAAGAGCAGTTCTAGCTGCTGACCTTGACGTGTGGTTAGAAGAACTACCACCTGATTTGGATGATGTATTTCAGATTAATTTTGCTCAATAATATTGACTTACCCATTTCTCAAAAAAAAAAAAAAAAAAGTTGGTTGAAATTATTCGGGGGATGCATAATAAATGGCTGACCTCATCTAATGGTGGGTTCATTGAGGCCCACCAAATATGGACACTAGTCTTTAAGAGAATTACCAAATATGGACACTAGTCTTTAAGAGAATTAGAAAAGGAAAAAATTACAAATTACCAACATGTAGTTTGGCTGAAATTTAAGATGCCTATTTGTGGTTTAAAATTTTACATTTTATCCGTCTGAGGTTTGACCGAAATTTAAGTTGCCTACCTGTGGTTTGAAATTTCATGATGCCAGTGTTCCGTATGATTCTTTTTTATCTGATTTGATCTTGTATTTTTATATATTTTTTTATGTTTTTGGAGGAGAGAAATATAAAAGTGAAGCAAAATCACATATTTAGCCATGTTTTTAACAGATGTGGGTTAAGGAAATCTAATTGAACTAACTTTCGGTGGGTAAAGTGTCAAATTTTAAACTACAGGTAGACAATTTAAATTTTGGCTAAACCATACGTGGGTAAGTTGTAATTTGTCCATTAGAAAATATTTTCTCAAAAAAGAAACCACTATTGATTTTGGGATCTTTTAATAATAAAAAATAATAATAACAGAGACAAAATTTGTATAATGTATTACATTCATGTTTTCTAAACTCGGACCCTCCAAAGAATTGAAAAGGGAAAGGGTCAAAGTTTTTAAAGTTAAACTGAGGTTTCTCTAAAAAAAATAAGTTAGACTGAGATTTGATTGAGATAGAACTGTGATGATATCATAATTAATTTAGTAATTAATTAAAATACAAATAAAGGCATATTAAAATTGTAAATATTAGCTAAATTGACTAAGAATATCTAAAAAATTGAAAGACTTTCAAGTAAAATTTTATAATATTATAAGTTTAATAGAAAATAGTTGGCAAAAATCACATTTTCGTCCCTACATTTTCATGCGATTCCCACTTTGGCCCCTAAGTTTTATTTGCACCGCTTTTAGTCCCTATTCTTAAAAATGCGTCTCGTTTTTGTCCCTGCAGTTACATCAGAGAGGGAAAATGTACATCTTGCAAACGGAGTGCACTGTTGGTACACGAAAAGCTGATGTGGCCATTAAAATAATAATAAAAAATGTTATTTGGCATTAAAAAATACCACGTCAGCATCTAAATTAAAAAAATTTAAAAACAAAATTAAAAACAAAATCATATGAATTGAGATCTAAGTGTGTCTTGAATAAGAACACAAACTCAGATCTAAGAACACAAACTCTTAGATCTGAGTTTGTGTTCTTGTTCAAGACACACTTAGATCTTAGTTTATGTGATTTTTGGTTTTTAATTTTTTTTTTTAATTTAGATGCTGACGTGGCATTTTTTAATGTCAAATAACATTTATTATTATTATTTTAATGGCCATGTCAGCTTTTAGTGTGCTAACAGTGCACTCCGTTTGCCACGTGTGCATTTTCCGTCTCTGATGTAACGGCAGGAACAAAAATGAGACGCGTTTTTTAGGATAGAGACTAAAAACGGTGCAAATAAAAGTTAGGGACCAAAGTGAGAATCGCGTGAAAATGTAGGGACGAAAATGTGGTTTTCGCCAAAATAGTATATCACAAATAAGCATGAAAAAAGAATTGCAAAATAATCCTTCAAGTAAAAATCATTTTGATTAAATAAAAAACTCACTTTTAATTATTTTAGAAAATTCCTATGCAAAGGCATTATTCTTAAAGCATGAGTAAATTTATCAAAGAAAAATCTTTAAATCATGTAAATCTAAAATAAATATAGTAATACTTCATAATTGTTCGCAAGGAGCTTATGTCGTGAGCTCCCTATTCTCTATTTTAAAAAAATGAATGCAACTCTTATATCATATTATTCAAATGGCTGGGTAAAACACCGATTTTATGACCAATTCACGGTTGACTCAGTCGGACCAATCAGTCCGGGTTGAGTTGGACAACAAGCCTATGAGTTTAGGTTTAATTATATTATATTAATTATTCACTCTTGTTATTATTATTGGATATGAAAGTTTACTCACATGGTACACCCAACATATCTAATTTCCGTATTAACTCTATAATTTCTCATCCACCCTGCAATTGGAAAATCTATCCTCCATCCCTTTGTCTATTGCTTTGAATATTAATATGTCCAATGAAGTGATGATGTGTCAACTTCTAGTTTGGCCATATCATCTACAAGACTTAATGGCCTGTTTGGGAGTTTAGAGAGGGAGGAGAGTAGAGGAGAGTAGAGGGGAGGGGAGTAGTGGGGAGGAGAGTAGAGGAGAATGATTACCCTCCACCTTATTTGGATGTTTTTATAATTAGTAAGGGGGAAGGGAGTAATTAGCCCTTCCCCTTGTTTTTAACATTGTAATTTTATAAATATAATAAGGGTAAATTAGGTAATTTACTTTATTAATAATTTTATGTGCTCTACTTTCCCTCCAAATCTCTCCAATTTGGGGGAATTAAAAATGAGGGGGTTGGAGGTAGTTGAAACCCCTTCAAACTCCTCCCCCTCCTTCCTTAAAAAACTCCCAAACAAGGGAATTGAATTACTCCCCTTCCCTCTACTCTACTCCCCCTCCTTTTTTAAACATCCAAACAAGCCATAAAAGATCATTTTAAACTCTAGGGACTAAAAATCACTGCTAAACTTTTAAGTTTAAATAATATACTTATTAAGTGTCAAATATTTGAAATCTCAAAGACCTAATGTAATTAAAACTCACAGATTATGAAATCCTAAAGAACTTACGTAAGTTCAATAGTGTGTGTGTGTTTATTGATATCTTCCAGTCTTTATCTATCTCCTTATGTCAACAACCATAATTTGAACGTCAGATGTACTCAACTTTTTCTATACTAACAAAAGCAAATATGCAGGTAAGAATTCCTTTATATGGATGGGCACAACGCCCAGGGTGAACATTATGGACCCTGAAAAATTAAAAGAAATCTTCTCCAAGATATATGACTTTCAAAAGCCAAATGCAAGTCCACTTGTCAAGTTACTAGCAACCGGACTTCCAAGTTATGAGGGTGAGAAATGGGCTACGCACAGAAAGATTATCAGTCCAGCATTCCATCTTGAGAAGTTAAAGGTAACTTTATTGTTTCCATTTGTTTGATGTTCGTTTAAATCAATTTAGATTCAACAATGGAGTTTGAAGTTGAAAAGTCTATATTTTAATTGGCTTTATTTGATAACAAATTTGTATGTATTTTATTCAATCTTTTTAATGTATATTTCTGAGATTTAATTGTATTTTGGGTAGAATGTACTTGAGTCCATCTGTATTTTGTAAAAGTTGCATTTAGAGTCTTCTTGCGACCTCAAGCGACCTGCTCTGCTCGTGAGTGACACATGGCATAAAGTCAGGATCAGAGTGCAAACTAGGCAAATTACGACTGTCTTGCGACCAGCCAAGTCATGACTAGGTCACGAGTTGCACGATTAGTGTAACCTATTCCTACACATCATTCTTATCATCTTAGAAGCCACACTCTATAAGAAAAGAGAGTGTTTTAGGTTTTGAGCTAAAAACATTCTTCATCTCTTTTCCACCTCATTCATCCATTGATTGAGATTTGTATTCTCTTCATCTCACACCAATACACAAAACCTTGTGAGTTGTGAGTGAAGCTTTGGAAACTTAGGAAGCCATATTCAAAATCCAATATTTTTTGTGGTTTTCCATTGGTGCTTCAATGGAGGTGTTTTTGGAAAGTTAGGAGGAGAAAGGGCTCAGTACAGCCGGTTGTTAGCTAGAGCTTGGAGAGCTCAAGTGAATTAGGGTCATGGGCTTGGAGGTTTCATAGGATTTCTTTGTATGGCAACTAAATTACCTAGTGGAGATCTCCGATGACTTGGTTGAGGGAGATCTTTTCCGCCTGGACTTTTGTTTTCCTCTTCCTAAACTCTTCCTTGTGTTTAGCCTTGGTTTGCATGCTTTTCTCTTAATTTCCATATAGCTCTTTATTTGTTATGTTTATTGTACCTTGATGTTTGTGATATGAAAATTGGTTAATCACTTATATTTGACCAAGTTGTTAGTCTAGATTAAAAGTGATTAAGTAAAAAAAAAAGAATGGTTTAGGTTTCTAAATATTTGCTAGGGTTATTTTAGCATCATTCAGAAGTGATATTAATGATTAAAATGTTGGTAAAAATATTGTAGGTCATGAATATTTTTCTTTTCTCAAAATTTATTAAAACTTTTTCTCAATTTTAAAAATGTTGCCTACTAAGTACAGTCCTTGAAATTTTTTCATGTTGTTTGCTGTAGAATATGTCAGCAGCATTTTATCTGTGTTGCAGTGACATGATATGCAAATGGGAAAGTTTGGTGTCAAAAGAGGGATTAATTGAGTTAGATGTATGGCCTTATCTCCAAACATTGATAACTGAGATGATTTCTCAAACAGCCTTTGGGAGTAGCTATGATGAAGGACGTAAGATTTTTGAACTCCAAAGAGAACAAGCGGAGCTTGTGATGAAAATTGCACTGTCTAGTTATATTCCGGGTTGGAGGTAAACCAAAACATTTCAATATCTACTAATAATTTGTAATCAAGTTTTTCTTACTGTCTAAGTTCATTTATCAAAATAATCAAATTTAAAATAAATTACATTTTATATACTAAATTGTAAGTTAGTATTTATTACATACACCCTATTTTACATATTCTTATAAGCACTCTTGGAACTCGTGAATTCAAGTTACAATTTCAGTGCATTTTAAGAGTGCGGAAGAATGTGTAAAAGTATCATTAAGCAAAAGTAAAAGTGTTATTAAGCAAAAGTAAATCACATATGCTTCATGTAAGCTAGAGGTACCATTAATTTGAACCAATGGGTTTGAAGTTTCACTTAACTAGCTTTGTTTTGATTTCCTAGAGCCATTTTTTCTTCCCAATGAACAGCCAATTAAGACCAAAAAAAGTCATTTTGCACAATAACAATAACGTAATGAGTGAATTTAAAAATTAAAAATCACTACAAGTGTACTTTAATTTGCTCTCCTCATGTTTATTATAATATTGTTTAGCTATAATAAGGATTTATCAATAGCCTTATAGGCTATGAAGCACGGGTGCATTTTCAGATTTAGGTGCGGGTGTGGGTACGGGTGCAGGTGTGAGACTCAGCAATTTTTGAAAAAATAGGGTGCGGGTGCGGCAATTAAAATTTTTTTTTATTTATATATTTTATATATTGCTAAGCATGCTTTTTTATATAATAATAATAATAATAATAATAGTAATAAGTACACAAAAGTTTTTTTTTTTGAGAGAGTGTCAACCTATGGCCTCCGCTCTTGATAATAGCTCTTTATCATCAGACCAAGACACCAATCAGTTTTTGGTGTAGGCGGGGATTGAACCTCAGGTCTCTTATATAACCATCAGAGATTTTACCATAGATAAATAGACAAGACTTCCCATAAATAAATAAATAAATAAATAAGATGTGGTCTAGTGGCTCACATATTTGGTCAGCCCAAAAACAAAATAAAGAATATATGTGGCAGGTATTAAAATATGTGTCACTCCTTCCCATTTAAAAAAGAAAAAAAGGGAAGATGTGGCTGGTTCACGTGTTTGGTGAGAGGCACAGAAAACAAAATAATGCCTTTAAGTTATGTTAACAAAGGCATTTAACTTATCCTATCGTTTTACTGTCAAAAAAAAAAAAAAAACTTATCAAAAAAAGAAATAGAACAGGGCCCTGGCGAAAAAAAAGGAAGAAGAAAACAAAGAAGCAAAGAAGAAAGGGGTTAAGGCCACCGGTATCTTGTGATGGCGACGACGGCTATCTTGTATCAATATCCACCGCCCACCGGTATTTTCGGTTTAAGTTTAGTGTTTTTTTTTTCCTTATTGACTAATTTCCTTTTTTAGGCCGAAACATACTGATATTCGGCCAATACGATCCGATTCAGGTTGAATCGGCGCGAGTTGGTGTGAATTTGGAAACGAAAAAAAAAATTCCGATGCGGCATCAACGCGCGGGCAGTGGTGTCGCCCGCCACACCCCGCGTCGGGCTGCGTCGGACTCCGGTACGGTGACCCTATAGTCGCGTCGGTGCTTTCTAACTTATGGGTCAACTAGTATTTTTTGGAGTTTTCAACAAAGATGCCAAAATCTCTCTTTACTGTTATAATGATATACATGTGTGTCTGTGTTCAACAGCCTAAGAATAGAAGATTCAATGCTTATTGATGTGATCCAATTTTCCTTTTTTTCCTTTTAATGAGGGATTTAATTCTCTTTATCTTGACTCATGTTTTCAAATTTGAAATGAGATGTTTGTTTAAGCATCATTGTTGCATGAAGTGTCCATGAGTTTCAACAATTTGCTTGATTTCCTGGTGTGATCAAAATTCTCCAGTTTCTGATTTGTTCTCTGGTGAAGATTACGTGAAGTATTATAAGATCATGGGTGGGTTTTGCAGTTTTTTTTATTGAATCCAAATTTTTTCAACTGGTGGTTGAGGAAGGGGGACGGTATTTTTCTTTAAGGATTTTTGAGCAGAGTAGGTCTTTCATGAAGTTGGTCTTCATGGGAAAGAATGTGGCACAATGGCTGATGAAGAGCATAGAATAGATTGTCGTTGGGATTAGTCCGAAGATTTTTTATATGTTCAGGGAAGGTGATTTAGCTTACACCCTCCAACGGAGCTCCAACTCTTTTGGTATGTTCCTACTCTTGACTGAGTATAAAGTTGGCGGGTCTAGGAGATCCATTTTTATTCCAGAAGGCAGAGCTAAGAATGGTTGGAAGGTTTTTGGGTTAGAATTAAGGAAGTTGTTAGAACCTGAAAACTATGTGAATGATGGGTCTGGTCTTTCGACATTCGTAGCTTAGCATCATAAGGATTACTCAGGGGTTCAACCATTTAAAACCTTTGCCGATTCGGTGCGTGGGCCTCAGGTGCAGGTCAGGGGTAGGAATTAGCCAAATCTGGTCTGTGCCCATGATAAAGGGAAATTGCTATTAGAGGATAACAATAGGGAGAAGCAGAACCCAGTTATTGAACAGAGGCCGGTGATCATATTAGGTCCGACGATTCTCGGAGGAAGAGAAGTGGGTTCTCGGTGCATTAATTAGGAGTTTGAGTTTGGAGAGACAAATACGGTAAAAATAAAAAGGAGATCGCCATTGAAAACCCATTCAAATTGGAATAAACATGCTTATGGAAATGAGCGTGCACTGAGACATCCTGGCTGGACAGGAGGAGGCTTGATCGTAGAGGTGAATGGGGAAGGTATTAGGTGTGTAGCTTGGAACTCTAATAAAGTTGGACTGAGGTACTCTATTTAGGTCAATGGTAGTAAGAAGGAACAAGTGGTGGGTACTTCAAGTGGGTCATGGTTTCATCAAAATTATGTGGTGAATAAAAGTGGTATGAGGAGGTCTAATTGGGTCAATAGGAGCCAGAAGGAGCACTCACGAGTTCAAAAACTTTCTGTGGTGGGCTTAGACCAAGAGTGTAACACTCAAGTGGGCCTTCCAGTTCTCCATTATCCAAAGCCCACCGGCCCAACTGGGATGGAAGTGGGTGAAAGCCCTTTCTCGAGTGCTCAGAGACATTTGAATCACGATGCCCAAGCTTTGGTTGCTCAGAATGGGATATTGGGTCACACCGATGATGCTGGCCCTCACGCCGTGGAGTCACCGGCGTCACCAACGCCTCTAGAGAAGGCCGGCACCGAGTCTTCCTCCGATGGGTTTCGCGCCGAGGGCTCACCGGCGACTCTAGAGCCGGTGGGTTGCCTTCCGGAGACCTCGGCGGAAGCTGAGTGCCTTTTTTCTGAGGGTTCCCGCATCGGTGAGCCTTTGCTCTCTCTGCTCTCACCGGGTAAGGCAGAATCGGAGGGAGACAGGGCATCTAAAGGTCCGATGTTGTCTGTTTATAGTCTGAATCCATCGAGAATTGGGTCTGAGGAGCTGGGTATTCCGGATGGAGATGAAGGTGGTCGGGTTGTTTGTGCAGGAGATATTCAGGGGATAGACACCTCCCACCTGGCTATTCAGTCAGATGTGGGCTTGGGTGATGTGGATTGCTTTACCCCCCTGACGACTATGAATCCTCTTGGGATGGTTGTGTCGGCAGAAGTGAATGGTATTACGGAGGTGTTGAGTTTTGATAATACATTGAATGTCTCTAATTGGGTAAAACATAGAATTCCAGGTTTTCGTAAGATGATGGGGCTTTCTTTGGGTCGACATCAGAAGATGTGTATTATGCTTTTACAAAGGCTTGAGACGGAGATTGAGGTAGCCAATCTGATGCACAGTAAAGATGCTGCCTACTGAAAAGCTGTCTCCAAGGATAAAGGGAAGAGGGAGTTGAGGAATTTGATTTCCTCAGTTAATTACGATGGGAGATAGTTTTCTTTGTCTGCGTTACCGAGGCTGTGGTAGGGAGTTTACAGTTTCAATGAAGTTGAAAATGGTGTCATGGAATGTTCGAGGATTGAATTATTCGTGGAAACGTTTGATAGTTAGAAATTTATTACGGGATTAGAATTGTGATGTAGTTTGCCTCCAAGAAGCTAAGCTTGCGGGCTTGGATAGACAGTTGATTTGTAGCTTATGGAGTTGCCCCTATGTCGATTGGGTAGCTTTGGATGCGGATCGGACAGCGGGTGGGGTTTTGTTGATGTGGGATAGGAGGTCTTTAGAAAAGATGGAGGTTTTAGTGGCTAAATTTTCTGTATCAGTTCGGTGGCAGGGTATGGGGGATGGTTTTATTTGGGCTTGTTCTGGGGTTTATGGTTTGAATGATAATAACTTGAGGGGGCAGATGTGGGATGAGCTGATTGGAATTCAGCAACTATGGGAAGTTCCATGGTGTTACATAGGGGATTTTAACATTGTTCGTTTTCCTAGTGAACGGTTGGGGGGATCTCGCCTTACCCCAGCTATGGAGATGTTTTCTGAGTTCATTGAGGATTTTAGTTTGATAGATTTGCCATTGGAAGGAGGGAGTTATACATGATCTAGTGGCTCGGATCAGCCTTCGATGTCTAGGATAGATAGGGCCCTGATTTCTCATGACTGGAAGGACCACTTTCCGGATGTGATCCAGCGGGTTTTACCCTATCCTATTTCAAACCACTTCCCCATTTTAGTGGAGGCAGGAGGGATTTCAAGGGGGAAAAATCCTTTTAGGTTCGAAAACATGTGGCTTAAAACGGATGGGTTCAAAGATAGGGTTCACTCTTGGTGGAATTGTTATTCCTTCTCAGGTACTCCCAATTTTGTACTTGCCAAGAAGCTGAAGGCTTTGAAGGAGGATATTATTCAATAGAACCGTAGGGAGTTTGGAAATGTAGAGCGTCGGAAAAAAGAATTGCTGGAGGCTTTGGAATTATTGGATGCTAAGGAAGGGGAGTGTGGCCTTTTTGAAGTGGAGATTGGTGAGAGGGCTGTGTTGAGACCTCAAACACAAGAACCTTCTCTCTTTGGAAGAAGTCTTGTGGAGACAGAAGTCACGGATGCTTTGCATTAAGGAAGGAGATAACAATACCAAATTCTTCCACAAGGTGGCCAATTCTCGGAGAAGGTATAATCATATTTGTATGTTGGAGGTGAATGGGGTTGTTTATGAAGATGAATCTGAGATGGCAGACCAAGCTATACAATTTTATAAAAACTTGTGCAAGGAGACTGAGGAGTGGAGGCCTTTTGTGGAAGGTCTAGAGTTTGTTCAGTTAGAGAGGTTGGAGAGGGACTGGCTTGAACGAAGGTTTGAAAAGGAGGAGGTTTTTCAAGTTGTCAAAGAGTTGGAAGGAGATAAAGCTCCAGGTCCTGATGGGTTCTCTATGGCTTTCTATCACCATTGTTGGGGAGTTATTGAAAGAGATGTCTTAACTGTGTTTGAAGAGTTTTATCAACACAATAAGTTTGAAAAAACTCTCAATGCAACGTTTATAGCCTTAATCCCTAAAAAGAATGGTGCCTCCAATATTCGAGATTTTAGGCCTATTAGTTTGGTGGGAAGTGTTTACAAGATTTTGGCTAAGGTTTTGGCAAACCGCCTGAAAGAGGTTTTGGATCAGTTAATATCTGAATCTCTAAACAGTTTTGTGGGTGGTAGGCAGATACTTGATTCAATTCTTATTGCTAATGAGTACATTGATAGCAGGGTGAAGAGTAAGACTCTGGGGGTTATATGCAAATTAGATATCGAGAAAGCCTATGATCATGTGAACTGGGAGACTCTTCTAGATTTGTTGAAGAGAATGGGATTTGGGATGAGGTGGTGTAGGTGGATCCGCACTTGCATATCTAAAGTCCAATTCTCTGTCTTGTTTAATGGGTCTCCAGCTGATTTTTTTGAGAGTTCGAGGGGATTGAGACAAGGGGACCCACTATCTCCCTTGTTGTTTCTGGTTATGATGGAGGTCTTCAGTAAGATGATGAAAAGAGCGGAAGGGGCTGGTTTGCTTCAAGGTTTTAGAGCTGATGGTAGTCGGGGTGGAGGGGTTTGTCTTTCGCATCTTTTGTTTGCAGATGATACGATTTTGTTTTGCGATGCAGATAAGGAGCAGATTCTACATGTTCGGATGCTTCTTCTTTGTTTCCAGGCAGTGATAGGTTTAAAGGTTAATGCGCTGAAGAGTGAGATGGTTCCCATCGGGGAGGTGCCTAATGTCCATGTTTTGGCAGAGATTTTGGGATGCCGGATTGGGTCTTTGCCTATGACCTATCTTGGTATGCCATTGGGGGCATCCTACAAGTCCCCGACTGTTTGGAATCTTGGAGAAAATTGAGTGTAAGCTGGCCGGATGGAAGATGTATTTGTCAAAAGGTGGAAGGCTAACGCTGCTTAAAAACACTTTATCTAGTCTTCCTACATATTATTTATCTCTCTTTACCATCCGTACGCATGTGACCAATAAAATTGAAAGGTTGCAAAGGGATTTCTTATGGGGGGATTCCAAGACACATTTGGTGGGATGGGACAAGGTGTGTGCACCTTTGGAATTTGGTGGGTTAGGGGTAAGGAAATTAAGTACTTTTAATAAAGCTTTACTAGGGAAGTGGTTATGGTGGTTTGGGATCGAAGAGACAAGGCTTTGGAGAAGGGTTGTAGCTCTAAAGTTTGCGGAAGAATTGGGGGGGGGGGGGGTGGACATCCAAGCTAGGTAGAGGGGTACACGGGTGTGGCCAATGGAGAAATATCCAAATGGGTTGGCAGGAATTTAGCAAAAATATTTGTTTTGAGGTAGGGGTGGGAGATAGAATTAAGCTTTGGATAGATCAATGGTGTGGGGAGTCTCCTCTTCAATTGACTTATCCGAATGTATATGGGAGGGCTTCCAATAAAGAGGCATCAGTGGCCTCTTCTCTTGAACGGTCGGGGATAGAGGAACGGAGAAGCTGGAATGTTTATTTTATTCGGAGACCAAACGATTGGGAAATGGGTGATGTGGATGATTTTCTCCGCACTTTGGGTTCAAATTACCTCCCACTGAGAATGGAGATCGTATGCAATGGAAGTTGACAAAGAATGAGGATTTTGGTCTGATCGTTTTACAATAAGTTAAGAAGACCTTTGCCCATAATTTTTCCTTGGAAAGGCGTATGGAAGGTTAAGGTTCCTCCGCATGTTTCCTTGTTTGTGTGGACTAGTGTGTGGGATAAGATCCTTACATGTGATAATTTGAGGGGTAGAGGGATGGATTTTGTTGACTGGTGCATTATGTGCCGTTGTAATGGGGAGACGGTGGATCATTTGCTACTTTATTGTGGTAAGGCTCATAGGTTGTGGAGTTGGGTGTTTAGATCTTTTGGGATTTCTTGGGTCTTGCCAAGAACGATTGCAGATACTCTCTTTGGTTGGTGGAATTGGCTCGGAAAACATTCGTCTAGCATTTGGAATTTAGCTCCTTTGTGCTTAATGTGGTGTCTTTGGAGGGAGCAAAATTGGAGGACGTTTGAGGACTTGGAAAACTCGGATGACCGTTTGTTGGCTTCTTTTAGTGGCTCCCTTTTTGACTGGTCTAGAGCTTGGGGAATCACTTCTAGTGACTCTCTCCCTATGTTTCTTAGCTTTCTCCTTTGTATTTAGTATCTTTCCTCTTCTTTTTTCACTTTTCTTTATCTTCTCTTTCTGTATTTTTCTCTCTGCCTTATGCTTTTCTGCATAAGGCAATGTTCTTTTGAATATATATACCTATTACTTATAAAAAAAAAAATGTTTGTATGAATGGTTCACATGTAGGTCTTTGCCAACTAAAATAAAAAAGAGGATGAAAGAAGTTGACAAAGAATTACAAGCTTCACTTAAAGGCATTATCAACAAAAGAGAGAAGGCAATAAAAGCAGGTGAAGCCATAACTGGTGACTTACTAGGCATACTTCTTGAGTCCAACTTTAAAGAAATTGAAGAACATGGGAATGACAAGAATGCTGGAATGAATCTCCAAGATGTAATTGAGGAATGTAAGATATTTTATTCTGCGGGACAAGAGACCACCTCAGTTTTACTTGTTTGGACAATGGTTATTCTGAGTAGGTATCCAAGTTGGCAAGAACGAGCAAGAGAAGAGGTCCTACAAGTCTTTGGTAAAAACAAACCAGAATATGATGGGTTAAATCACCTCAAAATTGTGAGTTCTTTAAATTAGTTTACTTTGAATTGCTTCCATGCAAGAAGAAATAGATCATTTCCTTTAGATTCCTCGGAAAACAAGTTATTTTTTGTGCAGCATCATGGATAACAACAAAAGCTATTGATAGAAGTATATATATAAATATTGAGATATAGGATTGATTTTCATGTGATGGGCCTGAAGTTAGACTAAAGGGTTTTACACCTTACACTATGCAGGTCCCAATGTGAAATCATATATATGAGAACTAATATCAAATCTACTTTTTTGTTTTTTTCCTGTTTTTTTCTCTCTTACAGGAATCTTGTTTATTGCATAGGAACCTATTTAGTTGATTGAGGAAATTGCACCACCACATTTTTGTAGCGATGTGATGACAGATTTGAAAATTGGAGTACAATTAATCCCCCAAAAATTTTGAGGCTTTCAATCAAGTTTTACATACTTCGTTCTAGTTAGTATGAGATTTTATTGTCGAAGTAACCAAATGAGTTATTCAAACATTCGATAATTACTAGGATGAATTCTTGTTTTCAAAACTTCTTTGAGTCAGCATTTTTGGAAGGGCATTGCTTCTATCAAAGATTTCTTAAATGAGTCTGATATGCATATCACTAGCTAATGAATTTCTACAATATATATCACAGGTGACCATGATTTTGTATGAGGTTCTAAGACTATATCCACCTTCAATTTCCCTTTATCGAACTGTTCATGAGGAAACAAAACTCGGAAATTTGATTTTACCAGCTGGAGTTCAACTCTGCTTACCAGCAATCCTTATTCATCATGACTGTGAACTCTGGGGTGATGATGCAAACGACTTCAATCCAAATAGGTTTGCTGAAGGGATTTCAAAAGCAACAAGGGGTCAAGTTTCATTTTTCCCATTCGGAATGGGTCCTCGGATGTGCATTGGACATAATTTTTCTATGATAGAAGCGAAAATGATTGTGTCTGTGATTCTACAACACTTCTCCTTGGAGCCGTCCTCATGTTACGCACATGCTCCTTTCTCAAGTATAACTCTTCAACCACAATATGGTGCTCACATTATTCTACGAAAGCTTTAGAATAGAAAATAGAAGTTGCTGTCAAATAAGCTTTGCATTCGTGACCAAAGCAACATCTCATATGTATATTGATACTATTGGCATAGTGTCGTATCGTCCTTCGAAGGATACTATATATTTTCATTTAGTGATTGGCTTTTGATTAATAATGCTGAAGTTGTTATAAGAGAGTTATTTCTTCCTAGTTTCTTTTATTAATTGGCATTTGGATGGTAGTATTGAAGCTGAAACAAGAGAGGGGTTTCAATTTTTTTTTGGTTGATAAACTGCCATTTCATTAAAGAATAGATGGAAAAAGAAGGCAGTACAACAATCCTGCCCACAAGTTTCCGAGATGGAAGGTGGCAAATTACACTTATTAAAAGAGAAATCTACTCTAAGAGCGACAACATGTTTAGAGATTTCCGAACCCAGCAAAACTCACAACTAAAAAAGGATAAGCTTAGATCAAAAGCATTATGAATGATTAAGGAGATAAACCAGTTAGTTGGTTCTTCTTCTTTAGCCAGGGCTTCAAAACACATTCCTGCATCCCCTTTCATTATGATGTTGCACCAATATTTAGAGATAGCCGAGTTTAATACCTACAAAATTGCAACTACTTCAGCTTGAGTAGGAGTGCATAATTCATGAATTTTAGTTCATACCTCTAACACATCTCCATTCTCATTTCTAGCCACCACAGCTAAGGAGGTGAAATCCAATGTGACAGGCTGACAGCAGCATCCACATTCAATTTTATATAGTTTTTTGGAGGGGGAGGGGGGATCCATGAATAATGTTGTAACCCTAATCTAATTTTGTAGATATGGTGATTGCAAATCTCCCTATCAATTATGACACACAGTTCACCTAACCAATTATATGATGTTTTTACTTATTTAATCAGTTGTTATTTTATATGATCTAGATAGTTGTGGTCATCATTTTTTTAATTTGTGTTTAATATAATGAATAGGTCATGTTGAATACATGCAAAAACTTTCCATTCATCACACACGCGTAGCACATTTAGAGGCTTTTCTATTTTTAGTTTTTTAAATGTTAATATTTTTCATTTGATTCAATTTAGGGTTTTTGTTGGGCCGTGAGTTATGTCATTTCACCTCAAAACTAATTCGTGATGAGGAAGACACATTCAAATTATTTATGGCCTTCGACATCACACCATGTGGGTTTGTTTTTAGAATGGTTGTAGGGAGTCAAATTGCAATCCCCTAATAGTTTTATACATTTTTCTGTGAGATTTATGCATTTTTCAATCATCGAGATACCTAGGTTTGTGATGAGACCTACCATATAAAATTCTGCCAAAGATTGCAAATCCTTAGTGATAGAGATTGGCAAATATGCAATCATTAGGTGATCATGAAACCAATTCACAACAAAATTGATCCCTATTTTCTCTAGAAAAAAATCCTCTCTTTTTTGTTATAGTTGGGCAGTATTGGTGTAACTACTGATACTACTCAATTGCTTTCATTTTTATCTACTTATATGCCTTCCGCATCTTTTTACTATCTACAATTGCAACAAATGCGAAAATTCTTACTCAACGCATCATTCTAAACGGCACAATCATAACCTATAAAACCTGTAAAGGATAAAGTGTTCACATGTAAAGAAGCATAGCCCTCTATAAAATCGCACAACCAGCATAATATTACACCACTAAAAAAAATGAGAAACTGGAACAGGAAAAGAACTTTAGTGTTAGGGCCAGTAAGATTGGTGTATTCCTATTGTCTTTATTGAATAATATTGATGACATTTTGCTATGGAACTCAAATCTCTATCTCCTTGTCTCTACTTTGGATTTATGGTTTCAACTCCACGTACGCAGTCTAAGATTTTTTTTTTCTCCTACCAAAAAATCAAACCCACTAATCAAATCCAACCAAATTATATATAAAAAAAATAAAATTAAAAGTTAAAAATTAACCAAATATTTTTAGAGGATAAAACTTGTAAAGCCACGTCAAACCATGGCCAAGTCGTTGTCTGGGTGAGCGGAGGCTAGCATAACAGTGGGTGGTGGTGG
Source organism: Castanea sativa (assembly GCF_040712315.1). NCBI lineage: Eukaryota > Viridiplantae > Streptophyta > Magnoliopsida > Fagales > Fagaceae > Castanea > Castanea sativa. The sequence continues at coordinate 23,353,175 of NC_134017.1, forward strand.
ACAAATTCTCTCTTCATAGTTTTGAGTTTTTGTTTTTCCATAATTTGTGAGACAGGAAATGGTGTTTCACTTTTTTAAAACATTTTTTAATAGGACTCCTTAGTTTCTGCATTGTTCTAAATAAAATGAATATTTGGAAGAATATTTATGATGTGGTCCCATATTTGACACCAAAATTAGGAAAATTTTTGAGACATTGACACAAAATTAATCTTCAATTCTAAAATCTAATTAGATTTTCTCTCAACTTTAGATTAAGGTGTAGAAATAGAAACTTTTGTTTTTTTTCCCCTTATTCTTTTTACAAATGCGAATATATTCTAGGCTTGCCCTATTTGAGGCATTAATATGACTTAAATGTAAGGTATCAATATGACTTAAATGTACCAACTTACACTACTGCAGTACTTTCATTAACATCATAACTTCAAGTTTAGTATGTTCTAGCCTAAAGTTGGTCTCTTAAAAAAAAAAAAAAAAATATATATATATATATATATATATATATATATATATATATATATATATATATATATATATAGATATAGATGCTTCATGACAATTTCATATGTTAAAGATGTACTCTCTTAAATCTTTATTATGCTGCGGACATAGATAATCATACTGAAACACGTTAATTTTACTTCCGCTATCGATTTCTGATTTCTCTATTTTACTTTCTCAATACCATAAACAGCTCTAATATGTTATCAAATGTTCTAGCTTGTTACGCATTTCACAATTTTAGGTCAAAAAACCTTTCACATTTGAATCAATTGTATTTTAAATATAGTTGTACAGGACCAAATTAGAAATATAATTTTCTCAAAAAAAAAATTAGAAATTTAATTTTCTCAAAAAAATTTAGAATTTTAATTATTTTTTTTATCTATTTCTATTTTGACTCCAATTTCCTGTAGTGTTTGTGTAAATAACAAATTAAGGGTCCACTCTTAGGACCTGTTTGGTTTAGCATTTTAAACTCACATTTTTACATTTTAAACAACATTATACACTTTTTCACACACTTTTTTACCCATACGTATTTCAAAAAATTACAAAAATTTCATCTCAAACTACTCTACCAAACACCCCTTAATATTTCCAACAAAGACATGCATGATTTAAACCCCACCTAATAATAAATGAAAAAAAAAACTATTTATTCCCCTTTGTTTATTTCTACAACCTCACCCGTACAGGACAGGTTTCGGCTATAAGTTAAGAGATGCCTCAATGTTAAACACTCGGCATCTTTACCATCAAAACAAGAACTATAAAAAGCACCCATCTTATGCATTTTATACTCACTCACTCTATCTCCAAATATGAAAATATCATTGCTCAGAATTGCAGTTTCCATAGTTTCAGTTGTGATACTAATCACTTGGGCATGGAGAGTCCTGAATGGGTTGTGGCTAAGGCCAAAGAAGCTAGAGAAGTGCTTAAGGGAGCAACGTCTTAATGGCAACTCCTATAGGCTTTTTTTTTTGGAGACGTGAAGGAGATCTCTAAGATGACAAGTCAAGCCAAGTCTAAACCCATCAACTTGATGGACTAAGGCTAAAAAATTGTACTGCATCATTAGCAATTTTGGATATGCCTGTGACTGCCGCATTTCATTTACCCAGAAAGAAAAAAAAGACTGCCACATTTCTAACAGCCCATCAAGAGTAATTTTAAGTTTAACTCCATTGCTTTGTTTTAAAGTCAATTGGAGTGACCACTGTGCACCCTTGATGCGGTGGTCATTCCACAAGTATAAATGCTTATGGGGTATGAGGGAAAGAGAGAGGGTTCAAGTCTCCAAAAAGGAGATTTTACACACATATATACTTAGATTGAACTAAAGTAGAAATTCTATCTTGTATATATATATAAAAAAAAAAAAAAATTGATTGGAAGATGTGCACTCACCCAAAAAAGAAAAGAAAATCTAGGCTGACTTTTATGCTTATAAATTTGGCAGGGAGGTCCGTGTTGGTGAAATCGGTTATGTCATCAATACCTAACTATGGGATGCAAGCCACAGCCCTACCTACCCATCTTTGTGAGAATTTAGACAAAATCAATCGCTATTTCTTGTGGGGCACAACTAGTGAAAAGCGTAGGCTGCATTTGGTTGTTGGAGCAAGATTATTAGGCCAAAGGAAGAGGGAGGCCTTGAGATTCAAGCGACTAGAGCGAAGAACTTGGCATTATTAGCCAAGCTAAATTGGAGAATGAATCAAGAAAAAGAAAGTCTTTGGGCTAAAGTGATCTTAAAAGTATTGCTCGGTGGAAAGAAGGAGAGCTAGGCACCCGGATAAGCTCCCAACCTCACCTAATTGGAGAGCCATAAAGGCTGGTTTTCAAACCTTTGTTGATGGAATATGTTGGGGGATTGGTGATGGGGAAAGGATTAATCTCTGGTCAGATTACTGGATAAGGGGTAATTCCTTGAGAGAGCTGATTGCAGGCCCTTTCACATAAAGGGAAATTGATTTGAAGCTGGCTGATTTGTTCCTCGGGCTTGAATAGGGGTGGAAGTGGGATGTTCTTTCATTTGAGTTGCCTCCAAGAATTAAGGATAGGATTAAAGCTATTCCAAGGCAGCAGGTTAGTAAATGGGAAGATGTTATTATGTGGAAGCATTCAAAGGATGAGGAGTTCATCGCCAAGTCTGCCTATGCTCAAATAAATGGCCCTCAGCAGAATACCTTTCCTTTCCAGGGGCAGTGGATATGGAAAATAGATACCTTGCCAAAAATTGTAAATTTTATGTGGTTGTGTATGCACAACAGCGTGCCTGTGAGATTTGTGTTGGCTATGAGAGGTATAATAATAGATAGTTCCTACCCTTTATGCAATAACTACCAGGAGACCTTAAGCCATTTGTTAAGAGAGTGCATTGTGGCTAAAGATTTTTGGTATAAACTTAGAGTCCCCCCGGAGATGGTTAGCTCGTTTGCTAAGATGGACGTAATCTGCTAGCTGCGGGTTAATTGTCAAAGCAAGGTGTCTCATCCTTCTTTAATGCCGTGGGGTTATGTCTTTACCTTCGCCATATGAAATCTGTGAAAGCATAGAAATTGAATGGTCTTTAATAACACAGCCTTGAATGTTAACTTGCACAAGCTTAGCTCAAGCCAAGCTTTGGAATTCTATTACTGTGTGGGAAAAGTCAAGAGCCAAAAAAGTATGGTGGTTTGTAATGTCTGTTGGAAAAAACCTCCCTCAAGTTGGTGTAAGTTAAACACAAATGGGGTTTTTCTTGGTAATCTGGGTAAGGCAGGAGGTGGTGGGATTATTAGAGATAGTGAGGGTAGGTGGATGAAAGGCTTTGCTAGGTCTATCAGGTTCACAACTAGCACCACATCTGAGTTTTGGGCTCTAAGGAATGGATTGTTGCTAGCATATCAGATTGGGGTGTGGAATATGGAGATTGAGTTAGATGCCAAGGTGGTTGTGGAGCTAGTTAATTCCAGAACCTGTTCTAATGCATTCTATTCCTCTCTGCTTGTTAATTGCAGGTTGCTTATGGGCAGGTTTCTTCGATGCAAAGTGCGGCACGTGTTTCGCGAAGCCAACAGAGTCGCGGATGCGCTGGCTAAACAAGGATGTGTTATGCAAGAGTATTTTGTGGTTTTGGATATTTCCCGATCTGATGTGATATCTTTTTTTGTGTACTTTGATGCTAATGGGGAGTACTTTTGTAGGCTTAATACCTCTAATTTAGCTATTTTGGCTTAGTTGAATAAAATTTCCTTTTTAACAAAAAAAAAAAAAATTGGTGACCTCGTTGAGATTCCCATTAATTATGCCTAATTGAAGGAACATAATATTATATCTAAATATATATATTTTTTGCTGAATAAAAAAAAATATTAATTAATTCATAGAACAACATGTTGTTGTATACAAATTAAACACTGTACATCAAAATAATAGAGGACAGGACAGGAGCATCTGAACAGCTTTTTAGGGAGTTGGGACTATTGACTTTAGTTTTTAGTGGGTTTTAAGTTTTAATGTAAAAATAATAAAAAAAGGGAATATTCTTTCCGCCGTCCCCTCCAAAAACCCCGTCCCTTACGGAAATCCCGAAACGTGTTTGTGTTTTCTTCTCTTCATGGCCCCCTCCCCCCACATGTGCTTTAACCTTTTCCTGCGTGCCACGTGACTCCTTTATTATTCTATTCCCTTCCTTCGGCGCAGAATATTCCACGCTGGCATCAACTTCGCAATCTCATTCCCTATTTCAATTAACATATTTTTATTGGATTTTTCACACAAAATGGGATTCTACCATATTTTTACCGAATTGTTTGCAATTTCATTCTCTCCTACAATTAACATTTTTTTTAGTGGTTCTTGTATAAGCTCATCTCCCTCAATTCCTCACTACTCCATTATTTTTTGTCCAACAATCCTACAAATATACATGCTCATTTTTAGTCCTCCGCTTAGGTCATTATAAGTATTTGGGCATGTTGTATTAACTTACGCACCAATCATGAGTTAACACATAATAAAGTGTGGATTTTAGTCTAGAAAATAGTGTTTCCTAGCATTATTCATCTTATAAATATAATAAATTTTCAACCGTTTCATATTTTGCTGAAAAGATATTGTGGATAGTTCATTATCATCTTTATATGAGAAAATCAATGGCATCACTTTTATTATACATTAATTAACCTATCATCATATATATAATTGAGAAGAATATTTGTAACTTTATTAAAAATGCAAATATATTAATAGGTGCTCAATTACACTTGTTAATGAGTAATCAAATAGATTCTACTTTATTAAATGGTAACAAAAATAGATAAACAAATACCTATTTTTAACTAAATATATAATCTAACTCACAAAAAATTGAACAAATTTAAGGATCATATTTATAGTTACATCAAAATTCAAATTATAAATATAATACAGTAAAATTTAGAGAATCTGGATTTTCCTATTAATTTTAGTCCCACACACCCCCACTCCAACTAGCTGAGTAGCATTAGGAATGAAAGTAGGACTTTGTGATAGAATCGTAATAGTGTGTGTAAGTAAGATCCAACGGTCCAAGGTGGAGTGGATAAGGTCCAGTAGAGCATACTATGCTAATGCTATAGTAGCACATTATAATTATAAAGTTATCCGATATATTTTATTTCTATATCTATATGTAAATGGTGTCATGTTGCTTGAGATTCGCCGCCATGCTTTACTCTACATGTTCGTCAAATTAAATAATAATAATAATAATAATAATAATAATAATAATATTATATAATTTCTGACTAAAATAAATAGGACTTTGAAACAAAGCCAACTCCTCCTTTTGCTTCTTTTACACAAACACATCGATCGATCTTTACTGTTTCATTTCTTCTATTTCAGCTTTTGATCGATCTCCATTATTATTATTTCTTAATATTTGCAAGCACAACGTTGGTAACATCATTAAGCTGGAATTCGTGAGGGTGATGATGGAGAGGAATTACAGTGGTGGCGTTGGTACTGGTAAAGCAGGAAGCTATCCACATGGGCATGACATTGCACCGCGTGTCTTACCCTTCGTCCATCAAGTTGTGACCAATTATGGTATGTCTACAACAGCTCTCGTATCTGTGATTTGAACTCACAAAAAAAAAAAAAAAAAAGAGGATTTTGTCAAACTTAGACTTCCTATTTGCAATCCATTCAATTCTAGCACACTTAAATTCATGAATGGCCTCTCAAAAAAAAAAAAAATTCAAGAATGAATTTTAATTTTTCTGAAAGGAAAAACTTAGATACGGTTATTTATCTACATTTTTTTTTATTGGTGATACAACACAAATAGTATTATTTTCCGAAATGAGAAATAAATGCAATCCACCAGTGGCGGCGCCACGTTCAAGCTGGGAACACCCTAACTTGAAAAAAAAAAAAAATTATATATGATAATTTCAATTTTTTAATTTATCCACCCTTAAAAAATAATTAGGAACACCCTCAAAAATAATTAGGAATACCCTCAAGTTAGATACTCACATACAACTTTGATCCCCCTCTCTCCAAAATCTAGGCTCCATCATCAAATTTCATCAAATCAACCCAAAGAGATCACAATAGTACCAAACACGTAACAAGAAAAAACTTCAAATAGAACAAAATTTCAGTCTAAACAAAAAAAATACATAATATAATCATACCACAAATCTAAAATAATAAAACAAAAATCACAAATTCTCAATTTTACCTATCTAAATTTCTTTCCCTCAATTTCACTCTCTCAACTCTTATTCTTCCTCCAACAACTGTCGTTTTTTACCTGAATTCTTTATGATTCTTCAGTTGTTTTTGCCTGGACTGTCATATTGTTATGGTTGATGTTGTCTGCTGTTTGAACAACAAAAATCCTTCTCTATTTTTCTCTTCTTCTTTGGCTTGGATTTCTCCACCAATTTGCTAAAATCCTCCTCCATTATTTTCTTTCTTCTACTTCGATTTCTCCACCAGCTCACTGTTTCTTTGTTTTCCCAAGAGGTTTTTTACTTTCCCTATATCTACATTTAACCTTTTGGTCAAAAATGTACACACATGTAGTTTTTACTATTGTATTTTGTCCAAAGTCCATCTACTCTACACGTGGGATTCACTCCTCCACTTCTTTCTTTTTCCTACCTTTTATCTATTTTGTTTTTCATATTAATGAGTTGTGATAGAATTCAAAATGTATCTTTGGCAATATATTATTAAGTTAGACGTCTGATTGGGATAGTTTATTTTGTTAAAATTGAAATTTTTTTTGTTAAAAGTATAGTAGGTGAAGATAAAAGTTAGTTGAAATAGTATAGTGAGACCCATAAATAATATCAAAAAGTGCAAGAGGACACATGAATAGTAGCAAAAATAAATTATATAATAAAATAAGCTGGCAAAATTAAATCATGTCAAACTCACACTACATATATGAATTTATGGCTTAAAAATAGATTATATGAATTTACATCTTTTAAAAGCTCTTAAAAAAAAAAGTGGGGTTCTAATTTATAAACAAATTAAATACAATATATATAAAGTGATAACTCTAAAAGGTACATTAGGATTGATTGGTACCCAAATATATCATTTTTTTTTCTTAACTAAACTTAAATGACCTTAGTATGAAATTGACCCTTTTGCTTTGGGCCCCCTTAAGTTCAAATCCTGGGTGTGTTTTTACTAGGAACACCCTGAGAAACATTCCTAGAGCCGCCAATGCAATCCACTTAATTATTTGAATTTAATTGAAAAAACCATTATTATTAATTCCGTAAATTTCGGTTGCAATTGAAGTTTTGGCCAGAATAAAGTTAGCCTCTATTTTTTCCCCCTCATTGTAAATATAAACTTCAGATCAGATCTGCTACCAAACGAGTTGAAAAAAAAAAAAATGAGAAGAGAGAATAAGGAAAAGAAGAAGAAGAGAATAGAAATTCAGAACCGTGGAGGAAGTATGGTTTTCAGACCTGGACCGTTCATTGAACTGTAAAATGGAGAGGTTCAAGGTTTTTGAGGTCAAACCAAGGTCGAACCGGGTTGAACCGTGATGACGTTATAATTAATTTAATAATTATTTTAAATATATATAAAAATATTAAATTAGTAAAAAATATATAAATTAACTAAAATAGTCCAATTCATTTAGAGATCTATCTTTTAAATATTTTTTATATCATAACTTTCAAGACAAATAAGAAATGTCAAATCCTTAGCAAACATAAATATGCATTACTCAATCAATCCATAAAAGTACAAAGTAAAAATGTATAAACAAGCCTCCATGGCTCCAAGTTACAATACACAACTACACATTGTTTCTTACAAAAATACATAAAACTTATTTCTAAAAAAAAATAATAAAACTTCAAACTCCAAGTTACACACTGTGTCTCACAAAAAGACATAGAAATTATCTCTAACATACAAAATAGAACTTCAAAGTTCAAACAGAATTTATACACTATTATAAATCATCAATGTCATGAAAGTTATCATGCTCATCATTATTCCCTGGAAATCCAGGAGGAGGGCCAATAGGTTGTCCAAATGTTCCCAAATCAAGTCCTTCAACCTCACTGCTATCATCTACACACAAGTCTGAACAAAATAAAAAGAAAAATCATTATAATGTTTACACAAGTTTGAAAAAAATAAAAGGGAAATCACTATATGTTATCAAATTGTTTACATATAAACTAACCTTCAGTATTAAAAGGCTCTGCACTTGCTAGATATGCACCCTCTTTTTAAATTGCATTCTCCAACTCTTCATAATTAAGATATGGGTCTTCCTCTTCCACAAATTCCCAAAAATCAGTTTTGTTGATACTTGCATAATCAATGGGGTCAAAATTAAACTTTTTGTCATTATATAAATGACTAACAATTAGTAACTAACAATTACATTATATAAATGACTAACAAGATATAACATTTAGTTACCTATGTCTCAATTGCAAGTTATGATGAACAAACACAAGATCATTGAGCCTTTGATGCTCCAACCTATTTCTCCTCTTAGAATGTATTTGGTCAAATAAACTCCAACAACGCTCGTATCCAGAAGAGGCGGAAGTTTGGCTAAGGATTCTAATTGCCAATTTTTGCAAGTTTGGAGCATCAGCACCCCACAACTTCCACCATTCATCTGATTTTTATAACACAATGTAATATAATATTAATCAACATAAACAAACTAACTTTCAATTGAATAATCACTTCATTTATTCTAACTATAGTGATAAAACTAACTTTCAACATGAACAAAAAAACTAAGATTTGTTTATAATATTAAAGTAAACTAATTTCTTCTAACCTGGATGAATGGTCTTGTTTGTTGATAATGAAAGATCTCTATCAAAGTTCCCAATATGGTCTCGAAAATATTGGGTTTCCTTAATTACATTTTCTTGGTCACCATCATATTTATTCCTAATGTAGTCCAAAACAGCCATATTTACTGCTGGTTTCCGACAAAAATTCTCCTCATCATATTGAAAAGCGAGATTATACCAATATGCTGCAACATGAAGATCTTTACGCAAATGTTTGTCCCAACAGTTTTTTATAATTGAGGTGTATGGCTTGTACAAGTGCTTCCTCATTCGGAAGATCTTCTTGATTCTCAACCGTGCTCTATGCATGCCCTTATACACATATCCTATTGCAGGCCTTTGATCAGAATCAACAATCCGTAACAAATGAATGAGTGGCAATGAAATCTTGACAAGAACATTAATATCATCCCAAAAAGAATTATCCGAAATGATATAAACTGCTTCTTTGGCTTTGACTCTCTTGCCAATCTATTGTCCACATAGAACTTGCTAGTCACTAAGGCTTGCAAGTCATGCTTATGCACATGAAGGCTTCCAAATGAAAGGAAAGTAGTAGCAAATCTTGTTGCTCCCGCATGTACAATATCTGTCCAACCAGGTCTATTCCTCAACCAAGCAATCAAAGCCACATGATTATAAATAAAAACTGTCTATGGCTGCACGTTTTTTGAGTCTATCCACATGAGGCATGTCTCCCATATCATGCAACACAAGATTTAGGCAATGTGCTACACAAGGAGACCAACTAATAGTTTTATACTTTTCACACAACAATTTACCAGCAGATACATAATTGGAGGCATTATCAGTAACCATGTGAACTATTTTTTTGGACCAACCCATGTAACTACTTCATCAAACAATTTAAACAAGCTTCTGGAACTCTTCACAATATCTGAGGCATCAACTGATTGTACAAATACCATTCCCCTAGGTCAATAAACAAGGAAATTAATCAATGCCCTATGTCTAGTATCTGTCCAACCATCAGCCATAAGTGTACATCCAATTTTTGCCCAATGCCTACATTGTGATTCAACCAACAACTGAACCTCTTTCTTTGGATCCCTCAACAAAGGGACCCGTACAGCATGATAAGTTGGACCTTTGTAACTAGGACCAGCTGCAGCTACGACATCAATTATCCTTTGGTAGTACACTGAATTCACTGCATTAAAAGGAATGCAAGTGTCATACATCCACCTTGCAATAGCCATATCAGCTTGCCTCACATTTTCTTTGCTTTGGAACACACTTTTAAGACCAGGTTGAGCTCCTGGGGTAGTTCTTGGAGAAAGTAATTATCCACTAGCTTTGTACCCTTTCTTTTACCTAAAACAGGTTTTTTAGGCAACCCACTACTAAATACTTCTTGAACATCTTCATCTTCTTGCAAATTACTATTTGTGGAAGGCACACTAAACATTTTTTCTTGACGTTGTTTCTCAGCTTTTTTCTTCAACTCAAACTCCTTCAAATATTCCAACATTTGGTATCTCACATCATGAGAAACCTTTTTACACGATCCAATATCACCTTTTATCCCCGCAAGGTGTCGTTTCATCCTATTAATACCCCCACCTTTATATGTTTGCCTACAATACACATATGTAAAAGTATTCCGCCCCTTCTCATCCGACCCAAGGCTAAAATGTTCCCAAGCCAGATCAACCTTTTCCCTTACTCTTGAGCTAGACTCCACTACATTGGAATCAACTTCATGTGATGGAGTAGACCTGGTTTCTGTTTCCATTTTAATCTAAAAGACTAAACAACCAGTCAAACATGCATAGACACATCAATTTTTGAAATAGGTGCTTGCAAACAAAAATTGTAAAATATACTTATCATGAACTATTTCTCATTTGTCATGTTCACATATTATAAACACATACTTATCAAACAAAAATTATAAAATATAAACATACATTGAAGCACAAATTTCCAATCAACCAACTCACATGTTTTCAATTAACACTTCTTAGCTCACAGATTATAACCAGCTCACATGTTTTGTTTAGTTCTGAAAGATTGCGGGGAATACGATTGAACTAATGCTAAGTTGATTATGGTAAAAACTAAGAAGTGTTAATTGAAAACATTTCTAACAATGCATTAAGAGTAGCCACACCAATGAATTAAAATCACAACTCCTAATGTATAAGTTGTAGAAAGCAAATATAGATTTTCAAGTGTAATATAATACAATTATTTTCAAATAATGCATCAAAAAAAGTAGTCACACCATGTAGTGCAAGTCAATTGCTAAAATAAAGTACTAACCAATAAGTGTTTTAACTTGAAGATGAATCATCCCCATAAGTAAGAGCGTCATCATAACACCCTTGCTTCTCAAAAGTTAAGAACATTCTTTTGGACCTCTTCTTGCTTAACTTGTGCCTCTTGGTCCCTAGCTCGCTCCTCTTGGTCCCTAGCTCTTGTCTCTTTGAGCTCAATTATCTCATTTTCTAGCCGTTGGATATACTCCACTGATGAACTAGATGAAGCGGTGGTTACTAGAGAAGAGGAAGGTCTCATACCAACACAACAACCCACCATAAAACCAATCACAAACATCACAAGCATAGAGTGTTTACAAGTATTGAAATCAATTAAAGTAATATTCATCGCATCTAATCAATAAGGTCCATTCACATTTGCAAGAAATTAAAAACACTTTAAATATGAATTTAAACCACCTTATAACATCATGCAAGCCACCCGCTTGCTCCAACACAACAACCCACCACAACCAATTACAAACATCACAAGTATAGAGTTTTATAGGTATTTGAATAGATTTTACTTACTATGATTTTTCCCCTACAACAACCCAAACAATCACTAACCTTGTCATCACATTCAACCAAAAACCATTAAATTTCTAATAATACTCAAACTAATAAATAAAAAAACATAATTTTGTATCTATTAGATGGTGCATTAATCTTAAATTATAAATATATGGATTGGGTCAAACACACAGTTGTGTAGAGAAGTGCTTCTATGAAGTAAACCAACAAGACCACATTGCCTCATCCGGACTGAAATGGCTCGATCCCATGAATGAGACATACCCAAATGTTTTGGTTATTCTAGTAACCACCCACTATTCATAGAAACACACATATACAGTTCCCACTCCTTGCTACCAAAGCCACCAAATACTCCAACTACAACGTACAAAATGAATATCAATATGAGTATAGCATAAAAAGCACGGGCACATCAATGTAATGAAATAAAATTATAAATATATTACACAAATTTTATTAAAAACATCTGCCATATTTGATACATTATTTTTATATAAATATTAAATCTATATAATAAATTTTCATGATTTTTCTGTACTATAGATGAAGATGACTAAAGAAATTTTTTTAATGGAATCTTAAAGAATGAATGGGACTTTAGAATGACTTATTACCTCTGGAGCAAGCTTCTTACAATGGCCACACCTAGAAGAAAAGGAAATAAAAAGGTAAACATTGAAATTAAAAAAGAGACCAAACAAATAGGCACAGACAGAGAGAGATGGAGAGAAGGATTTACAACCCTTATGTACAAACTTATAAGCACATTTCTTTACCACTTTGTTTTTCCAATTCAATCATTGCATGTATACATTTAGCTATACACAACACATAAATTGGAAACTCAAGCATGTAACTTCCACATAAAAATTGCATCAAATTAAGATAGGCATTGCATACAAAATAGTGGAAATTTAATCCTCATAACATTTCCCACCAATGGCCTGTAATTGATACACAAAAGTCCGCTAAAATTGACTTTACTATAATACCAACTAATGAATGATAGCTATCATAGTAAAATTGATTCAACAATAGCAAATTGTTTCTTTTTCATAGTTCCTAGCAATAAAAAAATAAACACAATAAAAAACAATCACTAATCTTAAATATTAAATCTATAAATATATATTTTTTTAAAATTAAAATAAATAAAATAAAAAGAAAAAGAGAAGTCAGGGGGCTTACACGCAAGAGTCCGAATGGGTGCTAGAGCTCAGATCGTCGCGCCGTACCCGAAACCGTTACGAATGGGTGTGTATTGGTGATGGTTGCTGGAACCGTCGCGAATGAGTTTGTAAGTAGTTGGAACCGTCACGAATGGGTTTGTAAAGGCGATGGTAGCCGGAATCGTCGCAAATGGGTTCGAAAAGGTTGGGTTTGTGGTTCTCGGTAGTGACAACTTCGAAACCGTCACGAATGGGTGTGTATTGGCAATGGTTGCCGGAACCGTCGCGAATGGGTTCGAAAGGTTGGGGTTGTGGTTATCGGCGACGACTTTCTTCAAATCAGTGATGGCTTTCTTCAAATCGGCGGCGGCTTTCTTCAAAATGGTGACGGCTTTCTTCAAATCGGCAATGGCTTTCATCAAGTTGGTGATGTTGGGGTTTTTTTGGTTTGGGAAAACTCTAGAAGAGTCTGTGTATTTAGTTAGCTGGGTATTTTTGTTTTGATCGAATTGATAGAGTTAGCTGGGTAATGAAATGGGGTTATTTATACTGAAGGCATTAGCGACGAATTTTTCTGTTGCTATTGCTTTGTTTTCATCGCAAAAGGTATTAGGTTTTTAAAGTTTTTAGCGACGAAGTTCAATTTTGTCACTAAAGAACCCAGATTTTGTAAATATTTTTAGAGACGAAATTCATATTTCGTCACTATAGCATACTTTTAGTGACGAAATTTGATTTCGTCACTAAAGCAATGATGTGCAAAACTATTATTATTTTGAGTGACGACTATTTTTTGTTGCTAATTCTTCCTTTTAGCGACGAAAGGATTTTTGTCACTAATACTATCCACAGCAATACCTATAGTGACGAAATATTTCGTCACTAAAAGTTTCAACATTTAGCGACGAAATATTTCGTCAATATAGATTAATTAAGCTCGCACCGAAGTTCCCCTATGTTGGCACCAATTTTCTAGATCACAATAGCGACGAAAAATAATTTTTGTCGCTAAATGTTACAATTTTTTTCATTATTAGTGACGAAATTCATATTTCGTTGCTAAAGCTGTAATTTTAGCGATGAAAAATATTTTCTCACTAATTTTCGTCGCTAAAAATACATTTTGTTGTAGTGAGTTGTAATTTTTCCTTTTCTAATCCTCTTATTGACTAGTGTCCATTTTTGGTGGGCCTCAATGAACCCACCTTTAGATGAGGTCGACCATTAATTATGCATCCCCCAAATAATTTCAACCAACTTTTTCTAATATTTAAGGAAATATTTTCAACAAACTTTAAGCTTTGGGTATTGTTCGAGTGATGACAATATGTACCAAAATTTTGGCACAAAGTGTTTCTGTATTGTAGTGGAATTCACCTACCAGTTATGAGAAAGCTTGTGAGAGAAGTTATTCTAAAACCATAACCTTTACCGCTATATTTCCTTAAACTATTTTATAAAGCAAATTATGACAGGTTATTTGTTACTTTTATATAAATCTATTCTTTATAATTTGACACATCAAAATTGTGGTAAAATTTTGGCACAAAAAGTTGCGGCCCTAAATTTTGTCATGAGAAGTATGAAAATTTAGATGATTTTTTTTAATGGATGTAGCAATATTCTAAGCTCTATTCCTTAATGAGCTAACCATATTCAAATCCAACAGAACCCAATTACTCAAGACTGTAAATAGTTGTGTTCCACTCAATTTTTTTTCCATTATTTAATCATCTATCACACACACACACACACACACACACGCATAAATGTGTGTGTGTGTGTGTATTAGTTTTGTAAGTTATGTTCCTACTAAGTACAGTCATTGAAATTTTTTCATGTTGTTTGCTGTAGAATATGTTAGCAGCATTTTATCTATGTTGCAGTGACATGATATGCAAATGGGAAAGTTTGGTGTCTAAAGAGGGATCACTTGAGTTAGATGAATGGCCTTATCTCAAACATTGATAACTGAGATGATTTCTCTAACAGCCTTTGGGAGTAGCTATGATGAAGGACGTAAGATTTCTAAACTCCAAAGAGAACAAGCTGAGCTTGTGATAAAAATTGCACTGTCTAGTTATATTCCGGGTTGGAGGTAAATCAAAACATTTCAATATCTACTAATAATTTGTAATCAAGTTTTTCTTACTGACTAAGTTCATTTATCAAAATAATCAAATTTAAAATAAATTACATTTTATATACTAAATTGTAAGGTAGTATTTATTACATACACCCTATTTTACATATTCGTATACGCACTCTTGAATTCAAGTTACAATTTCAGTGCATTTTAAGAGTGTGAAGGATGTGTAGAATAATGTGTAAAAGTATCATTAAGCAAAAGTAAAAGTGTTATTAAGCAAAAGTAAATCACATATGCTTCATGTAAGCAAGAGGTACCATTAATTTGAACCAATGGGTTTGAAGTTTCACTTACTAGCTTTGTTTTGATTTCCTAGAGCCATTTTTTTTTTTCAAAGAACAGCCAATTAAGACCACAAAAAATCATTCTGTGCAATAATGTAATGAGTGAATTTAAAAATTAATAATCACTATAAGCGTATTTTAATTTGCTCTCCTCATGTTTATTATAATATTGTTTAACTAAAAAACGATTTATTAATAGCCTTATAGGTCAACTGGTATTTTTTGGAGTTTTCAACGGAGATGTCAGAATTCAAATATCTCTTTCGCATTATAACGATATATATGTGTGTGTTCAACAGCCTAAGAATAGAAGATTCAATGCTTATTGATGTGATTCAATTTTCCTTTTCTCCTTTTAGTGAGGGATTTAATTCACTTTATCTTGACTCATGTTTGTATGAATGGTTCACATGTAGGTTTTTGCCAACTAAAATAAACAAGAGGATGAAAGAAGTTGACAAGGAATTACAAGCTTCACTTAAAGGCATTATCAACAAAAGAGAGAAGGCAATAAAAGCAGGTGAAGCCATAACTGGTGAATTACTAGGCATACTTCTTGAGTCCAACTTTAAAGAAATTGAAGAACATGGGAACGACAAGAATGCTGGAATGAGTCTCCAAGATGTAATTGAGGAATGTAAGATATTTTATTCTGCGGGACAAGAGACCACCTCAGTTTTACTTGTTTGGATGGTTATTCGACTGAGTAGGTATCCAAGTTGGCAAGAACGAGCAAGAGAAGAGGTCCTACAAGTCTTTGGTAAAAACAAACCAGAATATGATGGGTTAAATCACCTCAAAATTGTGAGTTCGTTAAATTAGTTTACATTGAATTGCTTCCATGCAAGAAGAAATAGATCATTCTTTTCTTCGGATTCCTCGGAAAACAAGTTATTTTTTGTGCAGCATCATGGATAACAACCAAAGCTATTGATAGAAGTATATATAGAATATTAAGATATAGGATTGACTTTCATGTGATGGGACTGAAGTTGGACTAAAGGGTTTTACACTTTACACTATGCAGGTCCCAATGTGAAATCATATAGATGAGGACTAATATCAAATCTACTTTTTTGTTTTTTTTCCTGTTTCTTTTCTCTCTTACAGGAATCTTGTTTATTGCATTGGAACCTATTTAGTTGATTGAGGAAATTGGACCACCACATTTTTTTAGCGATGTGATAACAGATTTGAGAATTGGAGTACAATTAATCCCCCAAAAATTTTGAGGCTTTCAATCAAGTTTTACATACTTCGTTAGGCTAGTTAGTATGAGATTTTATTGTCGAAGTAACCAAATGAGTTATTCAAATATTCGATAATTACTAGGATGAATTTTTGTTTTCAAAACTTCTTTGAGTCAGCATTTTTGGAAGGACATTGCTTCTATCAAAGATTTCTTAAATGAGTCTGATATGCATATCACTAGCTAATGAATTCCTACAATATATATCACAAGTGACCATGATTTTGTATAAGGTTCTAAGACTATATCCACCTTCAATTTCCCTTTATCGAACTGTTCACGAGGAAACAAAACTCGGAAATTTGATTTTACCAGCTAGAGTTCAACTCTGCTTACCGGCAATCCTTATTCATCATGACTGTGAACTTTGGGGTGATGATGCAAACGACTTCAATCCAAATAGGTTTGCTGAAGGGATTTCAAAAGCAACAAGGGGTCAAGCTTCATTTTTCCCATTCGGATGGGGTCCTCAGATGTGCATTGGATGAAATTTTTCTATGATAGAAGCGAAAATGATTGAGTCTGTGATTCTACAACAGTTCTCCTTGGAGCCTTCCTCATGTTATGCACATGCTCCTTGCTCAAGTATAACTCTTCAACCACAACATGTTGCTCACATTATTCTACGAAAGCTTTAGAATAGAAAATAGAAGTTGCTGTCAAATAATTAGCTTTGTATTCGTGACAAAAGCAACATCTCATATGTATATTGATACTATTGGCAAAGTGTCGTATCTTCCTTCGAAGAATACTACATATTTTCATTTAGTTATTGGCTTTGGAATAATAATACTGACGTTGTTATAAGAGAAAGTTATATCTTTCTTCCTAGTTTCTTTTAGTAATTGGCATTTGGATGGTAGTATTGAAGCTGAAACAAGAGAAGGGTTTCCAGTTTTTTTTTTTTGTTGATAAACTGCCATTTAATTAAAAGACTAGATAGAAAAAGAAGGCAGTACATCAATCTTGCCCACAAGCTTCCAAGATAGAAGGAGGCAAATTACACTTATTACAAGAGAAACCTACTCTAAGAGCAACAACAAGTTTAGCAACAGAATGAGCTGCTGAGTTTAGAGATCTTCTAACCTAGCAAAACTCTCAACTAAAAAAGATAAACTTTGATCAAAAGCATTATGAATGATTAAGGAGATAGACCAGTTAGTTGGTTCTTCTTGACGAGCATATCAACCACGTATATCTCCATGTTTCTCCTGATCTGTTTACTAAACATTTTGTTGACTAACCTCTGGTAGGTCACTCTTGCGTTCTTCAGTCCAAAGTGCATTACCTTGTAGCAATAGAGCCCTTGGCTAGTGATGAAGGCAGTCTTCTCCTAGTCTTCTTCTGACACTTTGATCTGGTTGTAGCCTGAGAATGTGTCCATGAAGGTGAGGAGTCTGTGTCCTGTCGTGGAGTCCACAAGATGATCTATTCTTGGCAGGGGGAAGCTATCTTTTGGGTAGACCTTATTTAGGTCCGTGAAGTCCACGCATATTCTCCATTTCCCATTTGCTTTCTTTACTAGGACGATGTTGGCTAGCCAATCTGGGTAGTAGACTTCACGGATGAAATCGGCTACCAGTAACTTGTTTGTCTCGTCCATGATTGCTTTATTTCGTTTAAGGCCAAAGACTTGTCGTTTCTGCTGGACAGGCTTCCTTTCTAGGTCTACATTCAGATGGTGTTGGATGACCTCAGTCGCTAGGCCTGGCATGTCCTCATGACTCAATGGAAAAACATTCAAATTACCTTTAAGGAATTGGACTAGCCTCCCTTTCATCTAATCGCTCAAGGTCGTCCCTATCCTCGTGGTCTTTGTTGGTTCTTCGTCTACCAGTTCCACAATTTCCAAGGCTTCCACTTTCTCCTCTTCCTTCTCCTTAATCATCCATGTATGGTTCTCCTTTGCAATTAGCATTGCTTGGTATCGTTACTTGGCCAGCACTTGATCTCCCTTCACTTTGCCTATGCCATTCTTTGTTGGGAATTTGACCTTCAGGCAATAGGTGAACGTTGCTGCCTTTCAGCGGTTGAGTGTGGGCCTTCTAATTATCACATTGTACGAGGAATGGCAATCTACTACTAGGAAGTTGAGTTGATGAGTTAGCTGTTGGGGATGAGACCCTACTGTGATTGTCAATGCCACTATACCTTTGGGGTATACCCAATCTCCACTGAAGTTGACGAGGGGGGACTCAAAAGGCTGTAACCTTTCGGGGTCTACTTTCAACTGCTGAAAGGCGGAGAGGTAGATAATGTCTGCAGAGTTGCCATTGTCTATAAGAATCCTCATGGTATTAAACCCTTCTATCATGAGCATGATAACCAAGGGGTCGTCATGTGGCTACTTTACGCCTCTAGCATCTTGTTCTGAAAACAAGATGTCCCTATAAGTTTTTCTTCTCTGCTTAAGGGATGGTATCCTGTGGACACTGTTTACCTGTCTCTGTTGTGACTTCTTCAGAGATTTAAAGGATCCACCTGTGGACAGCCCTCCTGTGATCATCTTTATCTCTCTTATCGCAATTTGTGGACGATTGAACGTGTTGTCCTCGTCTCTGGGAAGCTTTGTGCTTCTCCTTGTCATTGTTTCTAGACTTGCTAGATTCTCCCTTCTTCACAAACTTCTGTAGCTTTCTCTTTCGAATGAGTTCCTCTATCTGCTCCTTTAGGTTTCTGCAATCTTCAGTGTAGTGGTCGTGGTCCTTGTGGAAGTGGCAATATTTTTTCTTATCACGCATATTGGGAGATGAATGCAGCGGCCTTGGCCACTTGAGGTAATGGTCGTCCTTAATCTGCATTAAAATTTTGTCAACGGGTATAACCAAAAGGGTAAATTTTACTGCCCGGGGAGTTTTTTCGTCTCTCTACTTACTTCCATCAGTGCTTTGATGGTCTCCCCTTTCTCTTCTATGTCCCCTTTGGTCTTTTCTTTTCCCCTCTCTCTCTTTGGGTTTCTCTTTGTCCCCTATTGCTGCTAAGGCATCTTCGGCGTTTATGTACTTCTGAGCTTTAATAGCATTTCTACCATCGTTTGCAGAGGGCTTTTTGCAAGTACGACTACGAACTTTCTCGATTTCAACTCGGCTTTGAAGGTCGTTAGCTGAACTTTGTCGTCTGCTTCATCCATTTCTAGGATTTCTTTGGTTAAACGCTTCACATATGACCTTAGGGTCTCCTTCTCCCCTTGCCTAATGGTGAGTAGATGGTTTGCAGGCCTTTTTGGGTGTTGTCCACCAACGAAGTGGCGTACAAAAGAGTTACCCAACTGCTCGAAGTTGTTGATGGACGATGTCGGTAGCTTACTAAACCATACTCGCGCTGCCCCCTTGAGAGTGGTGGGGAACGAACGACACAGTATCTCATCTGGGGGTTGTTGTAGACTTAAATTCGTTCTGAAGGTGGTGATGTGATCCAATGGATCTTTCAAACCATCAAAAGATTCGAGCTATAGAAGGCAAAACTTCGGGGGCATGGGACACTCCAAGACTTTTGTTGTGAAAGGCGAGTCCGTCCTTCTGACCATTCCGTCCATGTTTTGATCTGCTTTCTCCCTTATCACACTCCTCAACTTGTCCATCTCTTTCCTCATCTCCCTGAGGAGGTCTGAGTTTGTGTCCTCAAGGGTATTTGGTCGTTGGTGATCACTCCTTCTTTGGCTATCTTCGTCGTCATTCCGATTAGTCCCAAAGTGATTCTCCTCCTATTGAAGCTGCAACCTCATCTCTTGGTTTTGTCTTGTAAGCTCCTCTACACTAGCTGTGACTGTTTGTTTTTGTAGAGCTAGTGTTGAAGAATCTTGTGGCGTGCTAGACTCCATTTGAACTTTAGAATTGAATGAAACTACAATTTCAGACTAAAGTACGAAATTGTTGTCCCCACAGACGACACCAAACTGATGATGCTAAAATCGTCAGTCGAATGGGTTTGTCCAGATGAGTCAGCACGGGTTCGTCCTTGACACTTGTTAGGTTAAGAGCAAAGTCCTCCCTGTCTAGTCACCAGTGTGGTGTTGGCCACAGAGTCTCTGATGATAAAGTCAGTTAATGGATATTTTTAGAATAGAGAGAATTTGGTTGTAGGAATAAGAATAAGTATATGCGTGTACCTTTTTTGGGATTTGATGGGTTTGTATATATAGGCTTCCTTTAGTAGCTATTTTCCTTCTGAAATGGTGAATTCAAGCTTGCTCGGATAACGTCTCAAGTCTTTTCTTGGTCTTTATGAGGCCTTTAACAGTCAACTTGCTGATATGTAATCGCCGGGTTATTGAATGGCGTCATTTATGTCTAGTCCTTGACCAGGTTGGCTTTCCCTGGATGAGGGTAATTATTTTGTCTATCAGCCACCATGCCCAAAACTCAAACATTACCAACAACCACCATGCCCCCCCTACCCACAAACCCACCACACAAACCCATCCACCCACCAAAAACCTACCACCCATACCAAAATAACCATAAACCTACCACCCATGCCACAATAAAAAAAAACCTACCATTACTGCCACTAGCCACATCCACCCACCACCACAAACCATAGTAGGAAAAAAAAAAAAAAAAGGAACCTCCACCCATAACCACAAACAACAGCTCCCATCAGCCACATCCATCCGCCATTGTGACCCATGACCCAAATCAGAACATCGAAGCACTGCCACCATGACCCACGGCCCCATTGAAGCACCCAAATCAGAACATTGGACCATTAACGAAGCAGCACCATTGTGACCCATGACCCCAACAACCAAATTGGACCATTAAACCACCACACTGTGACCCACGACCTAACCACCTAAATTGCTATGACCCACTAACCAACCACCCAAATTGGACCAACAAACCACCGCACCATGACCCAGGAAACAATTAGACCACCAAAACCCACTAAAAACTAGATTGGAACCCAAGGAAAGGGAGGAGAGAGATTGAGTCCACAAGAAAGAGGGAGAGTGAGAAAGAGGATAGAGAACGAGAGGGAGAGTCTGAGAAAGAGGAAGATGAGAGAGAATGAGAGTGAGAGTGAGAGGGAGAGAGCTCAGCAAGAGAGAATGAGAGTGAGAGGGAGAGAGCTCAGCAAGAGAGAACGAGAGTGAGAGGGAGAGAGCTTAGTGGTGAGAGAGAGTGAGAATTAAAAATTATTAAAAAATGATAACATACTGCTACAGTGAACTCTCATTTTTGAGAGCTCACTATAGCAAGATGTCAAATTTTTTAGCATATAGCACCTTTGATGAAGTAGATTTTTGTGTTTTCAGTTGCTAAAAATAGCATTTTAGCATTTATACTGCCGTTAATGTGAATGCTCTAATAGTATGAAAAAAGACTAATTCTTCTAAAAATAAACACAAAAACTAGTGGGAAGCCAAACTTTGAAAACCATTAATTAGCTGCCAATTCAAATTGCTTTAGGGATTGGTATGTATGAGATTCCAATGCTGTCAATACGTGAGAGTTGGTGTGTGCTTTCATTCACTAGCTAAAGACATATTTGACTGGACAAAACGATTAGGGAAGAAGGTTTAGAGCTAAGGGTCATCATTCGCACCCAGTAAGTACGTAATTAAATTAATTGTTACAACTATTATCATTAAAGAGTAATTCATCATATCATGATCAAAATCATTGTTATTTAATTAAGAACAAGCATATATGCATGGTAACAGTGTAACGAGTTAAGAATTGGCGAGCCTGTTCTACAAAACCTAATAACAAAATATATAGATTAGGAAACTTTTTAAGGTCAAAGGCCTAATTTGCTCTATGATGAAAGAGTGTATAATGACATGCATACAATGACTCTTCTAGTTTTTTAGTGTTGTGGGGGTATGATTATATATGGTCCCCGGCATACCTATATAACTAAGGTTAGTACAGGGATATTAGCAAACCTTTTCTATAATTCTATATATAAAAATATATTAAAGATTGTTGTACGTTTTTAGACCCCTTAAAACAATATGCTTAACCTAATATTATACTAAGTTGATTAACAAGATTGTTATTCAAGATTAGGTTTAGCACAAATAACCATAAATAATAAAGCAGCGGAAAATATAGAGAACACAAAGATCTGATGATCCAGGAAAACCAAACTGGTAAAAACCTGGGGAGGATTTAACCTAGCTATCCTCAAGGTAAAATAGATCCATTAAGAAAGAATTGAAGTTTTTACAATAGAACTTAGACCACTAACATCCTATTGTTACCTCGAATATAAAACTTACTACCATGACCACATGATAGCTCCAAGTCCATAGACTACTTCTTTCTTTGATCCACAGCATCCATAAGTTCTCCTACTTGTGACTTTCTTTTAGTTCTTTAAGCAGCAACTGAAACCATCACCAAGCTCTTGACATGAATCTTGATCTTGTTAACCCTAAGTGTGTATGAAGGTAAACACCTCTAGATCTCACAAGAGATTCAACACACAACACATCAAAAGACATCTAAAACGTAGTTAGGGTTTTTCTACATATGTGAGACATAAAACATAAAACTCTACACGTCAAACCAGGCTTGGGCTGAGTTGAAAAATTCTGCAGAAAATTAATCTGCTTGAGGTTCGATCAATCAAGCCTAATTTTCGATCGATCGAGCCTTGCAGATTTAGACCAATAAATCCTGTAATCACTTGATTCCAACTTTAAAATTAAAAATACTTTGAGCAGCCTAAATCTAGACTCTAAGTTTTGATCATGGTTTGCCAACACATTACAAATTGAAGTTCTAATATATTTAGTTCCTAATTTCTTAGAACCCAACAAATGCTATACCAAAATAATATGGAATGAAAATCAATTTTGATATTAGTATTTATGCCCTGTGGTATGTATCGACAATCTCATATAATAACAAAATCCAAATTCAAAAGCTAGCTTATAAAAACAAAAGAAAAAAAAAATCAAAATCATTGAAGCTTACCACCTATTCGTATCAACAACCATTGAATTACCTATTTATGAAGGTAAATCATCAACCCCAAAATTGTATATGCTATTCTTGGCATTGCTTTCAAGTTTCAAAGTCCCAAAAACAAAAATTGTTGGGTTTAGACCTCTGTCAGAACAATTTTAACTAGTTTTAAGGCCGAGTTATTAATTAAACACATTAAGAACATCTTTTGGTTAATGTAACAATCGTCAATATCAAATACAATGGAAAGTAAATAAGAGATGAATGTTGAGGGTGTTTTTTGCCACCCATATGATGTTTGGGGAAGCCACGACTGAGACTCAACTTTGGGCTTAGAATATGACCCAAAGGCTATCGATGAAGTGTGTAAAGACCCATTTTTGCTCAAAGTCTAGGTTGCATCCAACAAAGATTATAATAAGGTTCCAAAAATACCTCCTACAAAGATAAGTTAGCACAAAGGATAACCCACCACAATAAATGCTTAAATAATAGTTTAGCGATAAACAAGAGAAACGTCTAATGGTAGATGTTTGGAAAATTAATAAATGTATTCGCATAGTAAAAATTATGCATTTCCTCCGCAGTCGATTAATATAAAAGTGGGGCCATTATAATAAGTATACAAGAGGAAAATGGTCCAACAGTGAATATGACAGATCTCCAGCGGTAGACGTCTGATAGATTAATAAGTATGTTTACATGATAAAATATCATATAGTTTCTTCATTATTATTAAGTCAACATGAGGGAAAATTTCCATAGTATCTAGGACATTATGACCTTCATTATAATAGCAATAAAGAAGAATTAAAGGCTTCATAACTACAAGTAAAAGAGGAAAATTAGGATGGTATGAAGAGAGAGAAAAAACCCCTAACTTAGTGCAGCAAATATTTAACTAA
Source organism: Castanea sativa (assembly GCF_040712315.1). Taxonomy (NCBI): domain Eukaryota; kingdom Viridiplantae; phylum Streptophyta; class Magnoliopsida; order Fagales; family Fagaceae; genus Castanea; species Castanea sativa. The sequence goes on from NC_134017.1 coordinate 23,377,513, forward strand.
GGTTCTTATGCCCATGATGGAATATGTGTAAGGATGCATGGTAAGTAATGGAAACTACTTTTATATAGGATTCATGAGTAATGGTAGTTTCCATTACCATTTCTCATGAATCCTTACACATTCCTACAAACCACATGTTCCCAAATTTTCATCTTTAAGATTCATGAGCTTACCACATGAACTAGTTCTTGAACATTTTTGGCATTTATAGGATGGATTTGTTAAGATTTGAGTAACTTGGTTTTGGCTCCCTTCTACTAGAGGTGGAGCTTTGAGGAAGATGATGAAATCTCATTACCCATTGGACTTTAGTTGCTAATACAACCTCTGAATACTATGCACGTGATGGGGGTACGTGATAGGATATCCTTTACTTCATTCTTAGGGATTTGGCTATCTCTAGCAGAACTGTTTGTTTGTTTAGACCACTTAAACCAGATTATTTAACTTAATATATTAACCAAGTGATTACTTAGATTAATTATTCTGATCTAGGTTAAACAATAATAAATCATATCATGCAAAGCAGTGGAAAATAAATAACACCATGATATGATGACCTAGGAAAATCGATGAAACGAACTGTTTCAAAGTAAAAACTTAGGGAGGATCTGACCTAAGTATCCTCAAGGTAAGGTAAATCCACTATAAGAGAATCGAAATTTTTACAATAAGATTTAATCCTAAATTTATTACTACCTCCAGTAGTAACTTACTGACACGACTACATGTAAGCTCCGAATCCATAGACTCCTTCTCTTCTTGGATTTACACCAACATAAACACCTTTGCTTGTGACTTTGAGATCCCACTCAAAGGTTTCAAATTACCATCAATAATGATCTTGAGGCAGCAACTATGTTCTACCAACGCTTGATTGTAGATATTGCTCTGGTAGATTCTTGTGTAGTTAGAAGTTACAAAACCTCTCAAATCTAACAAAGAGTAACACAAAAGTCTTCTAAAAGTCTGAAAAACGTAGTTAGGGTTTTCTTTTTATATGTTGAGAAGTTGGAATGAAACCTTAAATGTTTTCGCAAGCTTGGGCCTGATTTAAAAATTTTGCAGAATTCTGTTCCTACGATTTGTCTAATTTCTTGATTGGTCGCGTATGGCAGAAACTGTCTTCCTTTTTCTGCAGTCAGCTGGATTGAAAACTTGAAACCAACACCTTTGAGCATTGCATAATACATAGAATAGACATGTTTTGTTCTCGGTTTGCCAACAAATTTAAAACATGATTGTAGGCACTCGATTTTGCACCCATAACTTAATCTTGGGGGATGGCTAAAGTGACCATTCATATTCCAAAAATTTAGAGTTGTATTACATGTATTAATTCATTCATTGCATATCATAAAAATGATCTTGTGGCGATGGTATGCCCTAAAAGGTTTAATTAGTGTATAAAACACCAATGAACATTCAGACCCCTAATTTTAAACTTAACTAATACAAGCTTATACTTAAAAAATAGATGTGCGGAATGAGAAGTACAAGCAATACCCAAAACAATAAACAGCTCTAAACCATAATTAATCACAACACAGAACAATTAATATGTAAGAGTAAGGGAAGAGAGATGCAAACACAAAGATAACATGGTGATGTGTTATCGAAGAGGAAATTGAAGTAATCAGCGAAAAACCTCTCCGCCGCCCTCCAAGCGGTCAAATAATCCACTAGAGAATGAAGTTGGGATACATGAATAGTAATAGACCCTCCAAGCCTAATCTACCCAGTGCACCTAAGCGCTCCAAGCTTCTTGCTCCAATAGGGTTACACCGAACCTTGTCTTCTCTAGCTTACCGGATCCCGCAATAAGCCCATTGCATCAACTAAAATGAATTGGTCCTCTCTGACCCTGTAGACTGTACTTTTTGTCTTGTAGTGCTCTAGCTATCGTGACCCTTTAGCTCCCTGCATGCTTCACATGTGTGACACTTTGTCGACTTGCCAGTCGCGAGACTCCTTTGAGTACACCCATCTTGAGATTTCTTCACACTTTCCCACACATAACCCTTACATAATTCCCACCTAAATACAGGAAATCTAATTGCTAAAATACAACCAAATTTGGCACTGAATAAAGCCAACATATGATTGAATAAATTCAACCTTACAATCTCCCCCTTTGGTTATTCTGTGACAGAACCCTAAAACAGACTCTAGACTTACAATGTGAGTTGAGAACAGTTGCCCAAACTCACTCACACCTAACTTTAGTTTCTGAGACGCTTTTGAACCATACGAACAAGATACCTGAAAACAATAACACAATAATATCATTGTAAGCAGAGACCTTGAAATGCATATGGAGCAAGCACAATGCGATCAAGCAATAGATAATGAAACAATAAGGCATGGCTTGACCAAACAAGAACAATCACTATAAATAGTGATCACAATGATCATTCACACAAGGAATGAATATCTGTACATACAAGCTAATAAGCTCAATGCAAAGTATCATTTGCATGTCCAACACTCTACCGATAGAAAAACACTAATTTATTTGTATCAAGGATACAAGATCCAACAAAGGGCACAAGCGTAGAGTACTAAAGAAAATGCATAACATTCACTAAAATTATTAAATAGCTACAAAGCAAAGGTAACAAGTAAAGCATAGTCTAAATAGCTAAAACATTCATGCCTTCATAACACATCATAGTCAAGTATTAATAAAAACAAGTACTAAAGTCACAGAAAACTTAAAAACCAAACCAAAGTACTTAAATAAGTGCTATGAAAACCCATAATTAAAACTAACACACACTTAAACCATAAAAACTATAAAGACTTCTAAAAGGTCTCCCCCTCAAGATAAGGCTCCCTTTCAAGAGCTACTCCATACTACTCTCCCTTTTTGACCGAAATGGCCAAAGGGCTAAGGCTGGTCTGTGAAACTATCAAACTTGACTATGTGCAAGTTGATTTGATCTTGAATGACAGTCAGCCTATTGGAGTGCTCAGTCTAGACTTCTCTCAAGCCGTCAATCCATTCAAGAATGATTTGGAAGGCATCTAGAGGGGTTGTTGAAGATGAAGCTTTGCTCTTTTACCACAACTCCTAGAAGTTGATGGTTGTACTTCTGCTTCAGTTTCAGTGTCCATAGGCTCTCCATGTGTGGGATCAATCTCTTCTTCATCACCAGGAAGACGAACTTGATCCTTTCAATAGTTAGAGCATTGATAGCCGGAGGAGTAGACATGACATTGATATCTTGGGGAGTTTCCACACCTTTTGCATGAAGGATCCTCATGATCAGACTAGGGAAGATGAGTTTTGCCCTTGAGGATGTCCTTGTTTCATCGGCAATGACGTTGAATGCATGAGCACTGATGTCAATGTAGATGTTCTCGCAAAGCTCCATAAGGAAGATGACTCTAGCATTGTTAACGGCGGTCATCTTCTTCACTGGGTATAGATTGAACATCATGATGTATGTGAGACATCGTAAATCCGGTTGGAAAGCAGATGTGTTGAGGCATCCCCTTTCTCGAACTCCACCAATGTGGCATTGAACCGTTTCTATAGATAGCATCCTGTCCTTGAAGTGAGTAAAGTCATGTTCCACTTCTCCAAATCCAAGAGCCTCATCAATATCCTCCACTTCAAGGGTGAATTCATGGTCTCTAACCCAACAATATATGACATCATCTCGTGCTATGGCATTGGTGTAGAATTCCCGAATTAGTGGTTCACACACCAATGGGAGATCACTAAGAAGCTTTTCCCAACCTCTCTCTTTAAAGCTGCTTGGAATGAAAGTATCCTTAAGATTAGCTAGATCCACGAACCGCTCTTGGATGATTGGAGCCTTTTCAAATTGCTGATTGTATCGCTCAAAGTGTTGTGTGGAGCAAAAGCAAATACTGTCCATTTTCTTTATCTTGTCAACATGTTGTGTAATAGTTTTCTTCTTCAGAGTCATCTATAAAAAAACAGAGTAGCAAGTACCACAAAATAGAGCACAGACTATGATAACAAACTGAATTAGTAACAGGTTAGTACCAACATAATGGACAATGAATTGAAATCCTAAAAACAGATATATATATATATATATATATATATATATATATATATATATATATATATATATATATATATATATATATATATATATAGGGGCATTCATATAAAATTGACATGTGACAACATATATCATCCAAGCATGATAGAATCATGACAATAAGTACTCAAACATTTCAAAGTGTGTGTGTGCATCAAATGCAAAAGTGTGCAAACTAGGGCAAAGTGGAAAAACCACATAATGTTATAAAGTTTCAAGATCAAAGAAACATGATTATCCCAACAGCCTTTGTATTCCATGGAATCCAAAGAAACACACAAAAACATCTAAGAGAAATTTTATTATGAACATGATATGCACAACACAACACAAACATGGTATAATGCACAACAATGAAGAACAATCATGTAAAGCATGAAGAATAGGCATTATACTTACAAGATCAACAAAACCCATATTCCAAACTCAAAAAAACATGATAAAAAACCAAGTTCAAGCATCATATTTTCAAAACACAAAATCCAAGAAATCTAGGGCTAGAAACATGAAATACTTTGGAAATAAAAGAAAACCCATACCTTTTTTTGAAGATTGATGAAGAAAACAGAGGTTTTGTGAGTGAAAATGGTGGTTTTGGTAGAGGGAAAGACGAACAAGATAATGTAGATGCACGTGATGTGAGGGAAAATTGAAAAGTTTTGAAAATTGTCATTGATTTAACCCTATTTGTGCAAAAACACGCGTTTTTCGCGACTGGAATGAGTCGCGAGCAAGTCTCCAAAATCCCTTAGCACAAATTTTTCAAAATTTTGTTTAAGTAATTTTCACGACTGTGATGTCCACTAGCAAGCAAGTTGCAAGGGGACCCGCGAAACCTTCTGAGTAAACTCGCGACTACAGCTACTCATGAACTAGTTGCCAAAATGAGTCGTGACCATTCCAAAAACCCAGATTTTTTGAAAAATTTTCTAAGTCCTTTTTGTGACTAGGGGATTGACTCGCTAGAGAGTCGCGAGAGCTTTTGAGTAAGCTTGCGACTTAGGTCTCGCGACTTGCTAGACCCGCGTGTGAGTCGCCAAAATAGAGTTGCACAGAATTTTTGATTTTTTTCAAAACAAAACACTTTCCAAAATACAATAAAAGTACTTAAAAATCTTTTTGTGCTTGATTAACATCTGATTGAGCATGTGCAACACATTTAAACAAATATAATCACACAAATGAATTAGACATTCATTAAACATAGACAAGTGTGATGTGTGTGGATACAAAAAATGAGATAGTCCTTAGTCTAAGGTGAAACTTCAATGATCAATTCAACCAAGTCATACACAATTAGCACTAGAAAGAGTGACCAATCTCAATTATAGAAATATGCATATATGACCTCCCACAAAACTTGATTACATAACTTTGAAGCTTTTCATTTGGCTTCTTTACAATTTATAACGTTTGATCATTTTTGATCTATACATCTCTTTTTGAGATCGGTGCCTGAAACTTTTGATATTTCAATTTGATGAACAAGCCTTTGGCCTTTTGGGCATCATACATTTTTCATTACTAATCACTTTCCCTTTTACCTAGTTGAATACTAGCATGTACGACGGTTTTTGCAGCTCATTATCTCTTTTTGAGATTTGACATTGGTTGAGCTCCATTAAGCAAAAATATAAAAGAATGGGAAGATATATAGGCACAAGTTTATGCATGTCTCAAGATCAACAAAACCATTGACTAATCATTCATGACAAGTTTGAAGATCTATTTACAAGTGTCACATAGATTTCAAGATTTCTCCCACAATGATATGAGTGCAATGAAAAACAAGTTATGCTTATAAATGCACAAAGCCATTTATACAAAGGTACTAGGCCAAACACACATGTGATATGTGCTCAAACATATACAATCAAACTTTTGGATTTTTTATGTGGTTTTGGATTTTTTACTCACACAAAACTAAAACATAAAAGTAAGATAAAAAACAAAAACAATGCATATAAAGAAATGCAAGATGCACAAAATACATGAAGATATGACATTCAATGCAAGAAGGGTCCTACAAAGATCGAAAGAATTAGATCATTGACCAAAAGAGTAAAAGCTCAACCATAGGAACCCTTCCTCATCCAAACACAACAATTGATTGGAATGAGTGTCTCATGAGAAGTGAGACAAGGGTTGGAAGAATGGGAACCGGTGTTAAGAGCATTAAACACTTGCTTTAACAACATGCTATTTTCACTCAAATCTAGTTTACCCTTTTTAGCACAATTTCCAAGAAGCTCAAGTTTTTATTTTCTTTTGATTCTTTTAAGGGCATAAAACTTAGGGCAGTAAAGTCTTAGATGACCAAAAGCACCACAATAGTGACAAACAATGTGTTTAGGTCCACTAGACTTTTGGAGAAGAGATCTAGCAATATGGTTTTGTTCTCTCTTCAATTTTTTGACATTGGGGTCTTATATGACTAATCACACCACATTAGTGACAAGTTGGAATAAATTTAGATCAATCCAAAACCTTAGGTTGAGACCTAAACAGAGGCTTTGGCTTAAGAGTCTTTCTCTCCACCTTTTGATTTTTTTTTTTTTTGTGTGGAGGAACGTACACCGATTTGTCCTTTGAGGTAGAACAGCACAAAATTGGGTACCACAACATAATTGCAACAAATATTATCATCCTTTTTAGCAGTAGGTTCAGCAATCAAACACTTGGCATGCATCTTAAAAGATTCATTTTCACATTTTAGCTCATTAACAAGTTTGTTAGACAAAACAAGTTTAGCATCTAAATCCACATTCAATCATTCGAACTCCTTTAGTTTTTCAAGAGAATGTTCAACAAGTTTCTTATACTTTTCAACCAATTTATTGGATTCGTTAAGCTTAGCAATCAAATCATCATTTTCACAAATGAACTTGCTGAAATTCTCATGAAACTTCTTAACCTTTTTCTTCAAGAGTTTGACATTTGGAATATCAACAACACCTAAAGAATCAAGTAACATGTCATCACAATCATGAGGGTTAACACTTATAGAGGCATTTTCACAAACACATAGCATGTTACAATCATCAACAACCAAAGAAGCATACAAATCACTATCCATGGCAACAAGCATAAGTGGTCAAAGATCACACTTAGGTATTTAAACCTTAACAACTGTACCTGCTCTGATACCAATTGAAAGGTTCAATTAGTGTATAAAACACCAATGAACGTTCAAACCCCTAATTTTAAACTTAACCAATACAAGCTTATACTCAAACAATAGATGTGCGGAATAATAAGTACAAGCAATACCCAAAACAATAAACAACTCTAAACAATAATTAATCACAGCACAGCAGCAATTAATATGTAAGATTAAGGGAAGAAAGATGCAAACACAAAGATAACACGGTGATGTGTTATTGAAGAGGAAACCGAAGCCGCCGCCCTCCAAGCGGTCAAATAATCCACTAGAGAATGAAGTTGGGATACATGAATAGCAATAGACACTCCAAGCCTAATCTACCTAGTGCACCTAAGCTTTCTAAGCTTCTTGCTCCAATAGGTTTGTATTTTCATTAAATACAAATTTGAAATTTTTCCTGAAATAGTTTTCTTCTTAAAAAAAACTGCAAATTTTGAATTTTAAAGAATGAATTAATAGTTAGGTTAAAGTTCTTTTTATGTCATTCCATAAACATATGATGCATGCATAATAGACTTGAATTATGAATATGAATCCTCTTTTAAAAATCCCATTTTTTAACCTTACAAAACAAATCTGATTTTTATTAACTAAATCCCTTTTTTTTTTTAATCCTTTACAAAAAAGATTTGATTTTTATTAACTAAATCCTATTTTTTTAAACCTTACAAAACAGATCTAATTTTTATTAACTAAATCCCTTTTTTTTTAACCTTACAAAACATATCTAATTTTTATTAACCAAATCTCATTTTTTTATCCCTTACAAAACACATCTAATTTTTATTAACCAAATCTCATTTTTTTTATCCTTTACAAAATAGATATGATTTTCATTACACTTTTCTCAACCTTCCAAAACAAATATGATTTTTATTTAAGAAAGAGGGCATATTTATAAGACAAATTTTTTTAAATTAATTTTGTTAAGTTTTTGTTACATAATGTCATAGCATATCATTCAATGTCATACAAAAGGGTATATAATGGTCATTAGAGTCTAGAAGATTAGACTTCGTTTGGGCGGAATGAGTGTTTAACACCTTCCCATTTCGTAATCTAGCCCCCTCACTTAGGTTTTTCAATAGTAGACTAGTGTTTTATCTTTTTTGTTGGTAGATTGTAACTAGGATCAAAGCTTTGTAATTTTTTGCATAGATTGTATTTAGGACCAAAGCCTTGTAAACTTATTCTACCAAATTGTATTTTTATAAACAATTAATAACATTTGAGGTATTTTTTGGACATGTAATTTTATTTTCTTTTTTCTTTTTTTTTTTTGTATAAAAAATAAGTGGTGACTCCACTCAATTACCCAAAAGAGAGGTGCTCTAAGTGCTCAAATCTCTTTTTGAGAGCACCGTTGTGGTCTCTCACAATGATTCTAAACATTTAATCTAAATCTTTAGAATCTAACAAGAACCTTGGTCAAGGATGAACAAGAAGGGAGCTGATTGGCTAGTTTAGTTTTCTACCTTCTTTGGGCTGGGCCTTCTCACACGGGTTTGACCCTTTGGCTGGGCTGTGCTTATGCCTTTATTCACTTGGGCTTGTTCTCCTTTCATCACATATTTGGACCTACAAAATGGACATCAATGACACACATTGCCATGGGTTTTCATCCCTCATGGGCTTTGATAGATATTTGTGATGGATCTTTGGACAATCAGTTGTAGTATTTAAAATAATATTTAAACAATGAGCTTTAATTATTTTTAATGCTTTATAAATAATATTTACTATTTTAAAATGATGAATTCCATACCATATGTAATGTTTAAATGATGAGCTTGTAGGATGAATAATTACCATGAGCTTTGAAAATAAATATTATGAATGTTGTGATATAAATAGTAACCATGGGTTCTTACTATATAAATTCCATGGGTTTAGAATATGGTATGAAGTAAATAAATATCATAGTTTTAAGATATATAATCATAACTTTCCATGGGCTTTTATAAGATAATTGCCATAGGTTTTGAGAATAGATAATTGCCTTAGATTTTTTGGGCTTGTAATATTATAGTAATGTTTAAGAAATTAAAACATTGTTCATCATAGGACATTTAAGTGAAATACTTATGATATAGCATTTTGCCAAGTGTTAATAACCTTGGGCTCTTGACAAAATAATGTCAAGTAGTTAACTTGAGCTTTCAATAGTGCCAACGTAAATTGAGTTTTTGATATTGTCAATAAGAATTGAATTTTTGATATTGGCAATGTGAATTGAGCTTTCAGTATTGCCAATGAGAATTGGGCTTATGATATGACCAATGTAAATTGGGATTTTGATATTGTCAATGAGAATTGGACTTTAAATGTTTTCAATGAGAATTGGGCTTTTTGATATTGCTGTCGAGAATCGAGCTTTTAGTATTACCAATGAGAATTGAGTTTTTTGATGTTACCAATGAGAATTGAGTTTTAAATATTGTCAATGAGAATTGGTCTTCTTAATATTGCCAGCGAGAATTGGGTTTTTAATAAATAATTTGCCATGAGATTGAATCATGGGCTTTGTTTGTGGGATTTGAATTTCGTTGAAATCGCCATGGGTTTAAACCATGGGCTTTAATCATAAATTTGAATTCCATTAATAAATTTTTTTTGCCATGGACTTGAATCATGGACTTTTCAAATATTGCCAAGCATAAGTATTATTGGACTTTAAATAAAATGGGATGTGTACATTGAGCTCGTAAGGTCGGTTTTGGGCTTAGCTAAATACTAATAATAAAACTGGATAAAATATGATTTTTGGGGATTTTTGTGATAGTTTATATCATGACCTAATTTAGATAAAAAGATATGAAATATTTGTGGTTAACATAATAATAGGGCAAGAAATATTTGGGAAAGCCCAATAACTTATTAGTAGTATTTAAATATAAATAGGTGATATTTAAATAAACTTAGGTGTAAAAAATGTATCTAACAACAAGATATGCTAACTTAGGAAAATTATGAAATTTCACAATAAATTCCTAGAGGGGCTTGATCTTATCAATCCCAAGGTGAACAAATTCAGTATTAAATTGAAGTTTACAGAGAGAATAACCCTATTATTCGTAAATTTAACTAAAGTTACCAACTCACCTCCAAGATCGAAAGAATCTTTGATATGAATATGCTCCAAACATGAACCTCCAGTCCACAACTTCAAAACACCACTTCATGGTTTATTTCCAGCAACTTTGGTTTATGGATGAGGCAGCAACTTTTATAGAGAGAATAACCCTATTATTCGTAAATTTAACTAAAGTTACCAACTCACCTCCAAGATCGAATGACTTCTTTGATATGAATATGCTCCAAACATGAACCTCCAATCCACAACTTCAAAACTTCACTTCAAGGTTTATTTCTAACAACTTCGGTTTATGGATGAGGTAGCAACTTTTACAATATTGGATCTTTAAGTAATATTACACCATTCAATATTTTTTTTATTGGATATGAATTTTAACAAATCCACTATTGAATTATATTATTTTAATATATTTTCTATGTTTGTAAAATTTCAAAATAGTAAAACATAGAAAATTATGTCAACATACATACCCTAGTCCTAGGGTTTTAATTAGCTTTTAAAGCAGTATAAAGCCTACTGTTTAATTTCTTATATATAAAAAAGAAGAAGAAGAGCCTACTGTTTAATGACGCTCATGGTCTATCACTACAATAACAATTCAAAAATGTAGAAAGCTACTATGACTATTGTTTGCTTGTCTAGGTGAAATTCTGACAAGAATTGGCGACCATGAAATTAACAATCCAGTTGTCCAACTTTATGTTTCTCTTTTCTTTGGTTAAAAGTCACTTTTCTTATCCTGCTTCCATATCGATGTAATTTTGGTCCTTCAAATTTTAAAACTAATAATTATAACTATCTCTAAATGACATCGATTTGTTGGAAAAAAATTTATGCAATTTTGGTCTTTCAACTTTATGTAATTTTGCTATCTCTATGGCCATTCTATTTGGTTGTAGCTAGAAATTGATGATATAACTATCTCTAAATGACATCGATATGTTGGAAATTTTAGAAAGAAAAACAAACAATTTTATGTCTATATTTAAGCCTTTTCCCCTTCTTAAAATTGAGACTTGAAATCAGGGACACTTTTTTTATTATTTAAAATTCTTCCTCTTCAAGAGAAACAAACACACATACAAATTGGTGAGAACAATGTTTAAACACATAACCACACCATAAATTATGCTAAAAAATTATAGTAATTAACTTTTAAGAAAGAGTAGGACAAAAGACACCAATCTAATTCATCATATACACACACGTCATATTATATAATATGACATTACCATTATTAAATTTTTTTTACGAGCTACCTTAAAATTTTATTTACTAATTTATTTTTGGGGTTGAAAATTTTTGTATCTTTCAGATACATAAAAGAAAAGAAGCCGTACATATTAGTTAGAATGTCCATGTCATTGTTATTATATTACTGATAGTATGAAAAATGTTATCGTTAATAATGTTTCTGATGTTGTGATTCGACTAAATGCAAACCTAATGGGAAGCCAGACTTTGAAAACCCGTAGCTTCCAAATCAAATTGCTTCGGGGATTGGTGGGTATGACTTATGAGATTCCAATGCTGTCGATATCTGAGAGTTGGTGTGAGCTTTTCATTCACTAGCTACCTAAGACGTATTTGACTTGGCAAAATGATCAGGGAAGAAGTTTCAGATCTAAGGATCCTCATTCACACCCAGTACATGCATAATTAAATAATTGTTACAATTATTATCATTAAAGATTCATCATGATCAATGTCATTGTTATTTAACTACAAGCATGCATGCATGGTGACAGTGTAACTAGTTAAGAATTGGCCAGCCCTTGCTACAAAACCCAATAACAAAATTTAAAGGTTGTGGTCCTGTCTGTCCTTGGGAAACTTTGTAAGGTCTAGAGGCCAAATCTGAATTTCCCTGTGATGAAAGAGTGGATAATGGCATACAATGACTTGCAAGTTTATTAGTTTTGTCTTTTAATAAGAACAAGCATTTATTTATTATGTAAATAAATGGTGTCATGGTGACAGTGTAATTAACAAGTTAAGAATTGGCCAGTCCTTAATACAAAACCTATAGGTTGTGGTCCTGTCTGTCCTTGGGAAACTTTTTAAGGTCTAAGGCTCCAAATCTGGATTGCTCTGTCATGAAAGAGTGGATAATGACATACAGCGACTTTTCCTTCTTATCTAAATGACACACAAATACAATGACTTGCAAGTTTATTAGTTTTATGGGGGGTACGATTATGGTCCCGGTTATGTTTATTATTCACTATCTAGCAAAAACTGCATATCTCAGCAGTGATATATATTGAAAGGAAGATATGCTAATAACTAATCAAATCAATGAAAATCGTAGTCAAATAATCCAATCAATCTTTTCGTTTGTTTGTGTTTGTTTTCCTAATTATGATTATGAGTTTATCACAAACCACGCCCACATATTCTAATGCATTCAATTAGCTAGGACAACTTAGGCACCATAGTAGAATGCATACAAAACTTCCTTATCTTTTCAATATGTTATTGTTTTGTTCATCATCAAGCGCAAGATTCCTACACATGTGGCTAATGGCTTGCATCGAATAAGACAGAATGTTATGTTTTAGGCTTGAATTGTCACAAAATAAGTACTTATCAAACTAGCTTGCAGGCATTGACTTCTTCATTTTAAGATGATCTTTATATATATATATTTTAATATATAATTTAATAGTTAGAGGAGGGAGATTTGGACCATAAATGTTTTTGATAGAAACACTAAGATATATCAATTGCTCCAATGTTCTTTGCTTTTTTTTTTTTTGGTTATGCCATGCATGTAATTCCTGCAAATTACGTGTATCCATGGTATCAATGAGTTAAATTTGGGATCTCTATTTGTTTTTCTTCCTTTTTTTGGTCAGAACCTCAGGCTGCTCATCACTCATGCAGGTGATTCAATTCCACTATTAGAATCAAACTGGATGCACTAATAAACAAATCAAAAATAGACTGCAGTAAGTTCATGATTAGATCATGATGATGGTGGACACGGTTTGAACAAAAAAATTGGCTATTACACATTAAAGATGAAAAAAAAAAAATTAAATTGGCCATTAACAACTGTTGTCATCTCATTTTTATTTTGAACAGATTTTTTCTCCAAATCATTCACTATGCTCTGATTTAAATAAGCATATGCATCAATACATTTACTTTTAGTTATATATGACTCAAGAGTTATTTAATGAAACACTTCTGTAGTCATTTGAATTTTCACGTAATGAACTAGAAAAGATTCATGTATTTCAATTTAAGGGGAAAAAAAACCTTCGTACGGTTCCTCTTATTTATTTATTGTTTTCTTTTGCTCCCCTCAAAAAACTGCCTGTTCCTAGACAAGAAGTGGGAAACATCTAATTAAACATAATAGGGGACCAGCATTGGGTTCCATATGGTTATATATATATATATTGATGATGCCGAAAAAATCACCAATAAGCTGCACACACTCCCAAATCGAAACAATATCTACAAAACGAAAAGAGAAGACCTAACAGAGAGCACCGGTGTGATGCAGGCCAAAAACCCTCCGAAAGTCAAGTTAGAACTTTTTTCACAACCCTAGAGTGCCAGAGTTGAGCGAATAGTACGTACCTTGATTTGTGAGGGTTTTGGGGTATTTATAGTGGCATAGGGTTAACATCCCAGCCTTGACCATGAAGTCCTTTCCTTCTAGAATTGGAACTCTTTCCTTTTACATACCTTCTGGAGTTCTTTTCCTTATAGGAGTCCTTTGATCAAGGCTAAACGTGTAACGCAAGAATTCTTCTTATACACGTTTGCATGGAGATCAAGCAAAGCCACGTCAGACTTAATCGTAAAGCGCAAATCCTATTTAGGGATTCTTGGAACCAAAACTGGAAGGATGACTACTGCGTTGTATCTGTCCGTCCACTGTGGATCTGAGCTCTTGCACTGCCAACTATCAGTCTATCACCCTTGTTCTGTCACATCCAGCCATGTAGATCTGTCACATTCATTTTTATTCCCCTTCAGTTGCCCCATCGTTCCACGAGACTGTCAACTTTCCCCTGCGGGCTTATGGAATGACGGTTAGTTTTAACCCTTGATTGGCGTGTTTCGATGGATAGGTTGGATCAGAGTCATAAATGTACCAGGGACACGTGGTAGTACTCCACTGGAGGTTTGTTGGAATCGATGCGCCTCTTTGTTTCCCGTGCTATTCCCTCTATATATACTATCCATCCCTTTCATTTTTACACTTTGGAAAATTTTCTGCTAATCAGAGTGCAACCGTCCACTTTGTGTGATCCGTCACCTCAAGAAGTTGAGATTCGTCGTCCTTTCAACTCGTCTATCGCCTTTTCGCATTGTCCACCTGTGAGTACCTTCTTTGCTTGTTAATTTCTGTTCTTTATTTCGCATGTTGGTCCGTCGTCAGTATAGATCTAGAGTCTTAGGTTTCCTTTATTTACCGGTCATATGTAGGTGTCAGATATCTAGTGAGGCGTCAAGTGGTCAGTCTTATGTCCGTGAGGGAGCGAGCTACAAAGAGGTGTTCCAATCAGGTCAAGCAGACCAAGACACCTCTAGCGAGGAGAGGGAACTGTCAGCCAGCTCTCCTTCCAATGTAGAAGATGAAGGGTAGGATGAGGACGGGTCAGAATATGACTCGAACGATGACTTAGACGGTATAGATCCACCGATCTAGTCCATCATAGGCCTTGACGGTTTCAGGGAATTTGTCATGCTTCCTTTGTGGACGGTGAACGATTTCATCTCTGACATCAAATAGTCACACTACAATACGCTTAGGCTGAAATATTAGATACCTGATAACATTCCCATCTGTCTACCTTTTAAATCCGAGAAGTGTTATTACAAGGGTTTTGAAGACGTTGGTGTGTATGAGCAGATGCTCAAAGCGGGTGTTCGATTCCTATTAAGTGCTTTGCACTGTCGTCTCTTTTAGTACTTAGGTTTGGCCGTCAGTCAAATCTCACCAAATGCCTAGAGAGTTTTCCTAAACGTTGAGGTCTTGTATGGTGTGATGTCTGACGGGGCGAGACGGTTAATAGTGGAAAAGTTCTTTCACTGTTATTGTTCGTCTGAGATTACAAAGTTGAAGGGTATGTATAGCTTCGCGCCGAGGATTTTGGTGCTTAGGCTAGTGTCCGAGACCCCAGACTCCAATCGTAACTGGAAGGGTTGATATTTCTTCCTTCAGGGAGACGATTGGATGTGTCGTCCTGACGATCACGAATACATGCCGGTGGATAAGACTTGGGGGATAATGGCTCTATCCGGTATGAGCCCGTCTTACTTTACAAGCTTTTATTAAGTATTGAAGTTATTCTAACCGTTCAGTTTTGCAGCTAGGGACTGTCCACCTATTACTACAGAACAATTTGGCTTCTTAGAAAAAATCTTCCAGACCACCAGATTGTCGGAGAGGACTTGGATCAAGCTCGTCACCTTGGACACCTTGCATTGGTATTGTGACGTTCCAGAACCTACAACTGCTGGCCGTCGATACGACTCAAGAATACGCAAGCGTAAGTCTTTTAACCCTCAACCGTTGCTTTGTCGTACAACATCGTTTTCACCTGTCTACTTTTTGCAGAAATGGACAATGCCAGGAGAAGAGCTCTTATCAAACAACAAGCTCTCAAGAGAAAACAAGGTGTTGACCTTCCTACCAAGTCGGGTTCTTTTCATCTGTCTGCAAAAAGGCTACCAACTGAAAAGGTTGACCGTTACAGTAAGAACCAAAAGCTGGTGACGGGATTGCCTGCTGGTCAAGGGTATGGTGTGACGAAGTTGCCCCCTAAGCTAGGGATAGGTAAGGGCAAGGGTCTGATGGTGAATCCTGACCCCGCCAAAGAGAAACCCCCCGTCTTGCTTCGCGAGGATTCACAGTACGCTCTTGGTTAATTAACTTCTATCATCAAAGAGGAGGATTATGAAGACCTAGGTAATCATGCGATGGAGGCAATGGGGGAGACCTGTTTATTTAGTCTTACTCAGGTCAGTACCCGTCGCTTACTTGTTTCGTCATGTTTTTACTTTTTCGCTTATATATTGTTGGTGTAGACGGTCGTGACGGCTAAGGGATTAATGGACCGGTGTCTTGCTCACGAGAGGATGTTGAAGCATGTCTGTACAAAGTTAAGGGCGACGGCTGAAGAGCTTGAGGAGCTGAAGTTCTGGAAGGCCCGTCATGAGGAAAAACTGAAAATGTCCGAGCGAGCCCGTGAGAGTTTGGAGAAAAAGGTGGAGCTCTTGAGGGAGACTGTGAAGGCTAGTGAAGATAATCTCCGTCAGGCAAAGGTTGAGGTTGTCAAGGAATACCGAGACTTCGACGCCCTTTTGAACGAACTGGGTGCCTTTTTCGCCGACGGGTTTAACGACTGTATCTGTCAAGTGAAGGCCTCGTTCCCTGACCTGAACCTTGCACACATCAATATAGACATTGGAGGCCAAACCCCTGCCCGTCCCGTCGACTCTGAGGGAACAGACGGGCTTTTCGGTGAAAGACCTAGTGACGACGAGGCCCCAAAGGTAGGTGAAAAAGGATCCGTCCAGGATGACGCCCGTCAGCCTTCACCAAAAGGTTCTGACGCTAACAAGGATACCGTTGTGGTTCAGGAGTAACGTGTATTTATTTTTATTTTGGAATATCAGAAATGTATGGGAGAATAGCTAATTCCACCCATTGTCATTTGCTTGTGTTACTTTGTTGGTGTTTTGTTTTGACAAATTTTTCTAATGAATCCGTCTTCTTTTGGCTGTCCTCGTTACTTTTTATCCCTCATCTAGAAATTTCATCTTGTTTGGATTGATTCGTTCATTCTATCACTTTAGTGAACGTTGTTGTTTGTGGGACGATTCGTCCATTATATGTAAAATTTTACCCTGCTTAGGATGACCCGTCCGCTTTGTGGACTTGGTGAATTTACCCTTGGATCATCCTTCTTGGGTGATCCATCCATTGTGTGGACTTGATAAAAATTTTTATCCCACTTGGGATGATCCGTCCACTATATAGACTTGGTAGATTTTCATCCTTCTTGGATGATCTGTCCACTATGTGGACTTGGTAAATTTTTATCCCTCTTGGGATGAACCGTCCACCTCATGGACCTGGTAGATTTCATCCTTCTTGGATGATCCGTCCACTGTGTGGACTGGGTAAATTTTTAACCCTCTTGGGATGAACCGTCCACCTCATGGACTTGGTAGATTTCATCCTTCTTGGATGATCCGTCCACTGTGTGGACTGGGTAAATTTTTAACCCTCTTGGGATGAACCGTCCACCTCATGGACTTGGTAGATTTCATCCTTCTTGGATGATCCGTCCACTGTGTAGACTTGGTAAATTTTTATCCCTCTTGGGATGAACCGTCCACCTTATGGACTTCGTAGATTTCATCCTTCTTGGATGATCTGTCCACTGTGTGGACTTGGTAGAATTTGAGCAAAATATATTCCATATGCTTTGAATAAACTCCTCTTATTATAATGGGTTGGTAGTATATTATTCACAAAAGAATAAGAAAAACGTCTTTTGGCTCTAAAAATATTTGTAGAAAATAAAAATTTTAACTATCTACTAGAAAAGATAAACTGGAAATGAGGAGGTAATTGTTGCATTTATCCTTCGTCTACTGGTATTACTTCTTCAGGTGCTCCGTGTTCCATGGATGACTCAACTTTTTCCTGTCTAGGGTCTCTAAGTAGTATGTTCCCTTCCTATGCCATGAAATGATCATGTACGGTCCTTCCCAGTTAGGTCATAGCTTCCCTTGGGAGGCATCTTTCGTAGCGCCGAGTACTCTTTTTAAGACCAAATCTCCAACCTGGAAGTCCCTGTGCCGGACCTTGGAGTTGTAATACTTCGCCATCAGGTCCTGGTATCGGGCTAGTCTCTGCTCCGCTGTGTCCCTAACTTCGTCCACAAGATCAAGCTGCAGACGAATGGCTTCATCATTTCTGCTCTTGTCGTAGTTTTCCACCCAGTAGCTTGCTAGCCCCACTTTTGCTAGTATGATGGCCCCACTACCAAACGCCAATCGAAACGGTGTTTTCCCTGTTGGTGTTCTTGTTGTTGTCTTGTACGCCCATAAAACACTTGGCAATTCGTCCGGCTATATGCCCTTTGCCCCCTCGAGTTGGGTCTTGATGATCTTGAGTAAGGACCGGTTTGTGACTTCAAGTTGTCCATTGGCCTACGGGTGGGTGGGCGATGAGTAGTGGTTTTTTATCCCAAGCTGGGAACAAAAGTGTCTGAATGTGTCGTTGTTGAATTATTTTCTGTTGTCTGAAACCAGCACCCTCAGAATACTGTACCTACAAATAATATTCCTCCATACAAAATTTTGGATATTCTTCTCTGTGATCGTGGCCAAAGCCTCTGCTTCCACCCATTTGGTGAAGTAGTCAATTCTAACTGCTAAGAACTTCAACTGCCTTATCGCTGTCGGGAACGGGCCCATGATGTCTAACCCCCATTATGCGAATGGCCATGGGGTCGTCATAGGGGTGAGTTCTTCCATTGGTTGCCTTATGAAATTGCCAAATCGTTGGCACTTGTCGTAGGCTCTGACATATGCGTCAGCATCCTTCTGCATTGTTGGCTAGTAGTATCCTGCACGGAGTAGCTTGTGCACCAAAGACCTAGATCTAGAATGGTTGCCGCAAACTGTTTTATGGACCTCCCTTATGACGTAGTCCGCTTCTTCGTGGTCGAGGCATCTTAGGAACGGTCGAGAGAATTCGCTTTTGTATAGGACGTCTTTAATCAAAACGAACCGGGCATCTTTAACCTTCAACTTTCTTGCGACCTCTTTGTTGTTTGGTAGTTTATAGTCCTTGAGATATGCCGTTATTGGAGCCATCCAAGAATGCTCACTGCTTACCTTCTGCATGCTAGTGCCATCTAATAATGATGAGAGTTTGACGAAGGATAATACCCGGTTGGGGATGATCATAGGTTCTGCTGAAGTTGCTTTTACGAGTTGGTCGGCATCTTGGTTCTATTCTCTAAGGATTTGAACCAACTTGACCTGGAAGTTGTTTGCTCAACCCTTCACTTCCTCGAGATACCTCTTCAGTCTTTCAATCTTGCACTCGTAGCTTCCATTAACCTGACTGATCATAACTTGAGAATTGGAGTATATGATCATACTCTTAGCTCCCGCGACTATCGTGAGGTCCAGTCCTGCTACTAGGGCTTCATATTCTGCCTTGTTATTGGTGGTAGAGAAATCCAGACAAATCATGCTTTCGATCTTATCTCTTTCTAGGGTGTGGAGCACCACTCTGGCCCCTCTAGCATGTTTATTGGAGGATCCGTCCCTATAGATTCTCCATACGGAAGTCTCCTCTGCCCCCTGGTCTTTTATGATGGTGAACTCAGCGACGAAATCTATTAACACCTGCCCATTTACGGCCGATCACGGTTGATACCGAATATCGAACTCACTCAACTCGATCGCCCACAATGCCATCTGTCCAGCAGCTTCGGGGCTATTCATTGCTTTGCGCAAGGGTTTATCTGTCAGGACATTTATGGTATGTGCTTGAAAGTATGGTTTGAGTTTCCGTGCCGCGATCACCAATGCAAAGGCGAGTTCCTCCATCTGAAGGTACCTTTCTTCTGCTCCTCTTAGTGCCCGGCTTATAAAATATACGAGTCTTTGTATCTTGTCTTATTCTCTAAGAAGAGCCGCACTAACGGCTGCTGAGGAGACGACAAGGTATAAGAACAATTCTTGCCCTGGTATAGATGGGCTGAGCAATGGCGGAGCGAAGAGATACACCTTTAAATCTTCAAATGCCTTTTGGCACTCGTCTGTCTAATCAAATGATCTTCTCAGTGTGCAAAAGAAGGGGAGGCATTTTTCCGTCGCCCTTGATACGAATCTATTGAGGGCTGCTATCTTGCCGTTCAAACTTTGTACTTTCTTTACCGTCCTTAGAGGAGCCAATTCCATTATCGCCTTCATCTTTTCTGGGTTGACCTCGATGCTCCTTTGGGATACCATGAATCCCAAGAAATTTCCTACGGTTACCCTGAACGCGCACTTGCTCGGATTCAGCTTCATTTTATATGACCGAAGAGTGTCGAAAGTCTCCTGGAGGTCCCTCATGTGATTGGACTCCTGAATGCTTTTTACCAACATATCATCTACGTAAACCTGTATGTTTTTGCCAATTTGGTGCATGAACATCTTGTTCATCAATCTCTGATATGTGGCTCCTGCGTTTTTAAGCCCGAAAGGAATTACTTTGTAGCAGAAAATCCTTGACTTGTTACGAACGAAGTTTTCTCTTGATCAACTTCATCCAATATAATTTGGTTGTAACCGGAGAAGGCATCCATGAAGCTCAAGAGTTCATGTCTTGCGGTGGAGTTTACCAAGGTATCAATATGTGGGAGTAGGTAACTATCCTTAGGACAGACCCTATTTAGATCTGTGAAGTCGACACACATTCTCCACTTCCCATTGGCGTTCTTGACCATTACTACGTTTGCCAACCAATCAGGGTAGTACACCTCGCGTATGAAGTCTGCTTCTTGTAGCTTCCATACTTCTTCTGCAATGGCTCGATCTCGTTCAGGGGCGAACACTCGCTTCTCTTGTCGGACAGGAAAGAAAGAGGGTGATACATTCAACCTGTGGACCATAACCGATGGGTTGATCCCTGGCATGTCCTCATGACTCCATGCAAAAATTTCTTGGTTTTCCTTGAGGAATATTGTAAGCGCTTGTCGGACTGTTTGGCTGGCCAAAGTGCCGATTCTTGCGGTCCGTTTGGGCCTAGAATCATCGAGGTGTACTTCTTCTAACTCTTCCGCCGTTTTTGCTACCGTTCGCTGTTCCTCGATGTTCATTGCTTGTAAGTGGTCATCCATTTCCATCATGACGACGTAGCATTCCCGTGCGGCCACCTGATTTCCGTACAGCTCTCCAACTCCATATTCAGTGGGGGAATTTGACCATTAAATGGTAAGTCGAAGTTACAGCCTTCCATGCATTGAGAGTTGGCTGTCCAAGGATGGCGTTATAGGCGGAAGAGCAGTCGACCACAAGAAAAACTACATCCTTGGTTATTTGCTGGGGGTAATCTTTGACCGTCACAGACAACGTGACGACACCTAAAGGGTAGACCCTTGTCCCTTCGAAGCCAACAAGGAGTGCATTTGTTGGGATCACTCGCTCTCTACCAATCCCCATTTGTTGGAACGTGGGGTAGTAGAGGATATCCGTTGAGCTTCTGTTATCAACCAAAACTCGATGCATGTTGTAGTCCCCTGCCCGTATACTAACAACAAGTACGTCGTCATGTGGGTGATGAAGGCGCCATGCATCTTCTTCTGAAAACCCAATGCTGGGGTTATCAAGTTGCGCCATTTTTGGTGAGGAACCCGTCAGCTGGACGCTTTGAACCATCTGCAAGTATGTTTTTGGGCCTTTTTAGACAACCCTACAGAAGTAGTGCCCCCAACAATCATCCGTATGTCTCCTATAGGTGGTCTAGGACGCTCATTTTCCTATCGGGGGGTTTGCTCCTGGGGTTGGTCCTTTCTTTCCTTCCTTACGAACCTCTGCAACCTTCCTTGCCTGATAAGAGCTTCAATTTGCTGTTTTATGTCATAACAATCCTTCGTGTCGTGGCCATGATCACGATGAAAACGGCAGTATCTGTCCATTGGCCTCTTATTAGGATCTCCCTTCATCTTGCCAGGAAACGTCAGGGCTCTTTCATCTTTAATCTGCATTAATACCTGGTCGATTGGTGCAGTGAGAGGGGTGAAGTTCGTGAATCTTCCCGTGGGTGGTTTGGATCGTCGATCTTCCCGTCGCTCTCCAGTTCTAGCCATCTTTCATCCCTTATCTAATCGTGCGTCTTCCTGCCTTTCCCTCTTCCTAGGTTTTTCTTCTCGGGCCAGTAATTCATCTTCTACGTTCATGTACTTCTTTGCCCTATAGAGCACATCTGACATTGTTTTCGGGTCATTCTTATATAAGGAGAATAAGAACTTACCATTCCGCAGCTCGTTTGTGAAAGCTGCTACCAGTATCTTGTTATCCGCCTCGTCTATCGAGAGAGCCTCTTTGTTGAAGCGGGATATGTATGACCTTAGCATCTCATCTTCCAGTTGCTTAATACTCATCAAACAAGCTGTGGACTTCTTGTATTGGTGGCCTCCAATAAAGTGCGAAACGAATTGAGCGCCCAACTCTTTAAAAGTGCTGATCGAATTCAGCGTCAGTCTGTTGTACCATATCCCCGCAGGTCCCTTCAGTGTAGTGGGGAAGGTTTTGCACATGATCTCATCCGGTACACCTTGAAGGTGCATCATGGTTTTGAAAGATTCTAGGTGATCTAAGGGGTCCTTGGACCCGTTATAACTCTCCACCTAAGGCATACGGAACTTTGGGAGAAAGGGGCATGAACTAACAAGTGCTGTGAAAGGCGAATCGGTTCGCTGGACCAAGTCATCGAGGTCACTGGATACTCAACCCTTAAGGGCATTCATAATCACATCCATCCGTTCCTTCATCATCTACATCTCAGCGGCTATGTGAGGAGGGAAAGTGTTCGAGAAACATGGTCAGTTGGTGTCCTGCCTCTTCTGTCTACTCGGGGCATGGCTACCTTCAAGTCCTTCCTGATTTCTCCTTTCAGCACTTGTTCCTTCTTGGTCCTCCTCCTGTGTGCCAAGATGCGCATTCCTTTGTCGCAACTGCTCCTCCAAATCATGATTCTGCTTGGTTAAGCGTTCGACCGCTGCTGCGAGCGTTTGGACTTACTTCTCCAAGGCCGTGGCGTACGATTCGTCGCCCTGATTGTTGGTTGTTGCCATCGATCGGGTGGATACCATGCAACTTTTTGTCTCAGGGATAAAGCAAAGGTTGATCACTCGCTTTTCCCACTGACGGCGCCAACTGATGATGCCAAAAAAATCACTAATAAGCTACAGACACTCCCAAATCGAAATAATACCTACAAAACGAAAAGAGAAGACCTAACAGAGAGCACCGGTGTGGTGCCGGCCAAAAGCCCTCCGAAGGTCAAGTTCGAACATTTTTCACAACCCTAGAGGGCTAGAGTTTAGTCAATAATGCGTACCTTGATTTGTGAGGGTTTTGGGGTATTTATAGTGGCATAGGGTTAACATCCCAACCTTGACCATGAAGTCCTTTCCTTCTAGAATTGGAACTCTTTCCTTTTACATACCTTTTGGAGTTCTTTTCCTTATAAGAGTCCTTTGATCAAGGCTAAACGTGTAACACAAGAATTCTTCTTATACACGTTTGCGTGGAGATCAAGCAAAGCCACGTCAGACTTAATTGTAAAGCGCAAATCCTATTTAGGGATTCTTGGAACCAAAACTGGAAGGATGACTACTGCTTTGTATCTGCCCGACCACTGTGGATCCGAGCTCCTTGGTTGCCAACTATCAGTCTGTCACCCTTGTTCCGTCACATCTAGCCATGTAGATCCGTCACATTCATTTTTATTCCCCTTTATATATATATATATATATATATGTATATATATATGTATATATATATATATGTTAGGACATATGTGTTTCACTTGTTAATAACATATGTCATTCATTTATGTAATTGGCTAATCCTTTGACAAAATGCACTTTACTTGTAATTGGGTAGATTTAGGATGTATTTAATGCTTCAAGAAACTGTGTTTCAAGATCAAGTGTTGAAGTCATCAAGTCTGTCCAAGAAACAAGTTGAAAAGTGCAAGTTCATTTAAGCTCGACAGCTAGCATGTGTCGAGCTTTAAAGAGTTGTTCTAGCCCCGTGGCTCGACAGCATCTCGATACCTCTATCTGTTGAGGTTTAAGAAAAACAGATTTTGAGTTCTGTTTTGATTCCAATCCGTGGATGTGTCTTTGGGCCTTCTTTTCTTCTAACCTTAGACATATAAAATGATTATTTTAAGGGCCGTCAAAGTGGACACAAGTTGCACAAGCATTGAGAAATCCTTGTTCAAGCAAGTTGTGACCAGAGAAAAAGTTCTTGCCCTAGTTCATCTCTCTTGTGAAGAAGTTGCTGTGTAATATGCACCGTAGGGTTTTGTAACCAAGCATCTTCTTGATCTTCATCGTGTGGATGAATTGAAGAACTTTGCAGCCAACAATCTTCTCTAGTTGGTGATTGAAGTCGCGTACTAGAATCTGCGCAATTGGTTAGTTACGTACTTGGGAGCCGTGCATTGAAAGGAGAAATTGTCACTACAGAACAAGTCCAATTGGGTATTGGGGTAAGGTTTCAACTGTAGGTTGGTAAGTTACTTGGGATTCCTTTACTTGTAACCGCTTGTTGTGATAATAGTGGAATTTCAGGAGTGGTGACCTTAAAATCACCTGGTGGGGTTTTTGCCGTATAGGTTTTTCCCATTCGTAAACAAATCACCGTGTCATTTAATTTTTGCTGCATACTTTAGCTTATTGGTGATTTGTTTGTGCTACCACGCTTTGCATGTTAAATTGGTTAATCAATTAATTAATCCATCACAAGGGGTTAATACGTTGTTGGCCTATCAAGTGGTAACAGAGCAAGCACACTCTGATTAGGGTTAATCTTTGTGTGTGATCCATTGACCCCTGTTTGTCATGGATAGAGGTCAGTCTTTTTTTATACCTCCATTATTTGATGGTACTAATTATGTATACTGGAAAGTGCGCAGGAGAGTTTTCTTGCAGTCTCTAGATGAGAAGGTGTGGCAAGCTGTGGAGATAGGCTAGACCAAGCCTAAAGAAGCGCCGGCCAATTGGGATGATACTAAGATCAAGGCGGCAAACTTCAACAGTAGAGCATTGAATGCCTTATTCAGTACGGTCACTAATGAGGAGTTCAAGAAGATATCCTCCACTGAAACTGCTAAAGAAGCATGGACCATCCTTCAGACTACCTATGAAGGAACAAAGGCTATCAAAGATTCAAAGCTACAGAGGCTTACTACAAGCTTCGAAGAAATTAACATGGAGGAGGATGAGTCGTTCCATGAGTTCTATACCAAGCTCAAGGACACAGTGAACTCAGTTTTCAATCTTGGGGAAACCATTCCTGAACCCAAGATTATGAGAAAAGTGCTCAGATCTCTGCCCGAGAGATTCCATGCCAAGATCACGGTGATAGAGGAATCAAAGGATATTGACAAGATTCCTCTGATTGAGCTAGTTGGTAATCTACAAACCTACAAGCTAGGGTTGACAAGAATTGGCAAGTCAGGTAAAGGTAAGAGCATGGCATTGAAGGCCAAGAGCAGTGAGACAGATGAGTCATTAGACGATGAAGACTCCAAGATGAAGTCCTACATCACCAGGCAATTCAAGAAATTCATGAAAAATGCCAATGGAAAGGGCTTTGACAAGGACTGTAGGCAATCCAGTTCTTCTCAGTTCAAGAGCCAAGATAAAGGGAAGAAGGATGCTAGGGATGTCGGTCAATACACTGTTCCCGCAGGACCTAAGTGCTTCGGGTGTCAAGGCTTCAGTCACATGAAATAGGAGTGTCCCATATATCTCAAGAGCATTAGGAAGAGCAAGGCACTAGCTGCTACTTTGAGTGACACTGAGCTTGAGGATGATTCCGACAATAAGGATAACGAAATTTTGAATGCCTTCACTGATCCTACTGAAGGGATTGTTAAAGATGTGGATGAAGAAGAAGAATTGGTGAAATCCAAGTTTGAAAAGAGGGATGATCAAGATGATATCCATACAGCCTATGAGAAACTGTACAAGCTTTTTGAGAAGCATGAGAAACTCTATAAGCTGGCCACCAAGAAGCTCAGTGATATGGAACTTGACCGTGAGGAGTTTTCCACTAAGTTTGATGAAGCCAATCAGACTATTGGGGCACTGAGATTTGAGAACAATTGCTTGGCTGAAAAGACCAAGAAGCTTGAAGTGGAGCTGTTTCAAGTTAGAGCTCAATTGGAGAGGACATCAAGTGCGAAGCAGGATGAGATGCTCAGCATTCAGAAATCAGGTTCTGATCGAACCAGTTTGGGGTATGAATTCTCTTTCTCTAATATTGCTTCTGCTAGTACTACTGTTTTTGTTCCACCTACTAATAACATTAAAATTGAGAATAATGATATTAAAACTGAATTAGCTAGTGGGAACCTAGACAAGGGTAAATCCATCTTAGGAGCACCCCCTAAGCTTGAGAAGAAGGAAACTAAAAACCCTAGGACTAAGAAGGCTAACTCTAAAAAGCCTAAATAGAAGAAGCAGCATCTCTGTCATCATTGTGGTATTGTTGGCCATACTCGACCAAATTGCTATAAGTGGTTAGCCACTCAACAGAGCAATGGCATGATAGCATCTGGGAACCAGAATCAGCTTCAAACCTTTCTTGCTCCTCTTGGAGATCTTCTCAAAGCCCTCATGTTCCTTTCGAACTTGAACGGTTTCAAATCTTCCCCCTCATCACAGGTTCAAGGGTTTGCAAAAGAGAAAGGTTCTTCTAGGGTGTGGAAGGAAAAGGGTTCCAAGTGATTTACTCACTTTTTCTCTCTCTCCCCCTTCTTGTTTTTGTGTTTGCATTACTTGTGTGTTTTGCTTTACTGTTTTGAGTTAGTCTAGTCTTATGCATTGTTTTGCTTTGATTAACATGTTTTTGTTTGCTTACTTTTAGTTTTTGTTCATTTTGTTTTTCAGATAAAAATTAAAAAAAAAATGAAAAATTGAAAAATACAAAAACAGTGTGTGTTTGTGTGTTTGTATACATCAGTTCTTGTGAAACTTAAAATGGCCTTTGAAACAGAGTCTTGTAACTTAGATAAGCATTCTTATGCACAACTAAGCAAGTGAGCTTTGTGGCTTTTTGTTTGTGATGAGTAAGGTTAAGAAATCTCTTGCACTTAACACTCGTATCACTCTTTTTGACGGGTAGGACTAGAAAATCCTAAGAGAAAGGCATAAATAACCATCTCACCACTGTTACCCGCCAATCATAATATGACATCTGTATGCTTCGACATAGCAAAAGTGCAATGTCAAAAGCTTAACATAATTGGGTATTTATTCTCTCTCCTTTGTATACCCATGCATGGTTTGCTTAATAAAAGAAAATATGCAAAGAAAATAAAAGCTAAAAGAACAAAATGCTTTAAATATGATTGCAAGCATGTTTTCTAGGAGATGTGGGAGTTATAGGATGTACCTCAAAGGTGATAGTCCTCATCAAACAGTTATGATTGTGTGTGAGTTAAAGTGATTTTCTCATATCTCAAATCATCATAACTTAGAGACACTTGTGCATTCTTGCGATGTTTTCATACACAACACGCAATATTCTTTGCTACTTTTGATACATATGCAGGTACAATGTGATTTGGCCATCACAAGGTTTACATGTGTTGATGTATGCTCACTAAACTGTCTTAACTTGTTTTTTGAAATATAAAATCAGTTAGACTTGTTTTTTGAAATATAAAATCAGTTAGACTTGTTTTTTGAAATATAAAATCAATTAGACTTGTTTAGTGTGTGTGTGTGTTTTGAGATCCATGTGCTTAAAATTGTTATTGAGAGATGATTTTGAGAGTCTAATATGTTGATTGGATCATTGGTTGAGTTGCATGCATGATTGCATTCATGTCTATGTTTTTCCTTTCCCGAAAAACTGCTTTTAAAAGCTAGCTCGACACCTCCTTAACACCTCCTCGATACCTGGCTGTCTGTCGAGCTTCCTAGCTTTTTCTTATCGCAATCCCGATAGCTTCTCGACACCTGGTGAATCAATCGAGAAATCTTCTGTCCTGTCGATAGCTTCTTGACAGCTTGTGGATCGATCGAGCTTTTGTTCTTGTGTCTGTGCTTTGTTCTCGACACCTTCTCGATAGCTTTATCTATCGACGATGCTTTTGTTGACACCTTCCTCGATAGATGGCTCATCACCTCTTGACACCTGTATCTGTCGAGATTTACTGAACCTCTATTTAAAGGTTCTGTGCGATTCGGTTTCTCATTTCTCTCGATGTCTCTCTCGATAGCTCTGTCTCTTCACCTTACAAACCTCTCTCTCTCACTCCAAACCTCTACCCAAGGTTTCTTATTTTTTTTCAAGCTTTCCTTCACTTGGTAAGCTTCTAATCTGCTTCATTACGTGCATTTCATGTTTTGGAAACCTAGTTTTTGGGGTTCTTGAAAAATTTTGGGACTTTTCAAAATTGATGTGTTATTGTTGCAATTTTTGGGATGGGTTTTGTAGATTTGATCTTAAAAAATCCATGCATTGCATCACATTCGCATTTTAACAGTATCTTCATGCATTTAGATGTGTGCAAACTATTTGTGTGCTGATAGATTTGGATTGGGTTGAGCCCATGATGCTTTTTATATTGCATGTCACATGTTCATGCATTTCCCATGTATACGTTCTCTCTTTTCTATATACTTGTTATATTTGCATTGCTTTGGGACTTCTCTGAGTGTTTTTTTCTTTCTCCTTCTCTTTTTGTTTACGTTAGTAGTGTTTATGACACCAAAACGTAAGTCTGTTCTGTCCCAGAACCCTCTTCGTTCTAGGGCCTCTTCGTCTTCTGATCCTACTCCCCTTTCTGTTCGGTTCTGTGATGAGAAAGCCCATTAGGACTTCTCGGAGAGCTTTTCTAAATGAGGTGTTCATTCAGAACGCCAAGTTATTTTGGTGCACTTCACCGACACTGACCTATTCGATGTCTTTCACAGTTGGGGTTGGGAGTCACTATGTGACGTTTCGGTCACTTGTCTTTCTGTGCTGATTCAGGAGTTTTACTCCAACATGCATGGACTTGATTCTTCTATACCTCTGTTTTTCACTTGCGTTCGAGGTACGAGCTTTTCTGTCACACCGCAACTTGTTGCGGATGTGCTTCGGGTTCCTAGGATAGAGCATCCTAACTACCCAGGTTGTAAGCGTCTGAGGACTGTGTCCAAAGATGAGATGATCACCGCTTTCTGTGAGCGCCCTTCTAATTGGGGTGAGCATCAGTTTACACCATGTTGGCCTTTTGCTAAAGGTCCTCATTTCTTGAACATGGTGATGACTTTTGCGTTGTACCCACTCTCTCACTATAACTCTATCACAAAGCCTCGTGCTCGGTTTTTGTTGTCTCTTCTTGAGCATCTCACTATAGACTTCCTTCACATTTTATTCTTTCTATCATCGATGTTTATAGGGATATGGCTACCCGTGATAAGCTCATCTTTCTTTCTGCTATCACGAGAATTTTACACCATTTTTCCGCCCCTTTTCCCGCGTCCGACCCATTTCATGTCATGTGTGCCATAGACGCTGCTACTGTAAAACGTAGTGAGGCGCAGTTTAGGTCGCGACAGACGGATTCAGCAGCTCCTTCCTCCCATCTGACTCCATCTAGATCTGCTTGAGTCTCATCTGCTCCGTCCTCTTCTACGAGCAATGTGTCACTCGGAGACATCATGGCACAGCTTCAGCGCATGGATGCTCGCCTAGATACGCTCTCTACAGAGTTGTATCAGGTGAATGTTCGTGTTGGTCACATTGCTCGGTGACAGGCGACCATGGGTGGTTTTGCTCTTGAGGTTTCTCCTCCTCCACCTCTTGTGGCTTCTGTGTTTGAAGATGATGATGGTGATGACGATGATGCTTCGGATGATGATGATGGAGATGCTAGCTCTACCGATGAGATGTCTACTTGACACTCTACCCTTTGTCACTCGTGACAAAAAGTGGGGAGTAGTTTTGGGTTATGTGAGTAGTCATACTTAGGGGGAGAGCTTGTATAGGACATTTTTGATAAGGGGAGTGTTGTTGTTTGAGGGATGTAGTGAGGATTACTTGTATCTTTTTCTTTTCTCTACTTTAGATACATTTATTCTTGTACCTAGGTCTTGTGACCATTTTTACATACATTGTGCTTATCTTTGATATTTATATGTTGATGTATGTTTCTTTCACCTATCCTTACATGTGTTGTTTTTTTTTTCTATCTTCATACACATGATTCTTATTACTTGTATGCGATCTATTATTTCTGTTTCAAACTAAGATGCCTTGATGAGTTTTGTTTAAAGTGTTTCAGAAATACAGGTTGTCAAAGTCTACTTGCCATAAACTCTCTTCTTGCAAAGTTTTTCAAGAGTTTGTGTTAGGATAGATTTTATTGTATTCAACAAGTGAATATAAGTTGAGTGATTTATGACTTCTCTCATATGTTCATTTGTTTGTTGTGATTTTGTCACGGATTGCCAAAAGGGGAGATTGTTAGGACATATGTGTTTCACTTGTTAAAAACATATGTCATTCATTTATGTAATTGGCTAATCCTTTGACAAAATGCACTTTACTTGTAATTGGGTAGATTTAGGATGTGTTTAATGCTTTAAGAAACTGTGTTTCAAGATCAAGTGTTGAAGTCATCAAGTCTGTCCAAGAAACAAGCTGAAAAGTGCAAGTTCATTAAAGCTTGACTGCTAGCATGTGTTAAGGTTTAAAGAGCTGTTCCAGCCCCATGGCTCGACAGCATCTCGATACCTCTATCTATCGAGGTTTAAGAAAAACGGATTTTGAGTTCTGTTTTAATTCCAATCCGTGGATGTGTTATTGGGCCTTCTTTTCTTCTAACCCTAAACATATAAAAGGATTATTTTAAGGGCTGTCAAAGTGGACACAAGTTGCACAAGCATTGAGAAATCCTTGTTCAAGCAAGTTGTGACCAGAGAAAATTTTTTTGCCCTAGTTCATCTCTCTTGTGAAGAAGTTGCTGTGTAATATGCACCGTAGGGTTTTGTAACCGAGCAACTTCTTGATCTTCATCGTGTGGATGAATTGAAGAGCTTTGTAGCCAACAATCTTCCCTAGTTGGTGATTAAAGTCGCGTATTGGGATCTGCGCAATTGGTTAGTCACATACTTGGGAGCCGTGCATTGAAAGGAGAAATTGTCACTACAGAACAAGTCTAATTAGGTATTGGGGTAAGGGTTCAACTGTAGGTTGGTAAGGTACTTGAGATTCCTTTCCTTGTAACCGCTTGTTGTGATAATAGTGGAATTTCGGGAGTGGTGACCTTAAAATCACTTGGTGGGGTTTTTGCCGTGTAGGTTTTCCCAATTCGTAAACAAATCACCGTGTCATTTAATTTTCGCCTGCATACTTTAGTTTATTGGTGATTTGTTTGTGCTACCATGCTTTGCATGTTAAATTGGTTAATTAATTAAACTTGACTAATTAATTAATTAATCCATCACAAGGGGTCAATACGTTTTTGGCCTATCAATATATATCTCAATAATGTTGGACTGTTGGAGTATGCAATTAATTTTGTTATTTACTCAAATTATTTGTAATTGGTTTTCGAATAGGTCACAAATGGCTTCCAACTGAAATGCCGAGATCATGTAAGCACAGAAAGAGATCTCTATCATGAGAAAGAATAGAAAATACATTTCTCCTATTTGAGTTTGAGGCTTTCAATATTAATAAGCAATGTCCCTGAATATATTATGTTTTTGGGGGTCGTACTCAAGCACCAATTTAAATTAGTGACGATTGATTAGGGATGCATGGCTCAGTCAAAATAAGGGATTTGAGTGTGTAAATAGGCATAGTAACAATATATTAAGGGTCAAAATGGGCAAATGTCATTTTCGCCAAAAAAAAAAAAAAACAGCATTATGCTCCATTTCCCAAACTAATTAGGGAAATGCCCCTTTTTTGAAACTTGATTTTCTCAAAATCGAGTTAAATCCTATAGTGGCGTTTTAAGGAGCCTATAGTGACGTTTTAAGGAGCTTATAGTGGCATTTTGGAGCTTGAGTTCCAATACGCCACTATAGGTCCTTAAAACATCACTATAAGCTCTTTAAAACGCCACTATAGGGATCCAGAAATTTTTTTTTTTGAAACTCGATTTTAAGAAAATCGAGTTTCAAAAGTAGGGCATTTCTCTAATTAGTTTGGAAAATGGGGCATTTGCTTTTTTTTTTTTTTTACTCGAAATGGGCATTTGCCCATTTCGTCGTATATTAAGTATATTTGTGAGAAAGTATACTTAGATCCCGTCGTTCATTTTTAACACAATTTAGCCAACTTATTAAATTAACCAGTTATGATAGTGAATGGATTTCTTGTTAATTAATCAAGCTGTAATAGCAAATCACAATATAAAGTAAATTGCACAAAAAGTAGATAACACTTTGATTTGTTGACGTTAAGATTTTTAGGCAAAAATGGGCAAATGCCCCATTTCTCAAACCAATTAGGGAAATGCCATTTTTTTGAAACTCGATTTTTTCAAAATCGAGTTTAAAAAAAAAAAAAAATTTGGAGCCCTATAGCGACGTTTTAAGGAGTCTATAGTGATGTTTTAAAAACCTATAGCGGCGTTTTGTATTGAGTTACAAAATGTCACTATAGGTCCTTAAAAACGTCACTATAGGCTCCTTAAAACGTCGTTATAGGCTCCTTAAAACGTCGCTATAGGGATTAACCCGATTTTAAGAAAATCGAGTTTCAAAAGAGGGGTATTTTCCTAATTAGTTTGAGAAAGGGGGCAACATGCTGATTTTTTTTTTTTTCGCGAAAAGGGCAGAAGCCCATTTTGGCCAAAATTTTTATGTTGGCATATTCCTTAACAAATTTCATTGTAATTTCTTGCAATTAAAACTCGTGCAATTATAGATTTGTGGGTCGGTTTGTAATTGAGTTGAGAGGTTAAAATACTGAAAATTGGAGCTGCTATTGAAGAATCTTAGTCGAGTGAGTTTGGGTAGGTTGGGCGAACCTGTTGAATAAGATCGATGCACATTTTGAAAACGGTTGGTAGAAACTCTCGCACGAGCCTCACCTGATCCTTGGTAAAGTGAGATATATAACTTGGGAGAATTTAGTTACACACCTTTCCTATTGTATCCATCCAATTAACTTTCTCATATAATTCTCAAATCCCGCATAATTACAAGCCCAATTCTCAAATTGAAGAGTGAGAGCTACCCATTTCCCATGGAAGAAAACCCACTGTAGTCTCTACCTTCACCCTCTCAAATTGCTATATTTTTAGAGAGCAGACCCAACCCTTACACACATAAATAATTTGAGTGATCTTTTTTAAATCTTGGTGTTAAGAATCATTGGAGCAATCCTAAAATCTTCAAGAGGCCTTAAAGTAGCGAATGAGACTTGGTCTTGTGGTTGACGGGTCAACTTGCAAAATTGGTAACCAGTAAGGAGAAAGGATTGGTGCAATTGGATGCTTGCAGGAGCAAGAAGCTCAAATACGTCTACCATTACTCGGACGGTTTGTAAGTTTAATATATTGAAACTATTTCTATTAGTGAATTGGTGAGTGCTATAAACTTCGGAGATTTTTCTGTCTGGTTAGAGTTCTTGTCTTTATAAACATTTCGCGGTGTTTGAGTATTTGTGATTTTTGGGATTTGTTTCTTTGTTGTGTTTATCATGCGTGAATTAATTAGCTACTTATTAATTAATTGAATTTAATTGTGTAATTAACCTGAAAATTGTAAGTAGCCATAATTGGGGGGGGGGGGTCAAAATCGGTGTTTCTCAATTATTGATGTGAAAAACCTAAGGAAAAATCCAAATGAAAAAACGCACTAAGGGTATCATTTGTCCAAAGGAAAATTTCACTATTTAGAATTTAAGTTTACAATTGAAATAGGCCTTTATTTCGGCCAAAATGGGCAAATGCCCATTTCACACAAAAAAGCAGCATTCTGTCCCATTTCTCAAACTAATTAGGGAAATGCCCCTCTTTTGTAACTCGATTTTCTTAAAATTGAGTTTCAATGTAAAACTCGATTTGTAGAAAATCGAGTATGGGATGATCAAACTTTAAAAAAAAAAAAATTTGCATGGAACTTGAGTTCATAGAGCTCAAGTTCCATAAAAAAAAGCCACTATAGGGCTCCCTATGGAGCGATCAGACTCAAGAAAAAACTTGCATGTTTTAAAACGCCACTATTGGGCTTTAAAAAATTGCATCGAACTCGAGTTCCAGAATTTTTTTTTAAATTTTCAGTTTGCTATTACTCGATTGTCTAAAAATTGAGTTTTAAATTGAAACTCGATTTTGAGAAAATTGAGTTACAAAAGAGGGGCATTTCCTTAATTAGTTTGAAAAAATGGCAGACTGTTTTTTTTTTTTTTTGGTGTGAAATGGGCATTTGCCCATTTTGGCCCCTTTATTTCTAACTGTTTCCTACATAGAACTTACCGCATGACCCTAGACTACTCCAATCACCTTGAACTTTTCTATTATGAAATTCTCCACGTAAAATTCATCCAAGACTTAGAAGATTGTCTTGGCGATTTCTTCACAAAAACTGTTAGGGTCATATTTTATGTAATTTACTAATTCTTTGACAAAATGCACTTTTCTTGTAATTTGGTAGATCTAAGATGAGTTTAATATATCAAGAAATATGTTGTTCAAAACATATCAAGTATTCATATTGAAAGCCATGAAGATTTTTCCACAAATGAAGAAAAGCCTGTCATTAAGTCTTAATAGATATCTCAACAGATACCTGTTATCGAGACTTAATGTGTAGCTCGATAGATAGCTCAACAAAAGCTCGTACTATCGAGAACTACAATTTTCAATTTTCCATATCTGAATTTCGCCGCAGGCTTATGTATTTGTTTAGAGTTTTTTTTCTCACAACGCTAAACATATATAGGGCTTATTTTAAAAGCTGTCATACACAGATACAAATACATATATCAAGAGACTTATTTTCTTTGTGAGAAGCTACTGCATTTATATGCCATAGGGTTTTGTAACCAAATGCTTCAAGATCTTCATTATTGATGAAGTGAAGAATTTTGTAGCCAACAACATCGTCCAAGTTGCTAGAGTTAGTCACATATTGAGATTCGTGCAAAGAATTAGTCACATATTGGAGATTTGTGCATCAAGGGAAAGCAAGCTACTACAAGATTAAGTCTAATTGAGTATTGGAGTGAAGGTTCAACTGTAAGTTGGTATTTCGGGATAGGCTAGGGTAGTTGGTAAGGTTTCTTATACTTGTAACTGTTTGCTTGTTGATTAGTGGATTTTTGGATGTGATGACCTTAAAATCAGCCGAGTGGGTTTTCTTTGTTTTAGTAGTGTCGACTATAAATAACGTTATATACTTTTCCAAGTAAAGCTAAAATTTCTACTTGATAGCCAACTTAATGGTCTTAAATAGAATCAAGATTTTCGATTCCCATTCCAACCAGATTCAGCAGAGAGTCAATTGAAATGCTTATCTAGATCAATCAAGAGTCAATCCAGATGCAATCGAGATTTTAGAGACAGCTTTGACTTGAGCCGATTCTTAGAGTTTGATTTTCACTTTAAATTATTTTGTTATGAATAAAATATTCATTAAATTGTCATGGATTTTTTGAAACTAACCTATGCATGGGCCAAAGCAGTTAAATGTTGACTGAATGGATTGCTATTCTTATGATTCTTACATGATTTCTAATGGGTGAAGTCAACCCGGTATGACATGTATTACTTTTTCTACAATGAATAATAAGAAATTTGAACATATGTATTCGTATTTCTTTCAATACAAAAAGCGTTTAAAGAAGTAGATGCACTAAAAACATAAGTGATAAAAGATAAATAAATTCTTATGTTTATAAGCCAATAATTAACTGTAATAGTTCATTAATCTAATAAGTTCTTAAGAGAAGAAAATAAAATCTAAATTCTCATCTAAAAGAATCAATTTTATCGTTTTGATTAAGCTCACAAATTTATATCTGTATATCATTAAAAATTCAAACAAAGTATTATCATGTACACTGGTAAATTGTTAGAAATATGTGGTTAAATGATTAAATCTACTATATTTCAATAGCTTAAGATTTTAGGATAATTGGTAATTTAATATGGTATCTGAGCATGAAATCTTGAGGTTGATCTTTGTTAACTTAAAATTTTGGAACAATCAATAATTTAACATAAACAAAGAAACAAATCATTACGTTGAAATGGACTCTTTCATTTTATTTGAAATGGAAATATTCATTACATCATAAAGCTTTAAAGCAGTAGAAACTCAAACATATATGATCTGTAACTTAAGAAAAACACAAGCCACGCTGCGATATTATAAGCCATACATTTACGCACAACATAAACTTGACAAGAGTTCATAGTTTTCAAACACCAGTGTAAACTTGGAGAGGAGAGTCAGCCTTCCGGCCTTCCTCTGTCTCGAAGAAACGAAGGAACTTTTGATGATCAAATGACTTAAACCGCAATGGATTATGGTCATCAACTAGCTCTTCTGGGATTTGTATCATTCCAGTACTGAATGCAAAAAGCGCAGTAGAAAACCGCATCTCTTTTGTGTTCATAGTGACTCTATGTTTAACTGAAGGTATTCTGCCATTACTCCATCCCTGCATTCATAAACAAAATATGTTTCTCTTATGGTATATTTATTCATATTATAATAATAGTTAAATGATAAAACATGTCAATTCTTAATAACTTAAGTTTTGAGAAAACTGATAATTAAAACTAGATATTGAAACATTTGATTCCCCCAAAAGCAATTAAAACTTCGTCCGCGAAATTGTATTAAAACTCAGAAAATGTCTACTGACATGCTTACCAAATAATTCAAAATA
This sequence comes from Castanea sativa, assembly GCF_040712315.1. Classification (NCBI taxonomy): domain Eukaryota; kingdom Viridiplantae; phylum Streptophyta; class Magnoliopsida; order Fagales; family Fagaceae; genus Castanea; species Castanea sativa. The sequence goes on from NC_134017.1 coordinate 23,414,480, forward strand.
ATAAGATTTGGTTTTGCTTTATGGAATTCCATGACTTCTTGGACAATTGAAATAATGACCAATTTTTTCAAAGATAAAATAAAATGGTAAGATAGAAATTGCTATATGCTTTACTCTTGAGAAATTTCCTTTCATTAAATGAAAGAGAGTGAAATACCATGAGAGCATCCCCAGCAAGGATCACAAAAGAATTTGGCAATAGCTCGCAGAGGATCCACTCGCCATCCTTTTCTATCTCCAATCCTTCTCCGTAAATTTGATGGACTATTGCTGTAAAGCCCTTGTCAGTATGAGCCCGAAATCCTAAATTATTCTCATTCGCCTCCGGTGGTCTATATTTAATGAGACGAAGAAGGTAATATGTGGACTCCTTATGAGGTTCAAGGTACTTATCCACACCATAGCTTTCAAAAATCATTCTCTGTACCGTTTGATCTAATTCCGACACCATGCTTGAGTACGAAAGCACATTTTCACTAGCGAAGAATAAAAAACAACGGTTAAGGGTGAAGTACAAAGGATTAACTTAAAGTTAATTAGCTAATAAACAAAAAACTTAGTTATACCTGAATTTCTCGTTCCCATCTGGCCACATGAGACTTGTGAATTTTTGTACACCTTCTAGAGTTGTGGCATTATCGATGCCACAGCTTTCATGCAAAGGGATAATGGGAGAATTTCCCAGAAAACCATGGAAAGTCCTCTCAGCTTTGTTTCTCAGCTTGTTTTCTGATGGGAGATCAAACAACTCTTTTCCTGCATTGTAAATTGCATTTTCAAGCTCTTTTGAAGCTTTATCATACACTGCTGTGAAAGTTCCGTACTCTTCTAGTGCACGCTTAACTTCCTTGCAGGTCAAGGACCAAGAAAGCGTTCCAGGTTTCAAGTTTTCTTTGGAAAAATGAATGACAGGAACTTTGTGATGTGTTTCAGAGCCCATGATGTATGATTATTTCTTTTCTTTTTCTAAGCTTTAGAGTAAAGTCTAAATGGTGGCCGTGAGATGAAGGTAATTATTAGTAACAAGGCATAAATATATACTAGATTTTAGAGTCATTCATGATTGATTTGAATGCGGCTCACGAAAGAGATAAAAAAAAGCAACAAAAAAAAAAAAAAAATCATTTTATAAATATTTGATTATATATACATATCATTATATTAATAATGATATTTCGTTGTCAATATATGATTATATATTTATAATGATATTTCTCGAAGTATTCATGTGTCATTCAATCCATCATCATTTTCATAATCTATTACTGAAACCTTACGTGCTTTCCGCTTCTAGAACCATCACCAAAAACCAAAACTACTTAGGCCTAAGCCATAGCTAAAGCCCTAGATACTTTAGAGTTTGTTTGGCATGTGAGTTTTAACACAGTAGCTTATATTTTAAACAATATTACATACATTTTCATACACCTTTTCACTCATACGTACATAAATAACACCAAAACAACATAAGTCAAACCACTCTACCAAATACCCCCTTAAACACCTAACCCTAGCCTCCTATCCTTCCAGAACCCACTTGAACATCAAAGAGCCTTAACCCTAAAATCAGGGCCTTATAGTTGTATATTTATTTTGTAAAGATCTATAACTTAATGAAACCATGCAAGATTATAACTAAGGCCAACTTAATACGGCCAAAGCACATTTGTCAGTGGGGTCATTTTGTACTTAAAATCTATTATAATTTTTTTGAGTTTAAAGTCTATTTTTCTGGCCTAAAATCACTTAACAACGTCAACTTGCTCAAATAAAGACAAATTTTAAAGTATAGTATCACTCTGATTTATCTAACACGTAACTCAAAGATTTAATTAATACTTACCAACTCAATACTAATTTCAAATATAAAAAAGTCAAATATCATGGTTAAGGGATAAAATGTCCCATTTACATATTATTTTAGCCAATTTGGTTTTTTTTTTTTTTTTTTTTTTAATACAAGATAGAATTTTTATTCTAGCTTAATTTAAGCGTTTATGTGTGAAACTCCCTCCTAGAGACTTGAACTCCGATCCTTGCCTCCCACACCTCACAAGCATTTATACTTGTGGAGTGACCACTGCACCAAGAATACACGGTGGTAGTCAATTTGGTTTAACCCTTTCTAGATTGACAAGTTATAACTTGACGTAATAAATCTAATCCCTAACTTCCCTCTTTGTTAAATCACCTTAACAAATGATGCAGAGCAAACTACATAGGCTCTCTTTGGGAATAGAGACTGCCAAAAGTAAGTACATAAGAAATCGAATAAGTAAAAAATTGCCAATAGAAATCATCAGTGCCAACAACAGAATTGTGTTAAAACTGTTAACGAGATGAGAAACAACACTAAGAAAAAATTGTCACCTCTAGCCACAACCAATGCCATTTTTATTGCAAATTCCTTCAGTTTGCCCTTAAATCTTCATTTTTACTATCTTTAGTAATTTTAATTCCATCATAACTTTTCATTTATAACTTAGAATAAAGAGAAATGATATGTCCACAACATTTTTACAACAAATCCTAAGTGGCAGGATGTTACTGGTTGTTATTGTTGGGGCAAAAAAGTAATCTTAGTGTTAGGTTCAAATTTGAACCAATAACAACTAACCACCTATGATTTGTTGTAAAAATGTTGTAAAAATGTTGTGGACGTAGCACCTCTCTGTTTTCTGGCACATCTCCTAAAGTCTATAGGATTTGATTTCACAATTATCTCAATTTTCCTATTTTTAGCCTACTTTCATTCTAGCTTTATATAAAATAAGCATTATATACACTTTAGAAAAATAGCCTTTGTAAACTTTTAGTCAAATTCATAGCTAAAAAGTTACTTTTCCTATTTTGATTTTTTTTTTTTGTAAAATACTATTTTGGTCCCTAAATTTACCAAAATTTTATTGTTCATTCTTTTTTTTTTTTAATCCTCTTTAAACTCTGTAAAGAGTTTTTTTCAATAGTTTAGAGACTAATATGGATTAAAAAAAACCAGGATTTTTTTTCAATAATTTAGGGACACATAAAATCTATTAAAGTTTAGGGATTAACAAAAAAACTTTTGGTAAAATTTAGGGATCAAAATAGTATTTAATTTTTTTTTTCAATACACCTTACACCCACATATATAAAACTCTTTATACTTTCCCTATTATTATTATTATTATTATTAGGGTCTAATTAATGTATGCCCTAAATACATACATTAATCATCTATTTTAAAAAATATTTTATTGGAAATTAAAAATTTTGTAAAAAAGATTAGTCACTTTTTCAATTTTTTTTTATACAAAATCTCTTAAAATGGGTTATTAATGTATACCCCAAGAGCATATGTTAATAAAACCCTTATTAATATTTCACTATTTTTTCTCTAATTAGATTATTTTCTCTCTTCCCCATTTTTTTATTCTTCTCTCAACTCATCACTCACCAAATTCGTTAGCAAAGAAAATGATGTTGCACATCTTCTCCCTCATGTCCACCGATGCTGACATGAGTCGACTTGGTTTGTTTACAAATTGATCGGCTTGGTACCTTGACAAAATAATTTTTTTTTTTATCAAGGGTCTACTAGAGCTGCTAGTATAATTGTCATTTTTGGACAAGAATAAAATTTAGCTACAAAATTAGTTATAGTATTAGATTACAACCATACTCAATATCTTTTTAGTGAAAGTAATTTTGATAAATCCATCATTAAATTACGTCTTCTTCTTATTTCCTTTATGCTTGCAAAATTTTAAGAAAATTAAAAATTAATAGCTATGTCATCAATAAATTTTTTAAATTGCAAGTTTTTGTAATTTAAAATTATACATAAAATATAAACTTATAGATCATATAGTAAATAATATATGATTGACACAAAATTTGACATGAGTATTAAGAGTGTAAAGAATACGTAATTCAATTGTTAGATTTTCAAAATATGTAGTAATATTTATTTTGTTGAGTGAGTTGGTAGCCTTAAATTATAATAAATTTTGTAGCTAAATTTTGTCCTTTGGACAATTGCCCTTGTAAAATTTTAGTCAGTTTATAGCTAACATTCTTCTAAAAAAAAAAAAAAAAAAATTAGATAACAATATACCCACGTCAAATTCTTAAATACTTTCTCTATTATTATTATTATTATTCACTATATCTTAGCTATCCAGATTATTTTTTGCTTCCCCCATTTCTTTTCTTCTCCCTCAGCTCACCACTCACCAGATCTATCAGCAAATACAATAATGTCACTCATCTTCTCTTTCCTGTCCATCTCCCGCCGCCGACATGAGTTGGCCTTGCTCCCTTGATTAAATATATTTTCAGCAACGGTCTAGCTGTCTGCTAGAACTGCCAGCATTATATACGTTTTTGGACAGTAGCCTTTCTAAAAGTTTAGTCAATTTATAGTTATAAATGTAATTTTTTCTATTTTATTTTTTATTTTTTGTTCAGAATACTCACGTCAGACTCTTTTATTCTTTCTCTATTATTATTGTGGATTCAAGGGGTATTTTCTTGAAGTAAAAAGGTTATGCTTCTTAGAGCTTTCTGCTTGAGTCACTTGGCCCCTTATTTGAAAAAGTTAGAAGCTATGTACTTCAATTACCTTGTGCTCTCATTTATGAGCTGTCAATTTCATGTGTTTACAGCTAGTGCATGAACATTGCAAATAACTCCTAGGTTGGCTTAGTGGTTCTTAAGACCTCATAATATTAATGGGGTTTTGGTTTCAAAACCTCTTGTCTCCTCTTGGGGCCACACTTATTTCTTCTTGTAATAACTTAATTAATGCGAGTTGAATGGAACGATTATATATAGGGATGTAAATTTTTCCCCGTCCCGCTTAACCCGCCCCTTCTCGCTTAACCCACCTCGCATGTAGGGAATTTCCACGAATTCCTAAACCTGTGAGAAACAAAAAATAGAGAAAACACATGCCAAAGAAAATAATCACACGCACAAGACAGTATTTACGTGGTTTGGCAATTTGCCTACATCCACGGAGTAATAGGGATTTCACTATTATCAGAAAAAAAATACAAAGTGTAGCTACAGTCTTTTTTCTCTCTCAAAGCCGACTACACAAAAAACCCTAATCACAAAAAAACTGTGTTTTATACATCCTGGGCACAAGCTTCCGTTCCATGGACTAAGCCTTAGAAAATCTCCCATTAAAAACCACGCAACATTATTTGAGTCGGGTCGTCAACCGGATCAAATATAAACTAGGCTCTACAAAGCCCAACACCGCAAAGGTAGTAGGATGGGAATGGGGCAAGATTTTAGCCCCGTACCAAGGATAGGGCGGGGATGGGTTTAGACTTTTTAGGCCCACCCTGCCTTGCCCCTCTCCATCCCTGTCCCGCCCCATGTTGCTAAGGGTTATAATTATAAATTTTTCATACCTTAAAACCCTACTATTTAAACAGCCATATCAATATTATCTTATTTTATTCTACACAATATGGTTCTTTGCTTTTATTTTGTTATGTGTTATACTATGAGTTTTTTTATTTTTTTATGATTATCTTGTTAAACACTTGGATATATTATTCAATTTTTTCTAAAAATTGATTTGATTTGATGGGATAAATTTAGTTGTAATTTCAAGTATATTTTGATTAATGAAATAGGTTTCATTAAAAAAAATTGTACTAGTTGTAAGGGAAATTAACAAAAATTAGAGTTTTACAAGGTGGGGTGGGGCGGGGCGGGGATGTGGCAAGACAAAACTATACGGGGCAGGGACGAAGACTCCATCTTTTGACCATGCCTTGCCCCATTGTCATCCCTAACTACATACACTCGAGTGAATAATTAAATACTCGAAAAGGTCTATACACCCTTATTTGTCAAAAAAACTCAGATTTTAACATTGCAGATTTTTCCATAAATTTCAAACCCAAAATTTTTTAATAATATCAATAAACCATTCAAAAATAATACTTTTATCAAATTTAGGGTTTAAATCATTAACTCTATATTTTAAGTAATTTAATGAGTTTATAAATAGAATTTAAAACTCATCAATTATACATGCCCGGCTAATACCTAAGAATTAAGTATTAGCCGATCAAGAATTATACGTGCCCGGCTAAAATATATTGGCTTTAAATCTTGAAAAAAAACAAAACAAAACAAAACAAAAAAAAGGACCCACTTACATGGAGTTCAATTGTGTCCCAAAAATAAGAAAAATCAAAATGGATCACGATCAAGCAAAAATAACAACCTTTTTGGTGTCGTTTTGGCTAGAATACAGCAACGACCCTTGGTTTTGCTCAAACGTGTTAAAGAAATCTTAATTCAAAATCATTCTGTGTATTTTTAAAAATATTATTCTGGAAAGTTTTTGCCATTTTTAGGCGATCTCCAATTATGGTGAGACTAGAGGCTAGGCCGGGCCAGGGTTTGTGGAGTTGTGGAAGTAAGGAACTGTACCTAGGTTTTCATATATATTTGATCATATATAGCTAGGCTTAAGGAAGTTTAAGTGAATAAAAAAAAAAAAAAAACTTTTTCTTTGCTCTACTATTATTTATTATATTGGTCAAACTGATACGGTGCTCTAAATTTACAATAATATTATTTAGATTAATCTGAACGGATAAAGTTATAATGCCTCATACTGATTTTTTTTTTTTTTTTTTTTTTTTGGATTTGATTAAATTTTATAAGTGTGTGTTATGTGAGTTTCACCTCAGATATTAATTAGGTGGAAATGGACATTTAAAAAGGATTACAAGTAGTCCTAAATGTAATTTGACTAGTTTTTGTAAGGTATAGTAGTGTGGATGTTATCAGGGCTTTCTTGAAACTGAGTCGTATTATATATAAATATGAGAGGAATACTTTATTAATTGAACGTACTTATTATCAACTCATATCAAGCACATACAGTGAAGCATATATAAATATACATTGTTGTCACATTACAAGAATGGTACCCAACAACGCAGTAAAACACTCACACAGCATCTGAACTTTATTTCACACACTTATCAGCAACGTACTCATAAGGAGAAAAAAATAAAATAAAAAACAAAACAAAAAACAGAAGAAGGACAAAGAGTTGCTTCAGTTCAGATTCAATAATTAATGTCTCAAACACCACAGTAGTCTTTGATAGAAGACTTGGATTTCTGACCCTCTTCTGATTGATCGAATCGAAGAAATTCAAATTGGTCAAATGGCTTATACTTTAGTGGGTGTTCATCGTCCACTAGCTCTGCAGGAGTTTGTATCACCCCATTAATCAAAGCAAAATACCCAAGGGAGTATCTCGTTGTATTTTCTTTACCGTTCAACATGACTTGATGGTAAGGTGATCGTATTCTTTCATTGCTCCATGCCTAAATCAAATAAAAATTTTGATCTTTTGCAATGAGAAAAAATATAAGATAGGTCCCAATTGCAGATTTTTGTAGAGGAAAAAAAAATCAAAACAAAATTCACATAATAAAAATTACCATGAGTCCATCACCAGCCAAAAATAAGAAAGACGAAGGGGTGGATTCAAAAGTAACCCATTCTTCATCTTTAACCTTTATTTCCAAACCACCTACATGGTTTTGATGAAGTATAGACAAGAAGTTCTTGTCTGTGTGACCGCGTAAACCCCTATTAGCTTCATTCAGCTGGGGTGCTCGGTATTTCAAGCATCGGAGAAGGACTGTGGTTGATTCCATTTGAGTCTCAAAGTCTCCTACACCATAGCTTTCAAATACCATTCTCATCACCATTTGGTACAACTCTTCTACTAGCTTTGCATACAAATGAGTACTTTCACTGGTCCAATAAGTACAGCAACAAGAAAAATCAGTATTAAGTTTTATATATATATAAAAGTGAAAAGTTAATGGAAAAGTACCAAGTTTTACCTAAAAAGTTCATTCCCTGCAGGCCACATGAGATTTGTGAAACTTTCTATTCCTTCTTTAGTAATCGGGTTATCAATTCCCATACATTCATATAGGGGAAGAAAGGAGATTTGACCGTAGTAGCCAAAGTAAGGTTTATCACTAGTGTTTTTAATTTTGGTATCATGGGGAAGATTGAATAGTTCTTCTAATTTGGCAAACATTGTTTTATGAAGCTCTAGTGGAACTTTATCATACACTGCTACGAAACAACCACATTCTTCAAGGGCGCGCTGGACATCTTTGCGAGCTGAATACCAAGCACTTGTGCCCGGTTTCATGTTCTCTATGGATAAATCCACAACAGGAATCTTGTGAGGTGTTACTGCACCCATAGCTAGTTGTTTTCTTCTACAAGGATTTCGTTTTGAGGGACACACTGATAGTTTTGTTATTTATATAGTTTTGTTGATGCAATTGTGACATAACACAAATAATAATAATAATAATAATAATAATAATAATAAAAAAGGTCGTCATCTGTGGTGCTATATTTTCAGTACAACTTGCTGGATCTTAAAATGGAATATTCGTGGGGAGAGTACAATAACGTGCAATAGTTAATAATATGCTTACTAATTGAAACAACATTACGACATCGTTTCACAAAACATCAAGTCAGATCCCAAATCAAAACCCAAGAACCTAGCTTTCTAACACGTACAAATCAATCATCGACGGCTTCAAATCAAGTCCAAGGCGACGACCACGCCGACAGTGAGCTGCTATTCCAGCTCTGTTTTTCTCTCTTTTTTTTTTTTTTGGAATTGGTTTACTTGAGCCTTCATTACAGTTTTTGTCGCTGAAAAGATTGGAATTTTTGGGGTTTTTGTTGTGTATTACAGGGCTACGATGACATCCCGAAGGAAATTCCTGATATTGATGCCAAGAAGATAGTTATGAATTTCCGGTTATTTAAATATTGATGATGAAATAGTTTTAGATTACATTTTACTTGACAAGAATTAGAAGTGAAGTTACTAACAAGGTGGTTTGTTTCAGCCTCAAGACTGGGATAATGAGGAAGATGGTGTGTGGACATTCCCACCTCCGTGCAGAAAATTAAAGACACCAACTCCCAGGGGACGTAGAAGGCCCCATTAATTGATTGGTTTTTATTTTTATTTTTATTTTTTTGAGAAAGGCACCATTGATTGATATATAAATCTACAAATCGCATAATGTAATATCAATAATTTTAATTTTTTGGATGTGCTGTGACACCCCATTAGTTTGTTGCTGTTAATGGTATTCTATAATACTTAGTAGTTTTTTGTTTTTTGGACTAAATACTTAGTAGTTTTGTTATTAAGCAGATTTCAAGGATGATCCAGACCCATACGTCTTCCCCAAATTGAAGTAGTTTGGCCGAAGAAACAGTGTTGTTTGAAGAAGCCAGCTCTTGGATTTTTTAAAAGTGGTTTAAGGGCTGATTCTCCCCCCCCCCCCCCCTCCAAAAAAAAGACACATCAGCAATTTTATGTGTCATTGAACAGCAAAAACTAATTAGAGGTGAAAATTGTTAACAGAACCAAGCATCAGGGTGTATTTTTCAATTTACCCAAATAAATATTTAGACCTCTATGCCTTTTATATATTCAATTCTACCAATTACCAAATTAAGTAAGTCTGATTAGTAAATGTTTATTACTGCATATATTCAAGATATGAAAAGGCAATAACCAATTAAATACATAACACAAAAGATGATGATGAAGTGAAAAACTAATGGGCACATTCAAAGGAAAAACCGCTAGAGGGTTCCCTAAACCCAAGTATGAATCCACTAAATAAAATCGATGTTTACAATTTGAAGTAGACCCTTACCATAGATACCCGGTAAAAAAATCATTAACGTGACCACACTATCAGCTCCAAGCCGCTTGGAGTCTTGCTCTAAAAACCTTCCACATATCACATCTGTGAATGCAAGGACGATTGTAAAGTTTTGATTCCTGAAATAACACTGGGATGACACTGTGGTTTCAACTTTAATCTGCAATAGCACCAACAACAATATAGCAGTGATTGCCTTCCATGCCTCAATTGAGGATGTGTCAAAAGCCTTGCTTTGATTGATTGAGACTCGATCAAAGGTCTGACAAAAGTACTACCTCGATCGATTGAGACTCAATTGAAGCTAGGACATTCCATAATGCAAATATTTCTTTCTTTTGAGCTATTTCTAGGCATTTAATCTAGATCTTGTATTGACTATCGGTGGAAACACGATAATAATGAAAATAATATAAAGAGAAATTGAATAATATTTTTAAATATTATTTATTTGAGAGTAGAAAATACACAACACTATTTGGAATGGGGCGCGATAACCTCTGCACAAAGTGTTCAACCCCAAACTCCACAAAAAAGAACATCCTTCCTTGCCAAAAACCTCTTTATTTTTTAGTGTATAAGAATGCTTGTAATTGCTGGAATTTTTTTTCTTTTTTTTGGGGTAATGTTGTTATATTGCAATAACTTGGAATGGGTCTGAATGTGTCTATTTACAGACACAATGAGTCTTACGAAATTATTACCCAATTAATTTGATTAATTAGGTCCTTAATTCTGATATAGTGGATATTACAAAATTAATTATTGGACATAAATTTGATGGGCTGGAGTTACACAATTAATAGATGAGATAATGCGTTTCTAAAGAATAAATAGGCCCATCGGCCAAACCATTTATTTTCCATATTAGAAAGGTCATTTACTCACCAATAAATATGAAAAATATACTAAATATATCTAGCTTAATATTTTCACAATAAATATCAATTTATTAATCACCACAATTAAAAAGAATAAAAGAATCCCTCTCATTTTCAATGTGGTATTAAACATTCCACTAACTCCTTATCTTTCCTATTAACTCCCACATTTTTACATTTATATTGTAATATAAATCTATTTTAATTAATTAATATTAAAATGCTCTAACATTGATTCATTATGGACTCTAAAACTCTAACAAAATAACAAGTCTTCGAATTTATCAACTTAAATACCTAAAAAAAATTGAACAGTATATACCCCTCTTCTCTTCACAACTTTCACTTTATCAGAATTTGAATCCCAAGTTCCATTTTTCTTCATACATATCCCCAAAGATCGAAAATATAGATTAAGCTGGCCTTCAAACTTTACTTTAACAGAAAATCAACTTCCAAGTTTTCTTAAGTTGGGATAAGATTTGTGCTCCTAAGAAGAAAGGTGGGCTACGTTTTCAGGATTTGAAAGCTTTCAATATGGCTCTTTTGGCAAAACAAGGTTGATGACTACAAACATGTACAAACTCCTTAGTCTACAAGGTCTTTAAAGCACACTATGTCCCCATTGGTGATTTCGTCAGTGTTGAGCTTGGTAACTGACCTTTCTATGTGTGGAGAAGCATTATGGTTGCACAGGAATTTGTCCAAAAAGGTCAGCAATGGCAGGTGGGCAACAGGGAGTCAATTGGGATATGGAGAGACAAGTGGCTGCACCAGACATTCACGTACTGTATTACATCCACCCACCAGTTTTGAATGCAAATGAGAATGTTAGCTCATTCATTGACCCCCAAAGTGGAAAATGGCATACGTATATGCTCCTACAACTATTCTCTAGAGACGACGCCAATGTTATCCTCAGTATCCCTTGGAGCCCACGACTGCCTAGGAATAGATTAGTGTGGGCTTATACTTCCAAAGGGGAGTTCACTGTTCGAAATGCTTATAAGGTAGTTTTGGCTTACTCTCCTAACTCGGACAGTGGTGCACTGTCTAACTGTTAGAAGCAAAGCATGTTTTGGAAAACAGTGTGGGGCTCCATGTTCCAAACAAGATCAAGGCTTTCACTTGGCAAGCTTGCAAAAACATACTGCCCACTAAGGCTAATCTCTACCATTGGAGGATCCTTGACAATCCTATCTGTGAAGCTTGCCGACTGGAGGCTGAGACCAGGGCCAGCCCTAGACATTTTGGGGCCTAAGGCAGGAACTAAAAATGGAGTCTTTTTTATACCTATATATTAATTAAGTTAATGTTTATTTAATATTTTATATTATAATATATTTCATTTAAAATATATTTTTCTTACCTTTTGTGTCAATATTTTTTCAATTACCTGGATCATAAATATTTGGAGGAATATAATTCAACATGTCCTTATTATTTTCATTTTCTTCTAGTTGAACATCATTATGATGAACTTGTTCATTTGTGACATTTTTATGATTATTTTCATTTTCTTCTAAATTATTTTGAAGTTCATTATCAAGATTTGTTGTATTGCAAAATTGAACATCATTGTTATCTTGCAATTATATCATTTCATTATCTTCTAACTCTTTTTGGTGAATTTCTTGCTCATTTGTGATATTTTCATCTAAATTTTGTGTTATATCTTGTTTATTACTAATAATAAATTTATCTATTAATCCTTTTTAAGACTCAATTCATTTTTCTTCTTTTTTTCTTTTTTTAAGTTTTTCATATCCAGATGCATATTTTCTAATAGAAATTTCTAATCAAACAATATATTTATAAAGACTAAAATTAAAAATGACTTACAAGTGTAGAGCAAATGAGAAATAGAACCTGATTTATATAGAAAGTATTGTTGTAGTTTCACTGAACAATAACAAGTTTTTAGCAATCTCAACCTGCATAAATAAAGGCTTATTTAATATATTACCACTAACTAAAAAAAATATATGTATATATATAAAAAAACACAAGATTAAAATTAAAAAAGAAAGAAAAAGAAAAAAATCACAAGCATAACAAAATTTTAAGCACAACTATAACATTAGGCTAATTAATTTATAATACCCACCCACAAAAAAACACAAAACAAATTACAAATCCTATCTATAACCCTAAAAAAGAAAAAGAAAAAAAAGGCTGAATCAGAAATCAGAATCATTACAAATACAATACGGCAGAATCATTAAATAAAAAGGGTTGAATCACTAAAAAAACAAAACCTTGAAGCTGAAGGCCCAAAACTTAAAGGCCCAAACCGGACCCCAAAATCCAAATATCTAGACTATACCTAATTATTTATACCTGATTCCTGAAGATTAAAGAATGAAGATCAGAAGATGAAGTGAACGGCTTACAGCTCACAGCTCACGACTGTACTGATGAGGGAGGCGGAGAGCAGAGCAGATTCAGAGAGGTGGCGACGGCGAGGCGTACTGTACTGACGACGAGGGAGGCGTCGAGGCGGAGCCGAGGAGGGCGGAGGCGGTCCTGTTGAGCTTGAGCAGAGCAGATGAGAAGTGAATCAGTGATTCAAGTGAACTAGTGATGTGAACAGGGGAGTGAATGAGAGACAGAGTACAGAGAGAGGAGGAGAGCAGAGAGAAGTTGAGAAAGGTAAAATAAATTTTTAAGGTTTGAATTTTTTTATTTGTTTTGATTTGTGATTGCTTGATGGTTAATCTCTTAGACTGGATTTGTAGTTTAGCCGGATGATTTTTGGTTTGTCCAAAGGATACAATGTGTAACCGGATTTTGTAATTAATCTGATACTAAATTTTATTTTTTTTTTATCTAAATCGAATACTAATTTTTTTCCCTACTACCCCTTATTTTTTAAAATTTGGGGGCCTTCCTTCCCCTTGGGGCCTTAGGCGATTGCCTATCTCGCCTAAGGGAAGGGCCGGCCCTGGCTGAGACTAGTATGCATGTGTTTTGGAATTGCGAAAAGGCACAGGAGATATGGCAGCTATCTGGGATTTTAGTGGATACCCATAGGGCTTACTACCATGACCTTTGTGGACCTACTCTGGGACCTATATTTTGTTCAACATGTGGACAATGAACTTTTGAGCTTGATAGTTACCATTGCATGGAGCTTGTGGTTTGTTAGATATATATTAGACATATTAACCCAATGTAATAGGCCCAAGCCAACACGTACTAGTAGTCTAGGGTTTAATCATCTATATATACTCATGTTAGGTTCATTGTAACACAGGTTATTGTACTACACTCTTATACAATAAAGATGTAGCCCTTAAGGAATTCCTTCGTGGATGTAGGCCGACAAGACTGAACCACGTAATCCTCGTGTTTTTGGTATTCCTATTCTATGCTTCCCCTTCTGCATCCACTCTAGCATACACAACATGGTATAACACATTGCATTGTAAATAGTATATTTTAACATGGTATCAGAGCCAAACTTCGTTCTTGGCATCAAACAAACATCTCTAGCAAGCAAAGAAGATTCTCACTTGCACACCACCATCAGAAGTCACACATGCTTGTCTGTTGGATCTAGACTCCACAGCATCTTGCAGCTGCCATGGATCACTGCTGTGTCCAGATCCTCAAGCCCAAGCAATCCGTGCCTCTCCCTATCAGATCTGTGCACATCAAGCCTTCGCCTGATGAAACCAACAAGACAGAAGCGTTCCACGGCATATCGCGACCAAAACCCAGGAACCCGAAATCCAACGGCCATAGCACGCACCTCCACGTGCTGACAAAGCCTCGGGTTAATCCTCCCACGCACCATCGAAGTTCTCGTATTCCAAACTGGATTATGGCCACATGCGCCGCTTTGTCGGCCTCATTGCCCTATGATCTACAAAACCAGAGAAGCCCGACAGCCGAAATCAAGACACGCGCCCACACACACCGCCTGGATTTCTGGCGTCTCCTACACGTGTCGGTCGTGATCTCATGCACCAAAGAACTACGTTGGCTTAATATGACGTCATTTTGATGACGTCAGCAAAAATCCATGTCAGCCCTAGACATGTCATCAGCCACGTCAGATAGCCACGTCAGTAGTGTCGCCTCGTCAGCACCACGTCACCTAGCTGACCGCTGATCTGGACCGACTCGACCCGAATCACTTGGATATGGCCCGTGAGCACTGATCGTTGACTTTCATTGACTTTGACTTTTGCGTTGACCTTTGACCAATGTCAAAATTTCAGAAATGGCTATCTTGTTCAGTTTTTTGCGTAAATTCCAATTTTGGACCCCGTTTCTTCATTTGAAACTCCGAAATTAGTCAATTGGCATATTCTTCATTGTGGTTTCTTCAAAGGCATTCTTCAAAGGATATTCTCATGCTTATCCAACCTCAAGCCTTCATCGAGCTTCCGCCTTGAGTTTGAGGGAGGGTGTTAGAGATATATTAGACATATTAACCCAATGTAATAGGCCCAAGCCCACTCGTACTATTAGTCTAGGGTTTAATCGTCTATATATACTCATGTTAGGTTCATTGTAACACAGGTTATTGTACTACACTCTTATACAATAAAGATGTAGCCCTTAAGGGATTCTTCTGTGGATGTAGGCCTACAAGGCTGAACCATGTAACCCTCGCGTTCTTGGTATTCCTATTCTATACTTCTCCTTCCCCATCCACTCTAGCATACACAACATGATATAACACATTGCGTTGTTAATAATATATTTTAACATGGTTCAATTGAAATGCAGCTCGACATAGACAACATAAAGAGTAGTCAGCAGGCATTATCTGTACTACACAAAGCCAGGACCTTGCATGAAGTATTTCGGTTAGCCAACTTTACTCCAACACAGCGGATCGTTGTCGAGAACCTCACTAGGACACCTCCATAAGCACCGTACTACAAGATCAATTGTTGATGGGGCTGTCTTCACCCAACTTAACACATCAAGAGTGGGAGTGGTTAACCGGGATTCGGTTGGAAGGGTTGAAGCGACCTTGAGTAAAAACCTGAACGTGCTGTTGGGGCCTTTAGAAACGAAAGCTGTGGCTTTAGTAGAAGGAGTTCGATTTGCCTAAGAGGTGGGTATATGTGATGCTGTGTTTGAGAGTGACTCCAAAATAGTGTCAGATGCGGTTTTGGGCAATACAACTCCACCTATAGCCATTGCTAATGTTATTCTAGGGATCCAACAGTAGATGGATGTCTTTCAAATGACAAAATTATCACCTGTGAAATGATAGGGAAATAAGCCTGCTCATATCTTGGCCCAGTTTGCCTAGGATATTAATAGTATGTAATGAGTTTCTCTTCTTATCAAAAATAAAAATGAAACTCATCATCTTGTACGAGACGATTAGCGTAATCTTCCTAGGTGCCATGGATACACCTATAAATAATGTTAACAACATAAAATGGTGTCAATATGAGCCAATAAAAAGTAAAACAATTTCTGGCCAATTATACAATTATATCGAATTTCTCATTGCTGCTTTTCAATAGGATTAGAATAGTCATATTCATACCTTCATAGATAGAATAATGTAAATCTCAATGAATCCATTAATTATTATTGGACATATATATGTCCAATCATCTTTATACGTGTCAATCACCGCATATTCTTAGTGCAATGATCATTTTACAAATATAAGTGTTTCTGGAGTGTGGGTGGCAAGGATCGAGGCTCAAGTCTCTAAAAGTGAGTTTCACACACATATACACTTAGATTAGACTAAAACATAATTTCTATCTTATATAAATATATATATATATATATAGGCGCCATTATTTTGGTAAAAACTATCTTTCTATGATTTGGTTTTTCGAGAACATAAGTTTGTTTTCTATATATGTTTGATTGCATGATCTAAAACACCCCTCCCCCTTCTTTCGGCTTGTATGAAAACTATAATTGTTTCATATATGTTGGTGGTGATGGAGATGATTATGGTGTTCATAGTGGTGATGTCATGGTGATGGTAGCCAGATTGGGTAGGCTGGTAGCTGTGAACCTGATGGTGGTGACAAGCAATGTTTTTCTACTTCTCAATAGTAGGAAATATTGATGTAGGACAGAATCTTCACATTAATTTATATAATTTGGTATTTTTGGTATTTTTATTTAATTTTCGTTATTTTAGGTTTAGAGCATTTATTTCCTTGTTTTAAGGTATTTTTAATACTTTTTAGGTCAAATTTGGTTCTTGTTAAGGTTAGGTAGAATATATATTGTCAAGTTTTATGCAACCCTTAAATAGGCTTCTAAGTTTGTAAATGTTTTTTTTATAGATTATTATCAATAAAATTGCCTAGATTTTTTCAAACTTTTCTCTAGTGGATTCTAGTTTATGACCTTGAGGATTCAAGGAACCTCTTATAGATTTGAGGTTCAGTACCAAAAACTAGTAGTTTAGTTTCTGTTCCATCAAAAGAGCGTTATGTGTGCTTTCTTCAAGCTTCTGCAACGTCAGTTGGTATTCAAGCCTTGACATACTCTGATCTGATTTCTAACTAATGAGATGGTAACCACCACAATAATGACGGTGGCAACAACGTCGACAACACAGTCCTCTCTAGGGCTAAGTTCCTCGATTTTTGTGAAGAGGCTCGTGATGAGAATCACCAATTTCTTGAAAAGAGTCAGCAAATTATAGGTGGAATTAAGCAAAATATTGCTACTCTTCTTACTAGGAAATCATCTCACAACATCAATGATCAATATATTCAAAGATGCACTCCTAATTACAAAAAATTTCATTCTATGATAAGGATATGTGTAAGTTTAATTTTATTGACTAACTTCTTGATTTGGAAGAATATTTTAATTTTTGGAAGAATTTTTATGAAGAAAGAGTATGGCTTGCATCTAATAAATTGGATGATGAAGCAAAGGAATAGTTGGAAGATATTCAAATTGATAGAAAGCGGCAAAGTAAACATCCAATCTACTCTTGGCAAATAATGAAAAAAGTATTAATTGTGTAAAGTTGTAATTTACAACTATTTTATGTTGGTTTTAATTCTGTGTCAAATTTGATTGTAATTTCTTCAATCATATTTCCCTGTATGTATGTGGGTTTTTAATTGTAATGAGTGTACGAGAGTGTGAAGACTTAAGCTTAAAAGAATGAACAAATGGATTTCGTGAGTGTCTTGTACAAAGCTTACAAGCGAAAGAGCCAAGTGTAAAGCACATGACTGGAAGATGAAGAGTCATGCTAGCTTTTTCTCGAGTGTCTCACGGGTAAGGCCTTCTCGCGAAGTACTCGTGAAACATTCTATTTGGAAAAATGTCATGTTTTGTTTTACCAAGTCTTTACCCACACTATATATACCTTCATTACCCACATATTATAAGGAGTGCTTTTCAAAAATAAAACCGTAGAAAATACACTTGAGAGTTAGAGATTATTATACCCACAATTATCTACACATTTCCTTGTGATTTTCCTCAACTCCTACCTTTCTATCTCCATATCCTTGAGAGGTTGATAGTCCAAACACTTACCACACCTATTTTGAGTGTCAAGTGAGATTTTGGTACTGTTGGGAAGCATTGGAAGGAACCATTCATTAGCGGATGCAATCGGGCTGAATTGCGGAATCTGGAAAGTTAGAAAAGATAAGGTTCCAAAAAGCTAGTTGGTAGCAGGTGCTTAGAGGGCTCAAGTACATTGTGTAGACTAGGCTTGGAGGGTCTTTTGTTATTTATGTACTCCAACTTTATTCTCTAGTGGATCGATTTTGACTTGGAGGGTCACGAAGAGGTTTTTCCTCGAGTTTTTTGGTTTCCCCTTCGATAACACGTCTTGGTGTTATCTTGTATTTGCATCTCTCTTCCCTACTCTTAAGATTTACTTTATATTGTTGATAATGTATAAATATGGCTTAGGGTAGTGTTAACGGTTGTTTGCACTTTATTACTCTTGTTTCGCACTTAGTATAAGTTATAATACAAGCTATCTAGCTGTAATTTTAATTTGGGGGTCTAAACAAGCTCTTGTGTATTTACACAAATCCAAGCTTTCAAATTGATGATTTATGGTTTCCTAATGACTATTATGATATACTAGATTATATAAATATTGATTATAAATCTGTATATTTATATGAAAAGCAATATTTTCAAAACATGAAATGTCAACCACAAAACCAAAATTATCACAGTCAAGTCCATTTGTCAAGTAAAGGACAGGGTTTGAGAGTTGAGAAAAAGTACCCTATTTCTAAAGAAAATTTTGAGTAGTTAAAAAAAAATCAAGACTTGCAACAAGTTGTTGAATTGAAACTTGAAGATATTACTTCTCAAAAATTTGATGAAGAAGTCAGAGAAAAGAAGGTTGAGTTGATTGTGGAAGATCCAATTGATAGAAATCAAGAGATGGTAATTATTGAGAATATTGTGGAAGATCTAATTGAGGTTAAATATGAGGATGAGTCCATCACCCACAATCCCCAAGTTCCGGTTGATTTGTTGAAGATGATTACACAATATGTTGATTTTCTTGGAGTAGAAAATTTTAATTTTATTATCAACCCTTTGTTGATTGATGTTGCAAATAATTGAAGGTAGAAGAGAAGAAATTACGAGCTACACTTTATGAAGAATTCAAGTTTCAAAACCAGATTAAATTATTAAAGCATTCAAAGTATTTGTTTATTTGGAGTGGAAGATTTCAAATTTCGACTATCAACTCAAGGACGAGTTTGTTTCAAGTAGAGGGGTCTGATGTAGGACATAATCTTCAAAGTAATTTACGTAATTTGTTATTTTTGGTATTTTTATGAAATTTTCGTTATTTTAGGTTTAGGGCATTTCTTTCCTTGTTTTTAGGTACTTTTAATGCTTTTTAGATCAAATTTGGTTCCTGTTATAGTTAGATATTAATTAGGAATTATTTTAGAATATATTTTCTTGTCTGTTAAGTTTTAAGCAACCCCTAAATAAGCCCCTAAGTTTGTAAACGTTTTTTCATAGATTATTATCAATAAAATTGCAGAGTTTTTCTCAAACTTCTCTATAGTAGATTATTATTAATTAGGATTCAAGGAAACCCTCGTAGATTCGAGGTTTACTACTAGAAACTAATAGTTTACTTTCTATTCCATCAAGTGAACATCGTGTGTGCTTTCTTTAGGCTTCAGCGACATCAAATATTTTTCATCATAACAAATGGAGCAATCATGATGAGAGTATCCATAATGAACCTTACTAGATTTAGACATTCATGTCTAAATAGTTTAGACATTCTAAAGTTGTTGTTTGTTGCAATAGTGAGATCATCTACTGGATAGTATTTATGGATGAGGGTCTCATACTAGTTTTGTAACCTCTTTTCATATAGTGAATTGTCTTGTCTAGAGTGGTCACTCTCGTAGAGGTTTTCCTTTGGAGACATTCTCCATCAGTTTCCCATTTTGTTATCATATTGTGTGTTTCATGATTTTATTGCTTCGATTATCTTGCTTTGTGTTTTGGTAATTTGTTGATTCATGATTACTAATATTGATACCGTTGATCACATAATTGGTATAATTATAATTAGTGGATAACTCCACTACCTAATCAATTTGGGGCCAAAACACAATTGTTTTTATTAGTATTAATTCAATACAAAGAGGGACAAGTTCTTGTTGGCGCACAAGACACCATGCATTCATGGTTATTCTACAGGTGACTTAACCATGATGTTCACTTACCTAATATAGTAAGAAATTTACCAAAAACTCACAGCATAAAGCCAAAGGCCAATTGAAAACATTCACGGCATTGCTAATACAACACACCTATAAAGCAAGCCGTAAGTTTATTATGCAGGACATTACACAAGGTTTCTTTGGATAATAGATAGTTTCAAACACCACAATAGGCTTTGATTGGACACTTCGATTTATTAGCATCTTCTTTGAAGAAACGTAGCAATCCAATATGATCAAACGGCTTATATTTCAAGGGGTGTTCGTCATCAACAAGCTCTTCAGGTACTCGTAGAAACCCGCTGCTGAACGAAAATAGCCCGAGGGAGTACCTGTCTTCATTTCCACTCATGATTACTCGATGACTAGGAGATTGAATTCTATCATTGCTCCATGCCTAAGCCAAGCAAACCAGTAATCTCTTAGAAATGCATAACAATCAGCTGTTACTTATAAATATAACAACACACGCACAGAACTCACCGATAGGGCAGGACAACACACGTTGGTTCAGATACCAAAAGAAACATATACATAGTGTAATAAGATGAGAAGTAAATTTTATCTTATGCTGTACTCACCCCCCACAAAAATTAAAGAATAAAGAACAAGAAGATGGTATTTGAGGTGTTCTTGGTTGATTATTATGCACTCGAAAGAAAATGTTAAAACCATTACCAATGCTATTACTGATTGACGTCACAAAAGGATATTATTGGTACTACATCAATAATATATATGTACAATATTATACACATTTGGACAAAGTATACAATATTGTAAATATTTAAATAAAGTATACAATGTTGTATACATTTTTTATTTTTTATTTTTGAAGTAAGAGATAGAAATATTGTATTAAGAGAAAAGGAAAATGTATACAAAAGTGGGAAGCATTTGTCTAGACAAAGAACTAAAACTTACATATTTGTTTAGTATATAATATAAAACTTACATGAATATTTCTGTAATCGAATTTGTAGTATTTTTTACGGTCACTTTTTACTAAATCCTGTTGTCTCGGTGGTTAATTTCCACTAAATCAACACTCACACACACAACCACAACAAATAAATAAATAAAATAAAATAATATTCAAATTAAAGGCTGTGCGTCTTACCATCAGTGCATCACCAGCCATTACCACGAAGGATGAAGGTGATGAATACTCCACAGTAATCCACTCACCGTCCTTTGTTTCAACCTCCAACCCGTTGATTTGATTTTGGTGAAGTACGGTTGTGAAGCTCTTGTCAGTATGAGCGACAAAACCAAGAGTAGGCTCATTCTCCTCTGGTGCTCTATTCTTCAAGACTCGTAGGAGGTAAGTGATCGATTCTTTATAAGATTCATAGTATTTCTCTACACCAAAGCTTTCATGTATCATTCTGGCCACCATTTGGTCCAGTTCTGCTGCTAGCTTTGCATACCAATGCATACGTGCACTAGCCAAGATAGCATAGCAAGAAAAAAGAACATACTAAATATCACATTTCTGCGATCGGTGATACATCAATTTCTAAGATTTATTTAGTAACAAAAAGCATAAGATAAGGATTACAAAGCTTATTAGATGATCTAGTACATACCAGAAACGATCATTTCCATTAGGCCACAACATATTTGTGAAAGTTTGAGCTCCCTCTAGAGTTGTAGCATTATCAATGCCCATGCTTTCATGGAGAGGAATTTTGGGAATTTGTCCCACATAACCATTCAAGGGCTTTTGATCATATTTGTTTTTCATTTTGGTTTCTGTAGGGAGATTAAACAATTCTTCTAAGGCTCCAAAGACTTCATTGCGAAGCTCTAAGGGAGCTTTGTCGTACACAACGACAAAGCAGCCATAGTCTTCAAGTGCTCGCATAACTTCCTTGCTTGTTGACAGCCAAGTGCTTGTACCAGGCTTTAAATTGTCACTTGAGAAATCTAGAACAGGAAGCTTTTGCTGCAGTTCAGAACCCATGATCCTAGCTTAGTTTCTTAATTTCAGGTACTAAGTTCAAAGGCTCCTTTGGGACACTGATGATTAATACAATATTCCTCATCTTGTTTAATACAGAACGATTCACCAGGGTACAAATCTGTCAAGATCATAAGCCAGAAAAAAATTATTAATAATAATAATTGTGCTAAGTCTGTTCATATTTTCGTCGTTCAGAGTGTCCTGGTCCCCGTTTAGAAAGTGAAGTTGGTTTTTCATAAAAGGATAGTATCATAGTAGTATATTTAGTGACTAAAGCTCTGTTTGTTTTAGTATTAATGTTTTATAGAAAATGGTTTATTTTTCAAAGAGGATTTTTTGGAAAACTATTTTATTTTCTGTTATTTGATAACGACCTTAATAATGAGCTTGAAAAAATGTTTTTTGGTGTTTGGTATACAAATGTTTAAAAAAAATATTTCTTGTATAATTTAAAACATGTGTATTATGTAAACCAACTAATGTCATTAATATAAATAAAAAATCAAGAATTTTCATACTAAAATTTTGACAATAGATACAATCAAAATTAATTGTCAAATTTTCATGATCTCTACTACTTACCTTACTCATACATATAGAGTCGGCTCTATACCAGATGCAAATGTTTGGGTTGCCTAAGGCCCCAAGTAGAAAAAAGGCTCCCAAATTTTAACCAATAGTGTTATTTTTTTTTTCATTATAATAGTATTAATTAAGCCAAAATACTAGTCAATAAATAAAATAATATTTTTTATGTAATGAAAAACAAAAAGAGAAAGAGAGAGAGAGAGAGAGAGAGAGATGCTACATCCACAACACTTTCAAAATAAATCTTAAGTGGTAGGTTGTTAGAGGCTATTATTAATGACAAAAAATTAATTTTAATAATGAATTCAAATTAAAACCAATAAAAACTTAACACCTAGGATTTGTTGTGAAAATATAGTGAATGTAGCACTTATCAAATAAAAAAATAAAAAAAACAATACACAAAAAAATTCACAACATTTTTCATAAGTTGAGTTGGCAAACTTTTACTAGTTCTTATTTAAGTCTATTACTAACATCACTTTTTTACTTATCACTGTTAATCTCCGACATTAAAAACTGTGAAAAGTTTTGTCAAATTTTTGTGTATAGACTTTGTAAAAAAAATTTATATAGTTCATATTAATTAGTAGTAACTTTTTCATCTAAAACAAGACAATAAAGTTTAAGTAATATTAAATTTTTTTTAAATCATATTTAAATTAAATTTCAGTTTTCACCTTAGGCCCCCCAAATACATTAAACCGCCCTTGCATACATAGCGTATAAAAAGCAATGGGTCTCCTCCTTATTTTATATATTTTTTTGTACTTTTATGTGTAAAAAGAAGTAACTTCTGCCTAGAATCCATTAAACCGAAAATTTTTTAGAGAAAAAAATATTCAAGCTTGAAATTCAAAGTAAAGAATATATGATTAGAGAGAAAGCAAAGAAAAGAGAGAGAAGGTGAGAGAGCTTACCGTGAGAGAGAGAAGGCACAAAAAAATTATGTTTCTCGCAGCTATAGAAGAATGTAATATCTATAGGAAATGCAACGAGTGTGGGAGAGATTCTTTTCCAAATTTTTTTTTTTTTGGAAAACAACTTATAGAAAATAAGTTTTATTTTTATTAAAGTTTTCCGTTGACTAAAAATTGTTTTCCGTTGACCAGTTTTTATTTTTTATTTTTTATATTTATTACCAAACACTGGAAAATGTGAAAAACTATATTTATTAAAAGCTTTCCAACGAAACAAAAAATTATACCTTACTGAAATTATCTATATATATATATATATATATATATATATATATATTTTTTTTTTTGATTCTTGACTAAGTCATATATCACATGGTATAATATTAAATAATCTGTCACGAAGTTCATGCCAATGCTGCCAACAAAGCCTTCAAAACTGCCCTAACATCATACATAGGCTCAAACAATAAATTAAAAACAGTTCTACGGCCTATTTTCTTAATTTATTTATTTTTCTTTTTTGTATTGGACTAGGGTTGGGGTTGCGAAGATATTTTGGACTGGGTTTCTTTAATTTGTTTTGACATACAATATTTTGGAATGCTTAGCTCGTAGGGAAAATGATCAAGTGCCAGCTCCAAACAACCTTGTCAATTATTGGTTTCGCAATTATTCTTTTGACAACTGCATTCTACTCTTACAAATGCATTTATTCTCTATTGCTGAAAAAATGAGGAGGAATCGCTTAAAATGGTTTCATCATATTAAGAGGAGAATGATTAATGTACTAATAAGAAAGTATAAGTTAATCCAAGTGGAGGAAATGAAAAAAGGTAAAGGAAGACCAAAACTTACATTAGTTGAGGTTTTTAGAAAAGTAAATGTCAATTAAGAAAATAACAGAGAGTATGATTTTAGAAAGAATGCAATGGATGAAAAGAATATATATGACCAATTCTAACTAATTTGTTAAGGATCTATAGCCAAAACCAAAATTTTGGAATAAGGTTTTCTTGTTGTATTTACTCTTTCAAATATTTCTAAATAACTTAACAGTGGAGGTCTACAGTATGTTGAACACTTACAAATGTCTCTAAATGACTTAGCATTTCTATTTTTATTTTTATTTTTTTGACTTAGCATTTCTATTGAATTGCCAACTTAGAAGAATATGGGAGTAATTATTACTTATTCGATTCTAAAAATAAAATAAAATAGTACTTCTACATGATTCTTAAAAAAGAAAAAAAAAATTGTTAAGAAAATTGTACTCAACTGAAACTAAAAATATTTATCTCATTCCTATTATAACTATCAAAATAAAATAAAAATAAAAATCCCCCTATTTTTACATGATCATAGTAATAAATATATAGCAATCAATACTTTAATAGGTAATTATAGAATATTCTAAGAGTAATAAATGCGTACTCCAACCCTCCTTTACTAATTAAATTTATAGTAGGACTTATAATTCATATGAGAGGGTGAAGTACATATTTTTAGTACTCCTAGAGTATTATATAATTTTCTTGGTTTAGTTTATGTACCTTCTCTAGTTGAAATAATACTATTTGGTATTGAAATAATACTATTTAGTGATGCTTTAATTTTGCCAAAGAAGACATCAATACAATTTTAAAATCATATCCACAAGTTGAAAATGCTTAATTTTTTTTCTCTTTTTAATTTTTAATTTTTTTGATAATTCGTTAGTTATAAAATGGAGATCTGAACTCTAAACTTCTCTAGTAGTAATATGAATTCATGTGCATTTAGAAACCGATTAAATGCTAATTTTTTGCTTAAATTATCTACTATTTATAAGCTACATTACTTTTCTTCTCAGTTTTAGTTTAAATAATCTAACTTTAAATTTTTTAAAAATAAGCTAGTTCTTAACCTTTTGTCTCACATTATATAAATAAGCTACAAAAATAAAAATAAAAATTTACCAAACATACTAAAATCAACTGAATTACAAGACTTTTAGCCAAGACTTTTAATTTTAAATTTAAATTTGTAAGGTCGAATTTATTCAATCATTTTGTTGGTTTTATTCCGTGCCAAATTTGTTTGTAATTCAGTGTTTAGAAAACCAGTATTTAGGTGGGAATCACGTAAAGGTAGTGTGTGAGAGAGTGTGAAGAAAAGCTCAAGAGTGTGCATTCAAGTAGAGCCTCGCGACTGGCGAGTCGCCAAAGATAGCATACGTGTGAAGCATGCAAGGGGAGCTGAAAGGTCACGCCAACTGTTGCACTACAGGACAAAATCTCTAGCTGGCCAGGCAGTTAGCTCGTGACTCAAACTCGCGACTCGTTCCAGTCATGAGCTCGAGTCACCCAAATGCCCTGTTTGGCTGTAACTGACTTTTTCGCATTCCATACACATCCTACTATAAATACCCTTATACCCACAAAATGTAGAGAGCTTCCAGAGAGAATTTTGAGAGAGAAACCCTAGAGAAAAACAAGATTGACTTATCCACAATCTTCATCATTTGATTCTCCAAATTCCTCTACTCTCATCCTCTCCATTGTTACACCCTTGAGAGGTAAATTAGCCAAATCTTTATCTCACCATACCCATATCTGTGAGGAGGCATTTTGGTACTTGGGAAGCAGCGCAGAAGGGACCAATTAATTTTGGTTGATGCAATGGGTTATTGCGGGATCTGGTGAACTAGAGAAGACAAGGTTTGGCGTAACCCTGTTGGAGCAAGAAGTTTGGAAGGCTTAGGTGCATTGGGTAGATTAGGCTTAGAGAGTGTTCTGCTATTCATATATCCCAACTTTATTCTCTAGTGGATTATTGACCGCTTAGAGGGCGGCAGAGAGGTTTTTCACCGAGGACTTCGATTTCCTCTTCGATAACACATCGTTGTGTTGTCTTTGTGTTTGCATCTCTCTTCCCTCAATCTTTGCCTTTTAATTACTGCTGTGGTTGTGATTAATTTCGATTTAGATTGTTTTACCTATTCTATTTTAGCTTATTTTCATATTCCGCACATACATTGTTTGATAATAAACTTGTGTTGATAATTTGTAATTTGGGAGTCTAAACGTTCATAGGTGTTTTACACACTATTTGAACATTAAATTGGTATCGGAGTAAGTGCACTTGCTGTGATTTAATTACCTAAGTGCGATCCTTGACCCCGTTTGAGATGGATTGATCCCAATCTCTCAATGCTCCACCATATTTTGATGGAAGCAACTATGCATTTTGGAAAGTTCGCATAAGGGCATTCTTATGTTCAATTGATGAGACTGTTTGGGATGTAGTAGATGTAGGATGGACTAGGCTAGAGGCCGCTAAATCCACATGGGATAAGGAGGCTCTTGTGGCAACCAATGCAAATAGCAAGGCGTTGAATGCTATCTTTTGTGGTGTTTTTCCATATGAGTTTCACAAGATTTCTCACGTAACAATTTCCAAGGAGGCATGGAAAATATTGGAGACCACCTATGAAGGAACGAAGAAGGTCAAGGACACTAAGTTGCAAATGCTAGCCACTCGATTCGAAGAGCTGAAAATGAGTGACGATGAGTCATTCGACTCATTCTATGGCAAGCTGAATGAGATGGTTATCGACAAGTTCAACTTGGGCGAAAAGACGGAGGACTCAAAGATAGTGAGGAAAATCCTTCGATCATTGCCAGAGAGCTTCCGTGCAAAGGTTACAACAATTGAAGAGAGCAAGGATCTTGATGATATCAAAGTTCAAGAACTAATTGGCTCACTTCAAACTTATGAGTTGTCATTGCCATTACAAAGGAAGAGCAAATCCCTTACTCTAAAGACAATCAATGAGAGGGTGGAAGCTCACGACTCATCCAAATGAGGATGAGGTCGAGAAAGATGTGGCATATCTTGTAAAGAATTTCCAAAAGTTCTTGAAGTTCAAGAAGAATGGAAAATTTGCTGAGAAGGGAAAATTCCCAAGTTTCGGAAATGATAAAAAGGAATTCAAGAGGAAAGATGGGAAGGAGTCTCAATCCTCTCAAGGAATCACATGCTTTGAATGCCATGGACATGGACATCTCAAAAAAGAGTGTCCTAATTATTTGAAAGGGAAGGGCAAGGTGTGTGCCATCACTCTTAGTGATTCCCACTCCTCGGATTCAGATTCAGATGAAAGCTGTGATGGAGAGGAAAACTTCTCTGCATTCATGACCATTGCTCCTGTGGAATCTTTAGATGATTTAAGTATGTTGGTGAAAGAGCTTGGTGAGCACACTGAATTGGAGTTAGTGGGAGTAGCAAAAGAATTCGATGATGAGGAAGATGAAAGAGCGAAGGGACTGCAAGAGACCTTCAACTCCCTCCTTGAGAAGACCGATGAATATACAAAAGTGGCTAATGCAGCTATTAAGAAAATGAAGAGAGCAGAGCAAGACTACAAGAGTATTTTAGTCCAATACAAGGAGACTAAGTGTGAAGTCAAGACACTGAATGAAGAGCTGACCGAAGCCTACTCAAAGATAAAATTTCTTGAGCTTGAGGCGGTTCAAGCTAATGCTAAAGTAAAGCGGGTCTCCTCCAAGAAGCTTGATGAAATGCTTGCTCACCAAAAACCTTTTTCAACAAAAGTGGATTGGGATACACCGGAGAGAACAGTTCGGCTGCTAATATATCCAAGGAAATGAAGTTTGTGAAAGCTAAGGAACTAGTGGTAGAAACTTCAGTTGTTGAGAAAGTGAAGCCGGAAAAGAAGCGAAATGTGACTGACCAACGGTTTTTGACTAAGCCTCCTAACCAATCAGTGGTCAAACCTAAGGGTAAAGGGAAATCTCTCCCAAAGTCACAAAGAGGTTCTAGAACTCAACATTTCCACCATCATTGTGGAATTCCAAGCCACACCAGACCAAATTGTCATAAGTTTCAAGCATTGAAGAATTCAAGTGCTCAAAGGTCGAGAGGACCAAGACATGGCAAAGGGAATTGGACTGGTGAGCAACCAAAATGTCAATAAAGTAATCCCGGAATAAGAGATGTGACGAAGATGATTGATACTTTCACTACCTATTTGACAAGCTTCACCAGAAGGTTTGAAAGCAGAATAATGGTACCCAATCCTCTAAGGATATCACCCCAAACGCAAGTATCATGTGGGTGAAGAAGGGTACTCATGCATAAGCATTATAACATATCCATGCATTAAAACTTCCTATGTTTTGTGACTTTGTTTGGTTGTATGCTTTTTGTTATCATTCCAACATGTGTTGAAAAATTTGTTTGTTTGCTTTTTGCTTTGAATGTTTTTACATTTTTTTGGTCAATCTTTACTTGTTTTTGTATCAAAAATCCAAAAACACAAAAAGTAGAAAATCTAAAAAGTCTAATTAACATTTTTGTGTATCGTCACAAGCATGTTTTGCCTTGTACCTTTGTACTAATGGTTTTGTGCATTTACGAGCATAACTTGTTCTTTATGCACTCTTATCATTGTGGGATATATCTTGAAATCTATGTGACTGTTGTAAAAAGATCTTCAAACTTGTCATGAATGATTAGTCAATGGTTTTGTTGATCTTGAACCTTGCATAGACTTGTGCCTATATATCTTCCCACTCTTTTTTCTTTTTTCTTTGAAGAGCTCAACAAATGTAAATCTCAAAATGAAAAGAGATAATGAGTTGCAAAAGCCATCGCATATACTAGTATTTGACTAGGAAAAAGGGAAAACAACTTTTATGAAAAATGTATGATGCTTAAAAAGCCAAATGCTTGCTCATTAAATTGAAATATCAAAAATTTCAGGTATCAATCTCAAAATGAGATGTATTGATTATAAAAGATCAAATGATATGATGTGTATGAAGCCAAATGGAAAGTTCCAGAATTATGTAATCAAGTTTTGTGAGAGGTCATATATGCATATTTCTATAATTGAGATTGGTCACTTTTCCTCGTGCTAATTGTGTATGGCTTGGTTGAATTGATCATTGAAGTTTCACATTAGACTAAGGACTATCTCATCTTTGGTACCCACACACGTCACACATGTCTATGTTCAACAAATGCCTTATTCATTTGTGTGATTGTACATGATTAAATATTTTGCACATGCTCAATTATATGTTGATCAAACACAAAAAGATTTTTAAGTGTTTTATTTGTTTTTGGAAAGTATTTTTGTTTTGAAAAATTTCAAAAACTGTGCAACCCTGTTTTGGCGACTTGCCTCGCGAGTCAAGCCAGTCGCGAGGCCCCAATCGCGAGCTTACACAGAAGCTCCTAGCGACACTCTGGTCGGTCATGGCCCCAGTTGTGAAAAGGACTTAGAAATTTTTTCAAAAACTGGGTTTTTAAAATTCTCGCGGCTCAGTTTGGCAACTTGTTCGCGAGTGAAAGCTCCAGTCGCGAGGTTTACTCAGAAAGTTTGGCGACTCCTATCGCGACTTACTCGTGGGTGGAACTTCCAGTCGCGAAAAACACTTAGATAAATTTTTCCAAATTTTGTCACAAGGGTTTCTGGTGGCTTGCTTTGGCGACTTGTTCACGACTCAATCCAGCATGAAAATCACGTGTTTTGCACAATGAGGGTTATCTTCAGAGCAGTTTTCAAAAACTTTTCATTTTTCCCTTGCACATTGTGACTGTTCATTGTCTCCCTCTCACAAACTCACCGTGTTTCACTTGAAAATCCACCATTATCATCATCTTCAAACTTCAAGCTTCCAGAAAAGGTATGGGTTTTCCATTTTTCTCAAAGTATTTCATGTTTATGCCCTTAATTTATTGGATTTTGGGTTTTTGATGAGTTTTGAAAACTTGTGTTTTGAATATGGCTTGGGTAATTCTTGATTGAGTTTGTTGAATGGGTTTTGTTAATATTGATAATATGCTACTCGTTATACATGTGTTCATGTTCGTGTCTCATTTTTTGAGTAGTGTATCAAGTTTGTACTGTGTTGTGCATGTCATCCTCATGGTAAATTGTTTTAAGGACAATTACTTGTGTTTCTGTGGATTTCATAGATTACATTGTGCTTAGCTGTGTCTGCACAATCATCACATTTTCTCACCACACGCACCAGTGTTGCTCATGCTCAAATACATGCTTAAATACTGCATACTTGGTTCATTTACCATGATTGAGTAATAAGTTTTTTTTTTTTTTTTAAATAACAATGGATGCTTATTTCATGGACTAACTTGGATCTAATCAAGTTTATGTTTGTGTCTTGTGGTTTTGCACTTGGTTCTCTACTGTGTGTATGCTATTTTGCAGATGTCTCGTTGTTCCTCTCGAGGAAAAGAACCTGTAATTGATGTTATATCATCCCCTGAAAAATGGACTCGACGTTCATCTCAAGTTTCAAACAGTGAGAAATTCAGGACTCCCTTCGATTCACGAACTTTCTCAAGCATTTTCGAAGATGCTCCTACTGTGGTGGAACAGGTTGTAAAATTTGATACCTTGAGAACAACATTTACTCCTACGATCTTTGAAGCAAAAGATTGGGCTGATCTGTTTGGGAACTTCGAAGACCCAATTGATGAATTAGTTAAGGAGTTTTATTCAAATGCTAGATACACCGGCGTTGAGTTAAAGTGTTGGGTACGAGGAAAGGAGTTCAACATCAATCCAAACTACATTGCAAAGGTTCTTTGAATCAATAGACCGGCAAATATAGACCTCACTCCATATGATGATAGACTTCCTAAGGTACAAAATATTCTTCAAATTCTTGGACTAGATCATGAGATTTCATCCAAAGGCACGTTCATTGGAACAACAAAGTTTGCACCTAATCTGACAACTCTCATATTGATCATGTTTTTCAACCTCTATCCACTCTCGAACACTGCATTCATCAACCTTGGAAGAGCGCAATTTCTATGTGATCTCATCATTGGAGTTCAAATTGACATCTTTGCCCACATCTTCCAATTAATGGGGAAAACAACAGCTCGAACAGCAGCAAGAACATGCCTACCTTTTTGTAGTCTAATCATGAAGATCATGGTTCTTAAAGGTGTTCGTTCACCAACTGATGGAAAAATACTAGCACGTCTTCGACCATTATCCATGATATCTATTCAAGCAAGTAGGAATCACTCCTCTAAAGCACCTAAGAGTGAATCTTTCACTCTTGCCACTCCATCCGGTCATGGCTCAGCAACACCTGTGCATACCGAGACTGCATCTCCTCACACTCCTAAGTTGTAGACCACTAACACTTAGCCTGTAACTCCTAGCTCTCAAGCTAACAAGTTGAGCACCTTAATTGAGGGTTTGTACTAGCGTATTTCCGAATTTGAAAGGGTTATCTACTCCACCAACAACCAAGTTCAAATGTATCTAACAGCCATTGAGACACGGTTGGATGCTATTCAACAAAAGCTGGAGGACAGCCTTTAGCTATTTGTACCAAAAAGGGGGAGAGCAAACTCATTGTTCATTGCATAGCTTGGATGATGGCATACAGTAAGGGGGAGAGCAACACAAGAATGGGAAGTATGCATATTGAAAGGGGGAGTTGTGTGAGCTCAAAAGGAGAATACTGATACATACACATACTTTTGTCTTGTTGTTTATAGCTTTTATAACTTATGGATATTTATTGTGTTACTGTTTAAAGTTTTTGGTTTACATATTTAAGTTGTTATTCAGTACTTGTTTTGTACCTTAGTTTTGTAGCTCAGTACTTTTAGTTAATGTTATGCATTACTTTTAGTACATCATTCTTATGCCCTTGTTAGATTTTATATTCTTGATGCAATTACCTTCTCTTGTTGTATCGGTTGAATGTTGGACATGCAAATGATACTTTGCTTTGAGCTTATAAGCTTTCATGTCCGGATGTTCATTCCTCCTTGAGTGAATGATCATTTTGGTCACTATTTATAGTGATTGCTCATTTTTTGTCAAGCCATGCTTTATTACTATTATTCTTTATTGCTTGATTGCATTGTGCTTGGTCCATATGCATTTCAAGTTTTCTACTTACAATGATCGTATTGTGTTGTTGTTTTTAGAAAATAATTGTCCGTATGGTTCAAGAGCTTTACAGATTCTAGAGTTAGGTGTGAGTGACTTTTGTTCAACTGTTCACAACTCATATGTTAAGTCTAGAGTTTGTTTTAGGGTTTTGTCATGGAATAGCCAAAGGGGTAGATTGTAAGGTTGAATTTATTCAATTATTTTGTTGGCTTTATTCCATGCCAAATTTTCTTGTAATTCAACATTTAGAAATTCTGTATTTAGGTGGTAAACATGTAAGGGTTGTGTGTGAGAAAGTGTGAAGAAAAACTCAAGAGTGTGCATTCAAGTAGCCTCGTGACTGTATCTCGCAACTGGCTCATGACTGGCGAGTCGCCAAAGATGGCACATGTGTGAAGCATGCAAAGGGAGCTGAAGGGTCACTTCAGCTGTTGCGCTATAGGACAAAACCTCTAACTGGCCAGGCAGTTAGCTTGCGACTCAAACTCACGACTCAAACTCATGACTCATTCCAGTCGTAAGCTCGAGTCGCCAGAATGCCCTGTTTAGCTGTAACTGACTTTTCGCATTCCATACACGCCCTACTATAAATACCCTTATACCCACGAAATGTAGAGAGCTTCCAGAGAGAATTCTGAGAGAGAAACTCTTAGAGAAAAACAAGATTGACTCATCCACAATCTTCATTCTTTGATTCTCCAAATTCCTCTACTCTCACCCTCTCCATTGTTACACCCTTGAGAGGTACATTAGTCAAATCCTTATCTCACTATACCCATATCTATGAGGAGACATTTTGGTACTTGGGAAGCAGTTCAGATGAGACTAATTAATTTTGGCTGATGCAATGGGCTATTGCGGGATCCAATAAGCTAGAGAAGATAAGGTTCGGCGTAACCTTGTTGGAGTAAGATGCTTTGAGGGCTTAGGTGCACTGGGTAGATTAGGTTTGGAGGGTCTGCTGCTATTCATGTATCCCAACTTTATTTTTTAGTGGATTATTGACCGCTTGGAGAGCGGCGGAGAGGTTTTTCGCCGAGGACTTCGGTTTCCTCTTCGATAACACATCGCTGTGTTGTCTTTGTGTTTGCATCTCTTTTCCCTCAATCTTTGCCTTTTAATTACTGTTGTGGTTGTGATTAATTTCGGTTTATATTGTTTTACCTATTCTGTTTTAGCTTATTTTCATATTCCGCACATACATTATTTGATAATAAGCTTGTGTTGGTAATTTGTAATTTGGGGGTCTAAACGTTCATAGGGGTTTTACACACTATTTAAACATTCAAAATTTAATGTAATAATGTCATGCATTATGTCATGAATTATTATTTCATTGCAAGGCTTATATTTAAAGAAAGTTGTTTTGAAAGTATGTGCTAACTCTATTCATCTTTTCGCCGTTCAGAGAGTCTTGGTCCCCGTTTAGAAAGTGAAGCTGGTTTTTCATAATAGGATAGTATCATAGTAGTATACTAAGTGACTAAAAGACACATATCATAGTTGAAATTGTTTTCATTATTGTACGAATATCAAATAAAATTGCTTTAAAAAATAT
This sequence comes from Castanea sativa, assembly GCF_040712315.1. Lineage (NCBI taxonomy): Eukaryota > Viridiplantae > Streptophyta > Magnoliopsida > Fagales > Fagaceae > Castanea > Castanea sativa. Next base: position 23,448,790 of record NC_134017.1, read on the forward strand.
CAAATAAAATTACTAATAATTAAGATATTTATCGTTGTAAATTTTCTTTCTCCCGAATATTATTTGTCAATTACTAAAGTCAATTATGGAAACGTAATTAATAAATGTATTTTCGCATGTCATCCATGAAATCACGTTGTACGATAAAGAAATAAAAAAATGGAAAAGAAAAAGGATCATAATTATGTATGTTCTATATATGCTCATCAAATTTTCTCAAAGAAAACAAATATATATATATATATGCTAATCAACAAAGCTTTCATTTTCTATTAACTATAAATCCTAATAAGAAACTATATATACTTTTCACTGTCTTTCCTTTCATGGGACCAACATTACAATATATGGATTGATTTGCGTAGAACGTTCATTATCATGTTAATAAAATAAAGTCAAGGCTGATAAATAATGTTGTACGATCAACAAAAAATAATTATGTTGGAGACATGACATAAAATTAAAAATTCCTATACAGATATGTGATGAATAAAAGAAAAAGATTGGTCTTCACATAGGGTTCTTGATTACTGGGACCACAAAGATCACTGTTTTATTTTTTATATAAGAAAATTATTTTGCAATCAACTGATATTATTATATTCATATTTGTTTTTTTTGTCAGGACAAAATTAGTCATATATTGGAGTCCGTTGGACCACACTGATACAATAACTAATAAGTAATAAGTTATTTTTGTTATAATTTACACAAAAATAACAATCGTATGATTTAGATACCTAATGCAACCAAATTGCTGTCACCTAGATACCTCGTCGTTCATTTATGCAAATATTACCCATAAATAATGTGACATAAATAAGTATATCACACTAATTAACCTATGAGCGTAGTTCAATTAGTGGTGGATTTATTATTTATTTATTTATTTATTTATTTCCTCTGATGATAGGAGATAGTAAATTAGTCTCTTGTTTATAAAGCCTAATCTTATTAAAAAACAAAACAAAGAAAACCAAATTACCCTAAGTATCCAAGTAAGTGTATCACACTAGTTAATTCATAGTACGTTGACAAGGCGGTTTTTGCTCAATCTCAGCAATTTGGAGTAGGGTTGGTAATCCAAGACCACGAAGACCAAGTTACTGCAGCGTTAAGCAAGCGCATTCATCAACCTTTGGGTCCTCTTGAGATCGAGGCAAAGGCCATGGAGGTGGGAGTTTCTTTTGCATGGGATATTGGTTTAAGGGATGTGATATTTGAATGTGACTCCAAGATAGTGTTTAATACTCTCTTGGGGTTATGCACTCTCAAGTGTCCCACGTGAAGCGTCAAGACAATAAATCAATACATATCTTGGCAAAATATGCCAAAGAAATAGACAATAATGATTGTTATGTAACTTGGATAGAAGAAATTTATCTGGTGATTGAGTAAACTATTACTCATAATATAATGAATTTATCTTCTTCATAATAAAGTTATAATATTTTTCATAAAAAAAAAAAAAAAGATGCCCTTTATTAGTTTCCTTTTGTTTTGACATAAAGTATCACACTAATCTCCTTTTTCTTTTTTCTTTTTTCTTTTTTGTTTTTTGTTTTTTTTTTGGCCTATTAAACAGTAATAAATTGATAATAGACTCAAGAGAGGGGATATTACTGATATAATTAACCACGTCATTTAAAATAAAAGTAAGCTTAGATCCGTTCATGTGTTGAATTTTTTTTTTTTTTTTCTGAAATTAGTATTTGACTTAGTTATTTATTTAAAAGAATGCAATTTTTTGGCGTCCACTTTGAAATGGTTCTAAATACTCTCACACATTAAACACAATAATTCAACAAGTTTTAAAAACTTCAAATAACAGTGTCAAGTAAAGAAAATAGTAGTGAAAGCTTGATTTTGTGTAAAAACACAAGAGCTTGTTTAGACCCTCAAATTAAAATTACTGCTAGATTACTTTTACTCTAACTTATCTAAGTGCGGAACAAGAGTAAGTGAGGTGCAATCATCGGATCTACTCTAGTGCATACACATGAACAATAAACAATAAAAGTAAAGCACAAGAGTAAGAGAAGAGATATGCAAACACAAGATAACACCAAGACGTGTTATCGAAGAGGAAACCGAAGAACTCGGCAAAAAATCTCTTTGCAACTCTCCAAGTTGAAATCAATTTACTAGAGAATAAAGTTGGAGTACATGAATAACAAAAAACCCTCCAAGCCTAGTCTACCCAATGTACTTGAGCCCTCCAAGCTCCTGCTACCAATGGACTACTCAGAGTCATGTCTTCTTTAGCTTTCCAGATCCCGCAATACGCCCGATTGCATCCGTCAAGTGTCATCAGCTTCTTTTGGCAAGTCTCCAAAGCTTCCCAAGCTCCAAAACACTCTTTACACTCTGAATAGGTGTGGGTTGTGTCTAGGTACAATTCTCCTCTCAAGATATGACAATGGGAGAGGGAAGGAAAAAATGCTAGAATGATTTCTCACTAAGGATGAGTAGCTCTCTCTCTCTAAAAGATGGGTGTGTTGTGTTATAGAAAACCTATCTAGGTTTTTTTCTTTTTTTTTTCTCTCTAAATGGACTTTTATTTTTTTGTGGGTAATGAGGGTATAAATAGTATGGGTGAAAGGTAAGAAAGTCACACTTAAAATCCCCCAGACAAAAAGTTTCACAGGTACCTTGCAGGTTTTTTTTTAGAGACAGTCGCGAAATTGACAGCCTGACACAACTCTTTAGCTTCCAGACATGTGCTTCTCATGTGCCCTTTTTGCAAGAACCCCTCTCGCAAACTTCTTGCAAGCTAGTCGCGAAACTACACTGATCTTCATTTCATGCTCGATTCTTCATCAACTCAATACAGTAAAATCCCACAAAATACAAGGAACAAAATAATGCAAATATAACACTTTTTATCATGGAATAAAGCCAACATAAAGCATAGTTGTAAATCAAAACTTTACAATCTTTTATTTGGCTATTCCGTGACAAAACACCATATAACAAACTCTAAACTTAAACGTGAGTTTGAGAACAATAGTAAAACTCACTCACACCTAAATCTATAACCTGTGATGAACTTGGAACAAAATACTTATAACCTGAAACACTTGCACAAAACGCATTAAACCCTCAAGGTAAAGCAAGTAGTAAAAGGACAAGTATAATGTAACAAGTAAATATCGATCAAGTAAATATGATGTGGAACATATGAGCAACTTGATCAAACACATAACAGTCATATGGAAATGGCTACAATGATCATATAGCAAAACAAATGATCATCCGAACATGCAACCAATAAAGTACAATGGCATAAGAATGTATGCATGTCCAACACATAAACACGATGTGATGAGAGTAACAAAGCTTATTTACTAAACATAACTCAAAGCACCATAAAACCAATGAGAAAACAAGCATAAAGTAAAACGAAGCAAAACAAAGTTTTCTCATAAAAGGATGTCTTCTCCCCCTTGGTATATGCATCTCCCCTATTTTTTTCTCCCCCTATGAATGTCCACGAGGTAGAATTTCTCCCATTAAGAATGTGCACATGAGTCATATAGAAATGATGAAACACTTCGATATACACTCTGGTATACACTCCCCCTTTTTGTTATGAATAGATAAATGAATGAGGAAGGAGGGAAAGAAAAGAAGAAATGAACTAGGGTAAAGATGCATGAGGGTTGCAAGATGAATGAGAAAATGAAGTTCAAAAGAAAGACAAAACATTTTTTTTAAAAATAAAAATAAAAAAAGCTACAAAGCATAAAGTAAACATGACCTATTAGGATGAAGAAACAAGATATAGACCAAGGCATGACATAGACACAAGAATATGTTATAGGTTCTAAAAGGTCTAAAAAGACTTAACTAGCATGCGTGAATGCAAAATATGTCAAGTGATAGAGTGTGTGCATCAATGGTGCATCTAGTGTGCATGTGAGATGCATGACCAATGCATGAGCTAGGCAATCATAGGGCAAAGTGTGTAAACCACACAACCAATAATCAAAACATGATAAATATGAATAATTATGGTGATCCCCAAAAATTGGTACTCATTGGAGTCCAAAAGAGTGGAAAAATACCATATGACATTTTATCAAACACTTAGAATACACACACTACACATGTATATTAAACAATGTATGAACATATGAAAATCTTGCCTAAATACATGTTATTTTTGTCACAAGGAGCCAACATCAAAAGAAAATCATCATTTAAAACAAAACCCAATAAAAAAGATTGACAAAAATTAAGTTTTCCAACCCCTATTTGAGAAAATCTCAACTATGAACATAAAACCTTAAAAAACATAATCTAAGGGTCAAAAACAATTAAAAGAATTAAAGATTACTTTAGAGATGTTAATGGAATAAAAAACACTTGAATTTAGTTGGGCTTTAATGTAGAAACATTAAAATAGGGGTTTGGAAGAAGATGAGAGAAGTTTAAAACAAATGTCCCACGAAATGCCCTTTAAAAAGCTAATCTGAAAATTTTCGTGGGAAGATGAGAATTTTCACGGGTAAGCCCTTCTCGCGAAGTACTCGTGAAACACTCATGAAACTTTCTGTCCAAACTCATGACTGATCTTACTCGCGAAATGACTCGCGAAAACACCCAAAAAACATTTTTTTCACACAAAATCAACTTGAAAAACTTTGAAAAACATGGGTGATACAAATCACTTCCAAAGGCAAATAAAAAGAACAAAAATCTTTTTGATTTCGATCCACATATGGTTGACCACACACACATCACATTTGAACATGTACATTCATACAAATGGAATAAGCATTCATTGAACATTAATCCTGTGTGATGTGTGTGTGGATCAAGTATGAACTAATCCATAGTTTAGTATAAAACTTCAATGATCAATTCAATCAAGTCGTACACAACTAGTATGAACTCAAGTGACCTATCTCACTTATAAAAATGAACATATATGACCTCTTACTAATGTGTTTACATTTGATTGAAAGCTTTTCATTTGGCTTCCATTTTTCATACTTTTGATCAAAATACAACTCAAATTTTTGTGAAGCGATGCCACAAACTTTTTGATGAATGTTTGACAATAAAGCCTTTGGCTTTGGCACCATACATTTCTATACATATTTGCTCCCCATTTTCCTAGTCAAACTAGTTTTCGAAACAAGGCTTTTTCAGCTCTTTCTCCCTTTTGGAGATTGACATTTTGAGAGCTTTTTAGAAAAAGGTAAAAAAAAAATGTGAGGAGATATATAGGCACAAGTCTACATATGTATCAAGATCAAGCAAGACTATTGACCAATCATTCATGACAAACTTGCAGATCTATTTACAACATCAAACGTAAATTTCTAGATGTCGCTCACACTTAGAAAATGTGCATACATAACAAGCTATGCGCGTAAATGCACTATGTTATTAGTACGGAGGTACTAGGCCAAACTCACATGTGAAATGTGCTCAAATATATATGATCAAACTTTATGAATTTTCCACTTTTTATGTTTTTTTGGATTTTTAAACACACAAAGATAAAAGCAAAAAAGTAAGATCAAATGCAAAAAAAAAAAAAAAATACATATAAAGAGATGCATGATGCCCAAATGCATGACAATGAAGCATTTAATGCATAAACGGTCCTACAAAGATCAAAAGAATTAGATCAAGGACCAAAAGAGCATAAGCTCAACCAAGGAACCCTTCCTTATCCAAACGAAACGATTATTTGGAATGAGTGTCCCATGCGAAGTGAGACGAAGGTTGGAAGAGAGACGAAGGTTGGAAGAATGAGAACCGGAGATGCACATAGACAAGGAGGTAAGAACATCAAAAACTTTCTTCAACAACTTACCATTTTCCCCCAAATCTGGTTTTGCTTTTATAGCACAATTTCCAAAAAGCTCAAGTTTCTCTTTTCTTTTTATTCTTTTAAGAGCTTGAAATTTAGAGCAATGAGGCCTTAGATGACCAAAGGCACCACAATGGTGACAAACAATGGATTTAGGTATACTAGGCTTTTTAGGGAGGGATTTAGAAATATGGTTTTGTTTTCTCTCCAACATGGAACATTAAGGTCTTATGTGACCGATTACACTACAATGGTGGCAAGTAAGAACAAACTTAGATCCAATCAAATCCCTAGGATGAGACCTAAACGAAGGCTTAGGTTTAAGAGTTTTTCTCTCCACTTTTTGGTTTATTTTGTGTGGAGAAATGTACACCAATTTGTCTTTAGAGGTAGAACTCACAATAAGCACAAAATCGAGTAACACAATATGATTGCAACAAAGATTTTCTTCCTTTTGAGCAATAAGTTCAACAGTCAAACACTTGGCATGCATCTTAAGAGATTCATTGATCATCAACAAGTTTGTTAGGCAAAACAAGTTTAGCATCCAAGTCCATATTCAAACATTCAAACTCCTTTAGTTTTTCAAGAGAATGTTTTGCAAGTTTCTTATACTTTTCAACCAATTTGTTGGATTCATTGAGTTTAACAATCAAATCATCCTTTTCACAAATGAACTTGCTTAATTTCTCATGAAAATACTTAGCATTTTTCTTCAAGAGTTTGATATTTGGAATATTAACAACACCCATAGATTTATGTAACATGTCATCATAATTATGAGAATTAACACTCATAGAGCCATTTTCACAAACACATGGCATATTACACTCAACAACATCCAAAACATCCATAGAAGCATACAAACCACTATCCATGGCAATAAACATAAGGGTCAAGGATCACACTTCGGTAACTAAACCAATACAAGTGTACCCGATCTAATACCAATTGAAAGCTCGGATTTTGTGTAAAAACACAAGAGCTTGTTTAGACCTCAAATTAAAATTACGGCTAAATTGCTTTTACTCTAACTTATCTTAGTGTAGAACAAGAGTAAGTAAGGCGTAATCACCGGATCTACTCTAGTTCATACACAAGAATAATAAACAATAAAAGTAAAGCACAAGAGTAAGAGAAGAAATATGCAAACACAAGATAACACAAAAATGTGTCCTCGAAAAGGAAACTGAAGAACTCGGTGAAAAATCTCTCCATGACCCTTCAAGTCGAAATCAATTCACTAGAGAATAAAGTTGGAGTACACAAATAACAAAAGACCCTCCAAGCCTAGTCTACCTAATGTACTTGAGCTCTCCAAGCTTCTACTACCAACGGACTTCTCGGAGTCATGTCTTCTCTAGCTTTCAAAATCCCGCAATACGCCTGATTGCATCTGTCAAGCCTTACCGGCTTTTTTTGGCTAATCCCCAAAGCTTCCCAAGCTCCAAAACACTCTTTATACTTTGAATAGGTGTGAGTTGTGTTAAAGTACAATTCTCCTCTCAAGGTATGACAATGGGAGAGGCAAGGAGAATGGGCTAGAATGATTTCTCACTAAGGATGAGTAGCTCTCTCTCTAAAAGATGGGTGTGTTGTGTTGTAAAAAACCTATCTAGGGTTTTTTTTTTCTTTTTTTTTCTTTTTTCTTTGAATGGCCTCTCATACTTTTGTGGGTAATGAGGGAATATATAGTATGGGTGAAAGGTAAGAAAGTCACACTTAAAATCTTCCAGGCAGAAAGTTTCGCGGATACCTCGCGGACCGGCCCTTCTCGCGAGACAGTCATGAAATTGACAGCTTGGCATGACTCTTTAGCTTCTAGACATGTACTTTGCATGTACCCTTTTCTTGGGAACCCTTCTTGCGAGCTTCTTGCGAGCTAGTCGCGAAACTGCACTGATTTTCATTTCATGCTCGATTCTTCTCCAACTTAATACTAAACCCAATACAATAAAATCTCAAAACATATAGGGAAACAAATAATGCAAATACAATACTTTTTGTCATGGAATAAAGCCAACATAAATATAATTGTAAATCACAACTTTACAAATAGTTTTCAAAAGCCTAAAATTTTTAGGTCGCTTTTAAAATTTAAAATGAATTTTCCATACTTTTCACATCACCAACTAATTATAACTATTAGTATTTTTGTAATTAAAAAAAAAACTATTAGATAAAGTATAAATATGGAAAAGTGCTTATAACTTCCCCTACTATTCTAATAAAACAATAAATTAAAAATAAATAAATAAAAAACCCTCTAAACACACTCATAGCATATGTGAAGAGTTTAGTAAATTATTGTGGTTTTTTACCTAAATACCTCCATATATGCATGAAAATAATAACTTTTACGTTTTAATAATAATAACAATAAGAGTGATGTGTGCGAGTTTAAGAATCGGTGCTACACATTTAAGAGTTATGCTCCTTTGAGTGTGTACTGTATTATAAATCTTTCAAAAATATCCTTCCCTCTACCCATGTGTATGTGAGTTTTACAATAAAATTTTTTAATAATAATAATAATTTTCTAGCATTATTCTTATTTCTAACAAAAATCTTGCATGCATTAAAATAGAAACTTTCTTGTCTTAATAATTACTATCATTGTTGTGATTATATTTATTATCATTACATTAAAATATGTCTATAATTTTTAATTCAACTAGTAACTCTTGATTTTTTTGACCGAGATATTCAGACATATTATAATAAATAAATAAATCATCATGCTAAAATATGTGAATGTTCAATATCTTATTACTTGTATATTTAATGGACCCCTTAGCCATATGTAAAAACAAAATACTGGACTAAGGAAGATATGTGTATGCATGCATGCATATGCTATATATTCGGAGGAAATGGGCAAAGCCCATTTCACACAAAAAATTTAGCATTTTGCCCAATTTCCCAAACTAATTAAGAAAATGCCTCTATTTTGAAACTCGATTTTTTCAAAATCGAGTTTCAATATTGTTGAGGACTCTTTTTTCGCCCCACGTGGCACTACTTCATTGGCAACCCATGCCACATCAACATATGGATTGGGCTCACACAATAAATCAAAACTCACGACCCATATCACCTCTCTTACCCAACCCGAGGTACATCATCTCATTTTCGGCTTATGATCCAAGCTCATAAGTCTCTTTGGGGAAACTTTGGGAGTCGTGGTTTGGAGGGCCAAGAGATATGTTCAGTAAAGCTCTAGCGGTTTAAAGTTGATAAAAGAGACATGTTGCTTGGCGCGTCTTCTCCAACTCCCTAAACTCTGACGAGTCCGTGTGTAGCGGGTAACATATGGTAAACATCTTTTATCACATAGCACTTAAAATGATAAAATTCTCCATTACTCTTTTCCTAAAAGTTAATATTCATCATATGACACATATTCAATATCCCCAGCCATCTAACTGCTGGGAATATAATTGATCATTCAATCCCCAGCTGTTGCTGTACAAATTTAGAAACTTCATTATATTATTCTACATAAATTTCATTACTGCTTTTAGCTAAAATCCAACTCAAACACATGGCCTAATCTGATTGGCTATCTTTTATCTCCAACTATATACAAAATATTCATTATATCTTTCATACCCAGCTGCTGTCTGCCATAATCAAACCATATATTTCTCTGCCAGCTGCCAAAGCAGAACATTTAATACTCTTTTTGCTCACCAAGATTATGTCACAGCACAATGAGGCCTTGACTAAATCTCTAAAACTTCATTACCTTTCGACCAATGCTGTTATTACTTGCTAGAAATGTGTTGTAATGGAACCTTGCACCAAAAACACAAACACCTAAAAGGGGAAACATTTCCAGCAGAACCCCAGCAGTGTATTCAGCACTTGACACCTGGCTGGGAGTGATATCAGCAGCCATTTAATGCTGAAATTCCAGCTGCCAACTGCTATACCCAAAATGGCAAGATACCCTTGAAAGAGATCTTACCATTTTCAACCAAAACCATAAAGTAAATGCTGAATGACCTCTCCAACACTCTAAAATCACCATGCTGGCCTCTTTTGTTTCTGCCCAAAGCAATAGCTATCTTATTACAGCTATCTCATGATAGCTGTCACAACTTTTCTTGACAATTGGGACAGCTTTTCTTGACAGCTGGGACAACTTTTTCGGAACATATGTAACAGCTAACCCAGCAGCCTGAGCATTACTTTTTTTTCCACATTTGGCTAAAACCAAAACCAACTAAACTAACCATATTTTTCTTGTCAAAATAACTTCCTTTTCTACTGCTCTTTCCCCCAGCAGCTCTTACCCAAAATAACAAGAACACTTTGAAGCTAAACTTACCATTTTTGCCCAAATCTTAAGATGGATTTTCTGAAGATTCATTGCTATTTGGGACAAATTTTGGCTGAGATTCTTTGCTAAAATACCCCCTTAAACTCAGTTTTAAATAGGACCCATCATCAACACCTCAAAGGGGGGACAACCAAAGGGAGAAGAACTCTTTCAAAAACTTCTCCATGCTCTCTCCCTAAGCTCTGAATGAAATTCTGAGATTTTAGTTTCCAAATAAGGAACTAAACTCTTCAGCCCTTAGCTCACAAATGCCCTTCATAAGCCTTCATTCACCCTACAGCAAAAAATCCCAGCAATACAAACCAGCAAAAAGACCAGCAGTAAATTCCAGCAACATTGCTAAACACATTGCAACGCTATTACCCCTCATATACTCATTCCCTCACTCTGAAGTTGTACTGTTTTGCTACTTATAAACACATGGCAATACTCATCTCTATCTCTCTTATAAAAGTCCTTCTCATAGAAGGCATAAACTTCTAATGCTAAAGTTCTTAACCTAGATGGCACCAAGATCTTTTATCAGGGCCCTTCTCATGGAAGGCACAAATCCATCTTACATAAAAGCCCTTCTCTTAGAAGGCACAAGTATTCCATACAAAAGCCCTTCTCATGGAAGGCAACACTATTCATAACTTCACAACAACTAAAAGAGCATTGTAAAGGGAAAAACTCATTTAAGTGCATGATAAGAGGAGCAAGCTTAACCAGCCCCTACACATAGCTGGGCATACTCTCTTTCTCTCTAGTTGCACCTATTTTTTCCCTTCGATCTTGAAGTTATTATGGCAAACTGCCTCTCTACCGCTGGGTCATTCTGCTAGAATCCAGCAGCTCACTGACGCTATACAGTTGGGACTACAAACCATACAAAGATAAGTGATTTTGCTTCCTTATCTTTAAATGTACATTATTAAGTATATGATTACTTCACATTTAAATACATATTACTTTATTTCAACTACTATTACAATTATTAACTATGGCTTAAACTCATTTAAAAGTATGATAAGAGGGGCAAGCTTAACTAGCCTATACTGCTTGCATTCTACTGGAATCTTATCAGCTCTCTGAGGCTACACAGCTGAGCTACAAATCATATGAAGATAAGTGACTTTGCGTCCATATCTTTAAATTTACATCATTGAGTACATGATTACTTTACTTCTAAATAAATACTACTTTATTTCAACTACTAATCAAAGCTATCATATCGAACGCATATTACATATTTATTCGATCATTATCATGATTCTTAGACTTTGGCTTTAATGGTTTGGTAGGCTCAAAAATACACCGGTAGCCGTTGGACCACGTGGCCCAATGTTGAGTTCCGAGACGCAACTCCCCAAATGAACTCGGGTCTAACAAGGTCACCCCTCCAAAGGACCACACGTGACCGAGCAACCAAAAAAGGCCCCCGAACAAACATAAAACTCGATTTGTAGAAAATCGAGTATGGGGCGATCAAACTTAAAAATAAATAAATAAATTGCATGGAATTCGAGTTTATGGAGCTCGAGTTCCATGCAAAAACGCCGCTATAGGGCTCCCTGTATGCAGCTATATGATCAAACTTAAAAAAAAAATTAAAAAATTAAAAAAAAAAAACTTGCATGGAACTCGAGTTCAAGGAGCTCAAGTTCCATGAAAAATCGCCGCTATAGGGGCTTAAAATGCCGCTATAGGGCTCCCTGAACGCATCTATAGGTATGGCGCGATCAAACTTTAAAAAAAAAAAAAAAACTTGCATAGATAAACTTGAGTTCCATTAAAAGCACCACTATAGGGCTCACTGAAAGCTATAGGTATGGAGAGATCAAACTTAAAAATAAATAAATAAATAATAAATTTGTATGGATGAAATAAAACGCCACTATAGCGGCGTTTTAAAGCCCTATAGTGGCGTTTTTGCATGGAACTCGAGTTCCACACAACTTTCTTTTTCATTTTTTTTTAAGTTTGATCACCTCATACTCGATTTTCTATAAATCGAGTTTTACATTGAAACTCGATTTTGAGAAAATCAAGTTTCAAAAGAAAGACATTTCCCTAATTAGTTTGGGAAATTGGGCAAAATACTAAATTTTTTGTATGATATGGGCATTTGCCCATTTTGGCCCTAAACATTTCGTTATTTATATGGAAAACAAGTTGAGAGAACATGACATGAATTATATATTTTGTATATAGCCATTCACGAGTGGTCCTGAGTCCTACTGCTAACTAGGAGTCTAGGACCACTAATATAGACAAAGTCCGTATATTGGTGTTTTGCATTAAAGAATTCGATATCTCCAGGGCTTCAAAGATTTAGATTTGTATAGAAAAAACAAGAAAGCAACATTGTAACCATGAGCTTACGTTATCTATTTTTTTTCTTTTTAATGATGTTGATCTGGAGTTGGAACATATATATATATATATATATATATATATATATATATATATATATATATATATAATACATAACAAGCTAGAACATTGAAATTGGCCACCCTCCATCGATGAATTGTGACTGATTATATATATATAATCAGTCACAATTCATCGATGGAGGGTGGCCAATTTCAATGTTCTAGCTTGTTATGTATTTCACAATTTTAGGTTACAAGACCTTTCACATTTGGATAATAAAAAAATCTCAAAAAAAATTAAGAATTAAAGAAAGAAAGAAAGAAAAGAGAATCACGGTACCACGGGCTCGATTAAGATCCAGGAATAGAAACTTTTGTTTTGTTTTGTGTTTTATTTTCCCCTTTATTCTTTTACTATAAGATGCTCAATATATTCTAGGCTTGCCCTATTAGAAGCATCAATATGACTAAAATGTACTCGTACAACTTACACTACTGCAGTACTTTCATTAACATCATATATAACTTCAAGCTTTGTATAAGGTTCTAGCCTATAGGTGGTCTCTTTCTATATACTCTCAATAGACTCAAGATTGTATCATTATTCATGACAAATTCATATATTGAAGATGTACTCTCTTAAATCTTTTTTTATATGCTGCAGCCTGCAAACACAGATAATCATACCGAACCACGTTAATTTTACTTTTGCTATCTATTTCTCTATTCTCTGTTTTACTTTCTCAATACCATAAACAATTCTAATATGTTATCAAAGCAAGTCGTCATAAATTTGAACTCCTATTTTCACTATACCTTATATTTAAAAAAATTTATATGTTGCATCCCACTTATTGATAAGTCCAAACTCACACATAAGGGAGTATTAGAATAATGATTAGATAATTAAATTCACAATTTTTCTTAAACTTTTGAGAATGGTGGTAATTTATCACAACCATGACTTAGGAACAAGCTCTCTAAATCTCTTTTAATTTAAGCATGTTTTATATGATATAGAACAGAGAGCACAAGCTTTTCTTGAGCAAAGAGACTGCCAGAAATCAATGCATTAGAAATAAGAGTTAGAAAATTACTAGTAAAAATTGTTTGTGACAGCAACAAAATTACGTGAAAATGGCAATGTATAGGGAAACGGCTTTGGGAGTAAAACTCATGCCTTTGGCCATTATCGAAACAGCTTTTTGAGCAAATTTCCCCATTCAGGCCCTGAAATCTGCATTTTTGCCCTTTTTATTCGTTTTTATGTCCATTGTAACTTTTTTTTTTAAAAGTCCTAATAAGATTTTATCTATTTTGGAATGTTTTCTAGAGACAGTAGTATTTAGTTTTGCAATTATCTCAATTTTTAATATTTTAGTAAAATTTATTATTTTACCACCTAATTTCGTGCTTAATGCACATGAGGGTTTTTATGGAATTTTTCTAACCACCCTGGGATTTCTTTTACTTAAATGCATTGTAGCCTCTAAGATATCATTTTTTTTCAGATGAATAAAATACAAACTTTTGCCTCTTTTCTGGTGGATTCCAAGCTCTATCACCTTGTTGATACGATATTATTTTCTTAAAGTATACATTTTTTGCTTCTTGTGTATTAATTCTACTTGCATCATAACTGTATCTGTCTTTGTTAGCAATTCTACCACATGCCTTTGTTTAAACGCTAGGCCTAAAGACCACTAATTTCAAAAATCTATCTGACGGTGACCACTTTAAGACAAATAGGCAAGCGGGTTCATAGCAAAACATTTGATATAGGGATGGACATAAAGCCCACATGGCGCCTGCCTGCGTAACTTCAAATTTAGCCCACCCAATTGCTTCAAATATATGTGTTACTAGGGAATTTACCATAAATTACGAGCCCCTTAAGATAAACTTTCATTAATTGTATCCAATTCCAAAATAAAATAAAAATCTAACACACAAGTTAACACACAGTCCTGACCAAGGAAGTTAATACCGTACCGGAGGTTGTACCAGTTTAGCCAACAGTACGATATATTTCGGATACCAATTAATACCGGTGTACCGTTTCGGATTTACCGCTATAAATAAATATACATTCATTAATTTAATTTTTATTGATTAAGGGTCCGTTTGGATAGAACTTATTGCTGAAAACTGAAAACTGAAAACTGAAAACTGAAAACACTGTAGCAAAATAATTTTTAAATGTGTAAATAGTACTGCGGGACCCATTTTTAATAAAAAATTGCTAAAAACGTACATGAACAGTGCACGCACAGTGCGCACGACGCGCACATGCGCGTTGTCCCCCCCCCCCCCGCCCGCCCGCAGCAGAAAAAAAAAAAAAAAAAAAAAAATCAAAACGCAAAACGTAAAACATGAAAACGTGTATCCAAACTCCACCTAAATCTCATAAATATAAGTTATATAACCATATTGTCAATGACTCAATTCTTAACCTGTAATTCTAATCCAAGCCCAATAAAAAGTAATAGATACATTTATTAAAAAATAATAACAATCAAATTAATATTTTATTTTATTAAAAATAAGAACCAATCTGCCATCATGTGGGGCTTTTAAAATTTCAATTTATTTGGTAACAAAAGTCAAAACATGCTAGCTGTAAAGTAAAAATTATCAATAAATATCAGTTTGTAGGGTTTTTAAAACATGCTAGCTGTAAAGTCTATTTCTTGGGCATGCAAATATCATTTGAGAGTTTTGAAAAACTGAGAAAGAGAGAGAGAAAGAGAAAGCTAGATGGACAGAGAGAGGGGAGAAGAAGATGAAGATGAAGATGAAGTAGCAGCAACCAAAATCAGTCCACAGCCTTAACTTGAGGCCGAGAATGTAGAGAACGTCAAAATTCGATATGCATTTATCTGCCGATATTCGATATTTTCTCCGGTATGGCCAAAATAACCCGGTATAGGCCGGTATATTTTTCGGCACGAAACAACCTTGTTTCTGTACCGGCCAAGGTACCGAAACGGTAAATACCGACCAGTACGGTATGAAACTGACTTCCCTGATACTGACCCTTACAAAATTGTTTGAGCCTATGAACGAAAATTCAATAAAAAATAAAATAAAAATTGTTGTGATGAAATCTATCTGCAACTACTTTGTGACTTAAATATCACCATTCAAGTGATTATATCTAATTATCATGAACTAGATTGCCTAATGAAACTCTTAAATTGTGGATAATTGGCAATGCCTTGTTGCAAGTGATATCTTGCAGATGGATCCATGAAGGAGACCTCATATTGGTCTTGGTAGCTTAAAACCCTATATTTGTGGGGGTGATAATGGGCTCCACAATCTTAATTGGAACCGGCTTGGACCAGCAATGGACCCGTTAGAATTTGGACCATTTTCTTAATTAGTACGGGCTGGTCCAGTTCAGCAATGGACCCGGCTTGGAACCAGTGTGAGTGATACCGTACTGTACCGGCCAGTATGGCCGGTATATACCGTACCGGCCAGTGCACCAGTACAAGTATACCCTCTGTTTCGTTCTAGAAAAAATACCGGCTGTTCCGGCCACATACCGGCTATACCAACGAAATCCGGCTGCTTTGGCCGATAAATGGATACCGGACCAAAACACAAAATGCAAATCTGAGTAAGCCAAGAAAACACAAACACAATCCTCCTCTTTTCTCCTCTCTTCTTTGTTCATCTGTCTCTCTCTCAAATGGTAACACAATCAAAACACAAACACAATCTAAAATCAAAATAGAAACAACAAATCAAGAATAGGGAAAAATACAAATTTAATTAGAACAAAAAATCTAAAATAATAATAAAATAAAAAAACAACGGATCAAGAACATGAAAACCTATCTAAGCTCCATTGTAACAACAAAGTGAATCTGAACAAGAAAAGAAAAAAAGAAAAAAAAAAAGGATAGACAACGGCCAATCTCTCTGCCGGCTGTGTCTGTGAGTGAAATGAGATGAAAAAATAAAAAAATAAAAAATAAAAAAATGCAAACATAAAAGAGAAGTGAAAAGATCATGGTCGGCTGTGTATGTGAAGTGAGCCGAAGAGGAAAAAATAAAAACAAAAAGGAAGCACAAAAGAAGAGAAGAAAGAGAGAGGGAGGTTCTGGAATCAAGTGGAAGTAGAGATAAAAAAAAGAGAAGATGGAGATATATGGGTATAGGTATGTGGTGGAGAAAAAACAAGAGAAAAAAAAAAGCGTATGGATGTGTTAAGTTATGATTTACAACTATGTTTTATGTTGGCTTTATTCCATGACAGAAAGTGTTGTATTTGCTTTAATTTGTTTCCTTGTATTTTTGTGGGATTTTATTGTATTGGGCTTAGTATTAAGTTGGTGAAGAATCAAGCTTGAAATGAAGAATCAGTACAGTTTTGCAATGGGCTCGAGAGTAGCTCGCGAGAAAGGTTCCTGCGAAAAAGACATGTTAGAAGCACATGACTAGAAGCTGAAGAGTCGTACCAGCCTGGTGGATTTCGCGAATGTCTCGCGGGTGGCCTTCCCGCTAGATACCCGCAAAACTCTCTACCTGGAGGATTTTTAAGTGTGACTTTTTTACCCTTCACTCATACTATATATACTCTCATTACCCACAAAAGTGTCAAGAAGCCATTCAGAGAGAAAAACCCTAGATAGGTTTTCAACAACACAAATACCCATCTTTTAGAGAGAGAGCTACTAATCCTTAGTGAGAAATCATCCTAGCCTTTTCTCCTTCTTTCTCCCATTGTCATACCTTGAGAGGAGATTTGTACCCAAACACAACCCACACCTTTTCAGAGTGTAGAGAGTGTTTTGGAACTTGGGAAGCTTTGGGGATTTGCCAAAAGAAGCCAGTGAGGTTTGACGGATGCAATCGGGCGTATTGCGAGATCCGGAAAGCTAGAGAAGACATAACTCCGTGAAGTCTGTTAGTAGCAGGAGCTTAGAGGGCTCAAGTACATTGGGTAGACTAGGCTTAGAGGGTCTTTTGTTATTCGTGTACCCCAACTTTATTCTCTAGTGGATCGATTTACCGCTTGGAGGGCGGCAGAGAGGTTTTTTGCCGAGTTCTTCGGTTTCCTCTTTGATAACACATCACTGTATTATCTTGTGTTTGCATCTCTCTTCCTTTACTCTTGTACTTTACTTTTATTATTTATTGTTCATGTTTATGCACTAGAGTAGTATCGGTTGTTTGCGCTTCATTTACTCTTGTTTCCACACTTAGATAAGTTAGAGTAAAATCAACCGAGCCGTAATTTTTTAATTTAGGGTCTAAACAAGCTCTTGTGTTTTAACACAAATCCAAGCTTTCAGGATGAAAGAAAAGAAAAGAATAAGAAATGACCACTTAGAAATACTACCACAATATTTTCACAATAAATTTTAAGTAATTAGCTAATATTGGTGAGTAAAAAAATAATTTCAGCGGTGGGTTCAAATTAGAACTAGTAACAACTTTCCACATAAGATTTTGATATGATTCTTGTGAAAAATATTGTGAATATAACACTTTTTATTGAAAAAATTAATTGTTGGAAATGAATATAGAAGACTAAATGATAATAAAAAAGAATAAAAAATGAATGAAGAAATAATATCTAAATGAGATAGAAAATGGGATAGAGAATTTGTTGAAAAGTGCACTTGAAAAAGTGGATAGTTAAAAGGTAAAAGTCACTGTTCATTCTCCAAACAGACAAAAATTTGGAGAATCTGGTAAAAATGCTCTGAAGGACTGAAAAGAAGTTTATCAAATTGCTTGGAAAACCGTATCAGATGCTTGGAACCATGATTTTAGTGGGAAATGAGTTGGCTCTTTTCATTCTTTATTTAAATTTCCTTTAGTTTAAACTTAAAAGGTCAATGCTAAGACTTGGCCTAAGACCCTAGGTGATGTGACAGTAAATTGATTTTAAAGAGTTGACAATTTTGTATTTTTATTTTGGCTGATTCAGGTTTTAGAGTAGATACTTTTCTATATAATTTTTTGAAGAGTATTCTTTATTTACTTTCTTTTCTAAAAACAAAACCTCTCTTTTTTTGAGACCAAAAAAACCTCTCTTTATTTACTCTAAAGTATTATATAAAACATTAAACATACCAATAAAATAATCATTATAACTAAATGTTTATAAAAAAAAAAATCATTATAACTTTTTATATTGTATAAAATAATAAAAAATAGCGGTAAATCTGAAACGGTACATCAGTATTGACCGGTACCCGAAATATATCGTACCGCTGGCCAAACTGGTACAGCCTCAGATACGGTATTGACTTCCGTGCTTAGAACAACAATGAAAGTGCCTAAGTAAAATTTTCCTCCAAACCTATTGGAAGGGAATCTCCTGAGTCCACCCATTATGTGATGATTAATAACATCATCCAAATGGATTAAATCACATAATTCACTAAATTATCTAAGAAAATCACATAAATATTAAGTCTGTGACAAAATATACATGTGGATAGTTTTTTAAGTTGTCATGCGGTGGATGTGAGGAAATTTGCTCAAAAACAGTTTGAAGGAAATCTCCATCCTATCTAAAACATACCACAATCATCCATAATTCATAGAAGCCTAATGTTCAAACTAGGAATATATATATATATATATATAGAGAGAGAGAGAGAGAGAGAGAGAGAGGTTGGTTCAAGTTACACCTAGTGTAACTATAAGGGTGTGTTTGGTAGAGTGGATTTTAGGGAGGATGGAAAAAAAAAAAAAAAAAAAAAAAAAAAAAGAGAGAGAGAGAGAGAGAGAGAAAATGAGGAGATAAAACTTCTTGGAGAGTGTTTGGTTGGGAGAGGGAGAGACGAACATGATGGTGGGGTCTATATGTTTTCTCTTCGAACCTACCAAAAAGTTTTCTCTCCAAAATGAGGAAAAAACTAAGTGGGAGGAGTTTGATAGATATATGACGAAAATGCCCATTTACATTTTGCACATGAACTTTAGTCCAATACATTGCATTTTTTTCTCTCTTTTTTTCTTTTTTTTTGGGTCTTGACGTTGGCTTCTTCCTTCTTTTCTTTTTATTTTCTTTTTTCTTGGACGTTACCTTTCTTGGGCTAGCTTTGTCCAACGTTGCTCTTCTTCTCTCTTTTGTGTGTTTTTGTGTTTTTTTTTTTTTTTTTTTTTTTTTTTTTTTTGTTTTTTTTTTTTTTTTTTTTTTTTTTTTTTTTTTTTGTGTTTAGATGTGATTTTTATTTTTTAATAAACTTGGGTGATTACATTTTTTTTTTGTCATTTTTTTTTAATTGGGCATCATTTTTCAACAATGGTATATGAGTAAATTTACACAAACTCACTTTTTCCATCTCTCCACTTTTCCACTCCCAACCAAACAAAAATGAGGGAAATTACAATCTTTTTTATTCTCCCACTTTTCCACCCTTCCATCATTTTCTATTCTCTCACTTTTCCACCCCTTCAATCAAACAGACCCTGAGTATTGTTACATTAACCAATAACTTTTAATAAATTCACATTTTGAAAATCCTACTATTGGATTACATGTTCTATATGTTCTTAACAAACATGCCAATTTTCATGCCAATAAGATGTTATTTAACATTCGATCCATAAAATTATTTTTTATGCATTATTCTAAACTACAAAAACTTGTATTTGAACAATTAATTGATGACATAGATATTAATTTTTTATTATTGTTAGGTTCTAAATATTTAGGAATAAATGTTATGGTTCTAATTTTATGTGTGTTGGCAAACCAAGTACTAAAACATATCTAGTTTAAGATTTTTAAGTCTTAGAACAGTCCTAGACATTGCTCAAGATGGTTCAAGTCAAGATTTAAGAACAATCAAGTTGTAGAAAAAAGAATTCAGAAAATGCAAGGCTCAACCAATCAAGAGACAAGCTTGACTGATCGAAAGTCAGTTTTTGCATAATTGAAATATTGCTCAAAAGCCCACAAAATGTTTAGGGTTTATGTCCAACACTACTAGGTATAAAAGGAAAACCTAAATTATGTTTGAGATTCTAGGAAGTCTTGTTAGTTACTCATGTGAGATTTGTGAGGTTTTGTAACCTTCTAACTCAACAAGCATCTACTGAAAGAAGATCATATACAAGAACCGGTGGAGATAAGTTGTTGCTTACAAGATCAACTACTGTTGATGGTCTAAAGTTTTGAGTGGAATCTTAGAGTTACAAATGAGGGTGTTTGTGCAAGACAAATTCATATAAAAGAGTCCATAAATTTGGAGTTACGTGTGGCCACGTGAGTAAGTACAACAAGAGGTAGCTTTAGATTTAGGAAAAAGTCTATTGTAAAACCTCCATTCTATTTAGTGGATTTATGATGCAGGGGATGTGATAGGCTGTTTATGTATGTTTTAGAAATAATGAAAGGGTTGAGTTACTTTGAACAAATTGATAGGTGGATAAGTACCTCTGCAAGGACACTTAGTTCTAAATAGCATGCAAAGGCTAACAATTCATTCAATTACCAAAACTAATTTATAAAGAGATTACATTCTCCTACTTATACTAGTTGTTTGGCATTGGCATCCTCTAGATGGTTGAAAAGTGTCTAAATCCTATACGCTAATGCTTAAAAATCATCTAACTAACTAACTAACTAACTAATTAGTTACAAGTGGATTAGGATATAGGCATATAGTTGCTTGAAATGCCCTGCATTAGGACTCTCCCTCTGAAGAAGCACTTGACCTCAAGTGCTCTTGGTTGCCACAAGATTTGTATGATGTTGTAGGATGATACAGTTGCCTTGTACGATGAGTTTGTTGCTATTGCGGCACACCAAAGGCTGCTGCTTCTGCACAAGCAAGTCCCACACAAATGAAACACCAATGTAGATGCATCTGCATTAAGAGGACTCCCTTTTTTGAAAGCAAACCTATTCTTAAGTTTCGTTGACTTTTCAATTGTAAAACATGTACACCAAATTGAACATAAAGTGTTTTGTCTCGCTAATGATCAATCATGCATATTTTGACACTACAAGGCTTTATTTTTCACTGGTGAGTCAACCTTCTTTGTCTTGACCGTTGGCTTGGGGCTTGCCTTCCCTTTCTTTGGTTGCAAGGAGGTGGATGCACTAGCTTGTACATGTTGTGTGTGTTGCACCCTCTTCTGCCCACGTAGCTTCATATGATTTTTAACATCTATGTAAAAGATGGAACCCATTCATGGCTACCTCCTCACAAAGAACATAACTTTTATGTTGTCTATCATCCTCCACTTTTTGTTTTAGAACTTGCATAACCCTTCTTGCTAATGGAGAGTCATTTGTTTCCTTAAAATCAACATTTGCTTATTCTTCCACATACTTACCATGCACAGATTCTACCATACTTATTATGCATTCAGTCAATTCTTGTCCTCCCTCACCAATCTGTTCTTCAATGTAGCTATCAAAAACAAGATGTCCAATCTCTTGGTCTTCTAACTCTTTAACCAGAAAATCTTGATCTTCTATCTCTTCAACAACCAAGGTTTTACCCTTTGACAAAACAGGTTGGTTCTTGGTTGGCACCTTGGAAGCCTTACTTGATTTAGCAACATTTGATCCATTTTCAACCTTCTTGGTGAAGTTGGATGTTGCATCACCACTTTGAGCACTGATTTTAGAAATGAAAGGAACTACTTGTGCCCCCTTGACTTGATGATTCTCAATCAGCACTGCCCTATTGAAAGCTTCTAAAACAGTCCAACCGATTTGGAGAAAATGGACATCTTGGATTTGCACTTTGCTATAAAGGGTGTGGCTGTAGTTGTAAGCCAAGAATTGCTCTCTAAGCTTCTGTTTCATCTTCTCCCATGTATGAATCTTGGTTTTTCCTTTCCTCAATTTTTGAATCTTCAACTGCTCCCACCAAGATCTTGCCTTGCCTCTCATATTAGTTGCTGCCAATTTAACATTCTTGGATTCTAGAATATCATAACAAGCAAAGATCTCTTCAACATGGCTAAGCCAATCCACAAACTCCTCATGATCCAAGTTGCCATCAAATTCAAGGAATCCAATCTCAAATTTTAATTCCCAATTCTGGTTTGGCATCTTTGGTTGAACCATCACAGGATTGTGGTTATGCCACTCTGTTTTTGCTTAGGAATATGAACAAAGAACTGCTCATAATTCCCCCCATTTGAAGTTGCACTTCCAGCAACATCATGTTGATTGTGTTGTTGTTGTTTCCTATCTCTTCTCAATTGTCCAGTCAAGGCTTGTAATTGCCTCCTCAACAATTCCACTTCGGCTTTTAAGCCATTTTGAACCCTTCTACACCTTGATCCGGCTGCAATATCATCTTCCTCTACTACAAGAATAGCTTGCTTCTTGCCCTTATCCTTCCTTGTCTTCTCAAACACCATGGCTTCTTGCTACTACAAACTAATTGCTAGAACATATGAAGGCTTTGGTTTTGGTAAGAGGGGTATTTTAGGCTAGGAAAAGCAATCAAGATTGAATCTTGATAGGTTCTTGGACAAAAACTGAAAAAACAAATTGCAAATGAACTTGAATCCTAAGGATCTTAAGCTCTAATACCAAACTGATGCAAGGGATGTGATGGGTTGTTTGTGTATTGTTTAGAAATAATGAAAGGGCTGAGTTACTTAGAACAAATTGATAGGTGGAAAAGTACCTCTACAAGAACACTTAATTCCAAATAGCACATAAAGGATAATGATTGATTCAATTACCAAAACTGATTCACAAAGAGCTTACATTCTCCTACTTATACCAGTTGTTTAGCATTGGCAACCTCTAGGTGGTTGATAAGTGTCCAAATCCTATAGGCTAATGCTTAAGAAATCGTCTAACTAACTAACTAACAAACTAATTAGTTACAAGTGGATTAGGATATAAGCATATAGTTGCTTGAAATGCCTTGCATCAATTTGTTGCCTTAAAGATAGTTCAGGTTAAATTCTCCCCAGGTTTTTTTACCTTGAAATTGGATATTTTTATTGGTTTTTCTAGGTCATCATATTGCTTCTCTTATTTACTTTTTTGCACTTAGTGATTTGATTGTTTGTGTTTAACCTAGATCTGTTTAAACTAAGTAATAACTTGGTATTTAATTAGGTTAAACAATTTGAGTATTCAGGAGTCTAAATAATCTAACAAGTGGTATCAGAGCAAGTTCACTCTGATTGGATTGATATCCTGAGTGAGATCCTTGATCCCTGCTGTCATAGATAATTTTAAGTGTCTTACTGCTTTTGGCTGTGATGATTTGAATAAAGAAGATACTAAAATTTTGTTGATTTTATTGATGACTGTGAAACTCTTTGTAAGGAATTATCTAAATCTATGAAAATTGCTAAGAAATTCCAAAAAGAGTTAAAATTGGCTAATCTTGAAAAAAGGTAATTGATTTTGAGATTGGATGAATCCTATAAAAAGAATGAATTTTTAAGAAATCAATTTTCCTCTTAAGATGAAAAGATGAAAAGTTTGGAACAAGGGTTGCCTGAGTCTAAAGCTAAACTTGAAAAATTGTCTATTACCAAGCTTGTTGTTGATAACAGATCTATTTCTATTCTCATTAAACCTAAAGTTGGAAATGTTTATATTCTTCCTTTCAGGAGGAATCATAAAGAAAATACTTATTTTGCTAGGTTAGACAAAAGTAAAAATTCTGATGTAGACACTGAAGTTTCTAAACCTATGTCTAAACCTCCTGTTAGAGAGCAAAAGAAATCATCTTTGTGGTGTTGTTGGTCACATTAGACCAAATTATTCTTTGTCGAGGCAAAAACCAAAATCTGTGACTAGACTGCTGTTAGGAATACTGATGTTCCTAAATTTGTTCCTATCCGTCACTTTTGTGGTGTTACTGGTCACATTTGTCTTAACTGTCATAAATTGAAATTTAAAGATTTTGTATTTTAGTCTAGGATATGTGATGATATCTCTCTTGCCATAAGTCCAGATAAATTATTTCATATGCTTTTGAAAAATTTAAGCTTGTTGTCTTGTGTAATGAAATTGCAATATATTTGTCTCTGTCGGAAGAATTGTGTAATACCTCAAATACTCTTGTTTCTCAAAAAAAAAAAAAAAAAAACCTTAAATACTCTTTATTTCTCATGGTTTTTCACCTACAAAGCCAAAGACACGTGCTATACGGGTGAGAAAAGATTTGCTAAGATGAGTGTTGCTTACTTGTCCTTGATTTAATTTTTTCAATTACTTGTGGACATGTTTTCTTTCTATTTTTTTTTTCTTAGGTTGTTTGGATTATAAAAAAAATCCAAAAACATTAAAAAATTTCAAAAAGAAAAAAAAAATTTATTTTGCATCTTGTTTTATTTTTCTTGAGGATTACAGGCATTGTAATATCTCTCTCTTGACTTAGAATATGCTTGATATTGTGGAGAAACTTGAAAAGTATATGTTGCATAACCAAGTGCATGAGCTATCTCTAACTCTATACGGGTATGTACGAGATAGTGTATGTACTCATGGGTTAATTAAGAAATTGATATTTCTTGTTTGTGTACCCTTTATAGCTTAGTTGAACACTTTTTTTGCACTACATGTTGTCAAGTATTGCTTTGCATTTTATCCTTTAGCATAATGTGTGCTTTTAGATTTTTGGTCATAAAAAATTTGAAAACTCAAAAGGTTTTCTTTTTTTTAATATTGCACACCATTTATTGTGTAATTAAGGTTGGCCAATGAAACTTTGCATTCATGACTGTGTACCTTATTTAGCTTTGATAAGCTTTGCTTTTGTACTTTACTAGTTTGTGCTTCTTTATGCTTTATTGTGTGATTTTTTTATAGTCTTTGAACAAACAATCTTGAGTTTGATGTCACATATTTTTATCATAGGGACTAGAAAATCCTAGGAGCAATGCATAAATTCTGCAAAATTCAATTCTTGATTGGTTGAGCTTGTCTCTCGATCAGTCGAGCCTTGCAAATTCTAAATTCTTCTTTCTACAACTTGACTATTCTTGAATCTTGACTTGAACCACCATGAGCACTATTTAATACTGTTCTAAGACTTAAAAATCTTAAACTAGGCATGTTTTAGTTCTCTGTTTGCAAACTTACATAATATTAAAACCTAAACATTTATTTATAAATATTTAGAACCTAACAATCTCTCCACTTAGCAATCTGTGACATAACTTACATAAACATGAATTGCTCAATTCATGAACTAACCCAATAAAGTTGTTGCCCTACTACAATTCAGTCAAAATCTACTATCTATAAGTTGCAATAACAAGTAGTAGCATGATGAAAGAATTAACTTGTAACTGAAACAAACCATAAATGCATGTGTGAAAAATACAGTACAAATCATAACTTGAACTTGATTTCACAACACAAGATAGAACAAGATATCCAAAGAGAATAATCAAAGTATCAACAAGCATCAAGTTTGTGAAACAAGAACAAAATAAACATAACCACAAAAAAAATATATAAATATCACAATATGAAAACAACTCTCCCCCTAACTACAAAAAACTACTCCCTTTAAGTATAAGAGCTCTCACAACTACTCACACATCTACTCCCTCTTTTTGTTACATACTACTAAAGGAAATCATCAAGAATTATAGAGTGGAGGAGGTGGAAAAGAACTCCTATACTCAACAAAGTCAACTCTCAAGGCAGCTACATCTATGGCAAAATCATCCTAAAGCTATCCATGAGCCGCCTATGTCGTCATGAATGTCTCCATCATGATATGCTTTGACAATTGCATCTGAAGTACTCTCTTAAGCATGGGGCATAGAGAAGGAGAGGATATAGAAGGACCATCAATAGTAGCAACAGCAACATCGACATCAGCATCATCCCCATCACCATCATTAGTAACAATAGCTGTAGGATCAACAGACACATCCTTAATGGTAGACTCTACTCTAGGTCTCTTTGTTGTACCTACACTTGGTTCAACAGGCTTCTTCTGTGCACTACGATATTTGAGAAGAGTAGCTCCTATAAGCGCTGTGAGATACTAGAGTGGTAGACCAGTACAAAGAGGCAACCAGCTCCTAGACTCTAAATTTTGTTTGACAAACGGGTCTAACTCATCTAGATTAATTTACCTTTCACTCCAAATACACCTATACGTAACCAATTTCTCAAACTTTTGAGCATTTGGAAGAGTTTAAGACCTAATTTGATCAAATTCCTCATCGGAGGTAGAAGTGGATCCTACAACTCTTTTGGCTTTGGTTTTGACATTTGTTTTATCTTTCTTAGGGGCCATTTCTAAGGATCTAAAGAGAGAGAAATCAGAACAAAAACATAAATCCAAGGCAGACTGCATTAGAGAGATAAACAAGATATATATATATATATATATATATAATTGTTAAAATCTATATGATGCATGATGCATCGACACAATGCATGAACTAATGCATTGAAGTGTGCAAATTCTCACAATTTTGAAAATTTGACCCAGAAAATCAAGTTTTATGAAAAATCTCAATTTATGAAGAACATAGGTCCTAATTTTTCAAAAAACACTCAAATTGAGAAATTGATTATCACAACAAGTGTAAAAAAATGTTATAATCCCCAAATTCTCAAAAATAGATGAACCCTAATTTCAAAATTTTCCACAATACATGAAAATATTCAAATTAAAGCAAAGGAACCATGTATATATCATACATGGACAAAACCCCATTGAAAAAATTAACTCAAAACACCCAAAATCATCTAAATCCCCAAAAATTTTAAGTCCAAAATTTTTAATAAAATTGAATGATTATGCATGAAAGAATCTTAGCTATGACTTAAATATCTTAAACTAAACATGTTTTAGTTCTTGGTTTGCCTACTTACATAAAATTAGAACCTAAAAATTTATTTCTAAATATTTAGAACCTAAAAATTAGGTATGACTCTTTTACCCTTTCTTTTTTATCAAATTACATACATTTCATGCATAAATCATTCAGCTTTCAGAAATTTTTGGACTTGAGAAAATTTCGGGATTTTGAGTGTTTTGTTTTAAAATGATCATTGGGTTTCTGTGTATGCATGCTATTAACATAATTCCTCTGCTTCAATTTGAAAATTTTCATGGTTCTTGAAAAATTTTGAAATTAGGGTTCATGTGTTCTTGAGGAAATTTGGGGTTTTTGTAAAATTGGGCTATAATGAGTAAAATTGATCATTGTTATTAATTAATTGTTTGATTGTAACATGTTTTACACTTGTTTTGATAATCAATTTCTCAATTTGAGTGTTTTTGAAAAATTAGGGTTTATGTTCTTCCTAAATTAAGAATGTTTCATAAAACTTGATTTTCTAGGTCTATTTTTCAAAATTTTGAAAATTTGAGCAACTCAATACATTAAATCATGCATCATTTGAGTCAATCGATCATGCATCATATAGATTTTGAAGATTTTACATATATATTGTAAGCGCACAATTGCACCTGGCCCCAAGAACAGTTACGGGCTCAGGCCCAATGAGCCTTAAACAATATGAATTTGTAGAGTGTGGGCTTGAAACCCAGGTTAGAAGTGACTAAGGATTAAATGACAAGTCAAAGATTGCTAACACTTGAAAACAACAAGGAATATTGTAAATCAACCTGCTCGAACGCAAGCCGAGAGCTGTTCTTATATTATCTCTTTCTCTTTTTTCTCTTGATTACAAAAAAGGGGGATCCTTCTTCCTGTTCTAGGTTGCTCCTTAAATACTCCTCTTTTTGATACTTTGTACACGTGTTGCCCCAACTCCCCCTTAGCCTAGATATTTCTTTTCTCAGTGCCTTTGAATAGTAACCAGAAGTTTCCCTTCCACTGTTCAGGTGTCACTTCCCCATTAATGCGGCCAGGGTGGTAGGTGCAGGGTCTTTAATGTGGAGGTGGCAGCCTTTATCTTTGGTATTTCTCTAACATCGGTGCTTCCAGGACATTCAAGGGTTCACCCCTTTTAACCATTGGTCTTAACCGTGTCATTCCCTAACATTTACCATGAAGTCCCTGGTTCTCCAGTGTCCGTCCGAGGAGAAATTCACCCTCGGCTGGATCCTCGGATCCTCGGCGTATGGGCCGACTCGTAGTACTAACAAATTCTAAACCCAAGAGCAAGTCGGCCTTCTTTAGCATGGCCCAAAGGCCCACATCCCCATCAGGGTCTTTTTACCCCCCACAATAGCCCCTTAAAACTCTAATTTTCAACGTCCGAGGAGAAAAATAGGGTTTTGATCTGACGAGAACCTACTCCACACACTTTGTGGATGATTGCACGTGTGGAGACCATTTCGCGTCCCAGAAGATGCCACTTGGCGGTTTTATTTTCAAAAACGCGCGCATTTATTGCTGTAAGCTACACTTTGTTCCCCATGTTCAACGACGAGATGGGTATCCAACGGTCTTTGTTACTCCACGAAAATTTGGGCGGGACGAATATAATTTCGAGGCCGCTTTTCTGCACATCGTGACGCTTCGGGAACCTGCGCCTCCATTTAATTCCCCAGGGACTAATCCCATCAAAACATCAGCAATCATACTTTACCTGCAGAAAACCGTGGAAATTTGCACACCTTCAACTTTGTAAGTTCTTGCTCTCTCTACTCTTAACCTTTTCTCCTCGAACATAGTCCTCGGCTGTCCTCGTAGACATTCTCCCCTTTAGAGTTTAACCTTTCGCTCCTTTCTGATGGGTAGGTTTAAGTATCTAGTTGATACCGCCGCGGGAATGGAAGGCTTCAGAGCCAAGTATCACATTCCCAGCGATGTAGGGTTAAAATATTACCCGGCAGGAGCCGTGGCCGGTTCTAGAAAAGAGGGAGAAGTGATCATCCCAATGATAGCCTTTATAGAGGGTGGGATGACCCTCCCAATGAGACCTGTAACTAGGGAGTACCTTCGCAACCACCGGTTGTGTCCCGATCAGTGCCTCCCAAACGTTTTTAGAGTTTTTGGTAGTGTCGATGCTCTAAACGAGAAGATGGGTTAAAACCTCACCTGGCACGACGTCGTCTTTCTGTACGAGTCCCATAAACTTTCCAATGTAGGTTACTACATTAAATCTCACTCCAGTGTCGTTAGGCTAATCTCCTGTCTGCCCAAATCCAACAAAGGCATGAAGGACGACTACTTGATAGTCTTTGGGAACTGGCACAACAGCCTCCACTGCCCAGTTGAGTGGGGAGATCCAGGTGCGACACCTTAGGATTAACCTCCCCACCTCACAACTTCCTTTAATATTCACAAACATGCACACTAATATATGTTTATATTTGTTTAACTTTATCACTTGCTATATGAATCTGACCATGTTGTTCACTTTCACGTCTTCCTTTACAGATAAATAACACGTGCGTCCATGCTTGAGCCACTGCAGTGTTGCCGATCTAAACCGAGTACTTCGCTCCGAGGTGTTTGTCAGTGAGGACTTACAGCTTAGAGCTACTCATCTGATTCTGGGGTACACTCCCATCTCTTCGGACTTCCAGGAGATAGAAAATGCCATAATCGCGTGTGACCGAAGGCGAAGGAAAATAAACGTAGCCCGGCCCAACTTTTTGGACGACCACGATCTCCCCAACGCCCTTCACACCGTTTTGTACAGCCAGCCCATAGCGGCAGTTCCCCTCGTCGTACATTCTCAGGGCATTGCCATCCTAGAGGAGCGAGTGTCCTCTTCCAACACTTTCGACGAGGAGATAGAACAATTTCAGTTCGAGGACTCTCCATGACCTCGCGAAAACCCATTTGTTATCCTCTCCAACGAGGAGGAAGAAGAAGAAGCCGAGGCCTCAGGGATTGCAGGTCTAGTGGTAGCGCGCCCAGACGATAGTTCAGTCGAAGAAGAAATGGAAACGCTTAAGGATCTCATGTCCAACAGAGGTGCCCGGGTGGCAAAGAAGGGTGCGAGGGGGTCCCAAGCTCATCCTGCCTTGCCACCACCTCCTCCTCCTCCAGCCGACACTAAGCCTCCCACCGACGATCCTAAGAAGAAGAGAAAGGTGGACGCCGAGGTGGCTGGTGGTGAGAAGGCAAAGAAAATAAAGCAGCAACCGCCGCTGGCCCAACAGCAGAAGCCAGAAAAAGGCAAAGGGTGCGCCTACTCGGTTGAGAGTGGGGAGATCAGAGAAGTGGCTGAGGTGCGACGGGCGCCAACCATCTGGTCTCCTGATTTGAGACTGGACGACACCCCTATTCCCTGCCACTCCAGCATTAGAGCCGTGCAACAAGGCCACGCCCACCACTTAGCCGAGGTGCTGGAGCGTTCTTTTCTGCTGCCCAAGGACATGGAGTCTTTGGAGAAGATGGGCCATCCGCAGCTATTCCTCTCGTTAAAAAGGGGTTTAGCTCTGGTAAACTCCAATTGTACACTTTTGTTTTCTACACTTATTTATAAGCATTTCGTTGCATTTAACCTTCTTAACCCTTTTTCAGTCCGTCCAAGAAGTTTTTGCGGCCGAGAAGTTTGTGGAGGACTCTCGGAGGCGTGCTGGGATGGAGCAGGAGTTGAGACAAGAAGCAGAAAAGTCTCTGGGCCAGGCCCTAGCGGAAAGGAAGGCTCACTTCACAGCTGGCCGATCTGAAGAGAGAGAAAGATGGCGACAAGGCCAGCTTGAAGACAATGGAGAGTCAAGTGGAGGCGCAGCGTAAGCTCCTCCGTCAAAAGGAGGACGAGCTTGCCCAAATCCAACAGGCACGCTCCGATCTTGAAAAGGA
This sequence comes from Castanea sativa, assembly GCF_040712315.1. Lineage (NCBI taxonomy): Eukaryota > Viridiplantae > Streptophyta > Magnoliopsida > Fagales > Fagaceae > Castanea > Castanea sativa. Next base: position 23,479,988 of record NC_134017.1, read on the forward strand.
GCTTGCGCTGGCTAAAGAGGAAGCTCACGCCCACAAGCACGCCATGGAAGCCGCGAAGAAGGCCAGTTATCAGGAGGGGGTCACCAAAACCCAAGATGAGTTGACAGAAGCTTTCGCGGCCTTGTGCCGTGAATACTGTCAGCAAGTCTGGGGGGAGGCCATGAATATGGCAGGGGTTCCTCAAGTTTCCGAATTGAGGAAGCCCGAAAATATTTGGCTTCCCCTAGACATTCAAGAAATTGAAGACCCTCCTGTCCCTGCCTCTCCTACTCTTCCTCTGGTGGTTCAAGAGCTTGCTCCTACTCCTACAGAATTTGAAGGTTCCCATAAAGAGGAAGACAAGCGTGATGATGCCGAGAAGGAGGAGACCCCGAGCCTGGAGCCCCTCATGCCTTCAACAAAAAAAGGGAAACAAGCCTTATCAACCTTTGAATTGGATTTGAAGAGTACTGAGGATGGCAGCAGCTCCCATCAAGCTCCCCTTCCCTAGCTTAGGGCCCAGTCTAGGAACTTTTATATTCCTCTTCTTTGTACATGCTTAATGAAAAACATTTTATTCGGCCTTCATTATTACTGCCTTTGCTTTACTTTATTTTCTTTATGTTTGCCATGAAAGTTCGTAATAACAAGTAGTTACAGGAAATGTCACTCCACCATGCAAACCATCATGACTTCAAAAATTATCAAATAACTTTAGATATTAAAAAGCGTCACCGTGCAAATAACTCACATAAAGATCAAAGCTTTATAATCTGAACAGATTTGACACTCAAAAATAAAGAACCGAAGATCCAATTTTAACAAATGGAGAAGTAATAATTTCCTTAACATGTGTGATAAGGGCAAGGACACCAACAAGATTTGTGATCCGAGGACTGTACTTGGACAAGTTCTTGTTTGGTTATTGATAGTCATAACTTCAAACGTTAAATTTCCCAAAGTAGGAGGTCCGAGGACCCGGCATAACTGAGGTTCTGTTTAACAAATGACAAGATATCAATTTCCACAAGGTTTGTGGTCCGAGGACTGCACTTAACCAAATTTCTGTTTGATTCTTAAAGATAGTAGCTTCAAATGTTAATTTTCCCAAAGTAGGAGGTCCGAGGACCCGGCATAACTAAGGTTCTGTTTAACAAATGACAAGATATCAATTTCCACAAGGTTTGTGGTCCGAGGACTGCACTTAACCAAATTTCTGTTTGATTCTTAAAGATAGTATTCAAATGTTAATTTTCCAAAAGTAGGAGGTCTGAGGACCCGGCATAACTAAGGTTCTGTTTAACAAATGACAAGATATCAATTTCCACAAGGTTTGTGGTCCGAGGACTGCACTTAACCAAGTTTCTGTTTGATTCTTAAAGATAGTAGCTTCAAATGTTAATTTTCCCAAAGTAGGAGGTCCGAGGACCCGGCATAACTAAGGTTCTGTTTAACAAATGACAAGATATCAATTTCCACAAGGTTTGTGGTCGAGGACTGTACTTAACCAAGTTTCTGTTTGATTCTTAAAGATAGTAGTTTCAAATGTTAATTTTCCCAAAGTAGGAGGTCCGAGGACCCGGCATAACTAAGGTTCTGTTTAACAAATGACAAGATATCAATTTTCACAAGGTTTGTGGTCCGAGGACTGCACTTAACCAAATTTTTGTTTGATTCTTAAAGATAGTAGCTTCAAATGTTAATTTTCTCAAAGTAGGAGGTCCGAGGACCCGGCATAACTAAGGTTCTGTTTAACAAATGACAAGATATCAATTTCCACAAGGTTTGTGGTCCGAGGACTGCACTTAACCAAGTTTCTGTTTGATTCTTAAAGATAGTAGCTTCAAATGTTAATTTTTCCAAAGTAGGAGGTCCGAGGACCCGGCATAACTAAGGTTCTGTTTAACAAATGACAAGATATCAATTTCCACAAGGTTTGTGGTCGAGGACTGCACTTAACCAAGTTTCTGTTTGATTCTTAAAGATAGTAGCTTCAAATGTTAATTTTCCCAAAGTAGGAGGTCCGAGGACCCGGCATAACTAAGGTTCTGTTTAACAAATGACAAGATATCAATTTCCACAAGGTTTGTGGTCCGAGGACTGCACTTAACCAAGTTTCTGTTTGATTCTTAAAGATAGTAGCTTCAAATGTTAATTTTCCCAAAGTAGGAGGTCCGAGGACCCGGCATAACTAAGGTTCTGTTTAACAAATGACAAGATATCAATTTCCACAAGGTTTGTGGTCCGAGGACTGCACTTAACCAAGTTTCTGTTTGATTCTTAAAGACAGTAACTGCATGCGTCAAAGGTACTTATAACTTCGAAATATTAACTGACAAAAGCACATTTTATTAATAATAATACCTTCTAAGATTATTTACATTCCACGGGCGTGGTACAATTCTTTCGTCTAGGTCAGCTAGCCGATATGACCCTATGCCTGCTACTGAAACAATGCGATAGGGGCCTTCCCAATTGGGTCCTAGCTTACCCCAAGCTGGGTTTTTAGAGGTGCCGACAACTTTTCTTAGCACAAGATCACCAGGTGCAAGTGGCCTTAGCCTCACGTGGGCATCATATCCTCGTTTTAGCTTCTGTTGATAGTAAGCCATTTGAACCATAGCTGCCTCGCGTCGTTCCTCAAGTAAATCAAGACCTTTCTCCAGGAGTCCATCGGTGTTCTCCGGGCTAAAAGAACTTGTCTTTAGGGTAGGAAAACCGTATTCCAAAGGTATCACCGCCTCGGCCCCATAAGTCATAGAGAAAGGCATTTCTCCAGTGGACCTGCGCGGTGTGGTCTGATACGTCCACAGAACATGAGGGAGCTCTTCTACCCATCTGCCTTTCGCATCGTCTAACCTTTTCTTCAGCCCACTGATAATGACCTTGTTAACGGCCTCGGCTTGCCCATTTCCTTGAGGATAAACTGGAGTGGAATATCTATTTATGATACCCATGTCACCACAATACTTCCTAAAAGCCTTACTATCGAACTGAACACCGTTGTCTGAGATGAGTGTGTGTGGTATACCGAATCTAGTGACGATGTTTTTCCAGACAAACTTCTTGGAGTCAACATCTCTAATGTTCGCTAAGGGTTCGGCCTCAACCCATTTAGTGAAATAGTCTGTTCCCACGAGAAGCCATCTTTTGTTACCTGTTGCCCTTGGGAATGGCCCAACTATGTCTAGTCCCCACTGTGCGAAGGGCCAAGGACTGGAAAGGGGGTTAAGAACTCCTCCAGGTTGATGAATATTAGGGGCGAACCTCTGACACTGATCACATTTCCTGGCATAATCTTGAGCCTCCCTTTGCATATTGGGCCACCAATAACCCTGAGTCAGAGCTCTATGGGCTAAGGATCTTCCCCCAGTGTGGCTCCCACAAATCCCTTCATGCAGTTCTTCTAAAAGCCCTTCCGTTGAGTCAGGGTGTACACACAACAAGTACGGTCCTGAAAAGGATCGTTTGTACAGTTTCTGGTCCTCGGACAACCAGAAACGTGGCGCCTTTCGGCGTATCTTATCTGCTTCAGATTTGTCCTCAGGAAGGACATCATTCCTAAGAAAAGATATGACCGGGTCAATCCAACTAGGTCCAGGCCTTATTAGATGGATGCGAGGTGCATTGGCAACGACAACAGAGGGTTTTAGTAAATTCTCAACGAGGATAACCCTAGGTAAACCTTGAGCCGAGGTAGTTGCCAGCGTGGCTAAGGAGTCTGCATGGGTGTTTCCGCTCCGAGAGATATGAGTTAAGGCGAAGGAGTCAAATTCAGGTTGCTGGCGCTTGATATGGGCCAAATATTCCTGCATTCTAGGGTCTCTAGCCTCCATGGTCCCCATGACCTGGCCGACCACCAGTTGAGAGTCCGAGAAGACATGGACTTCCTTTCCACCCATCTTACGTACCATCTGCATGCCTACCAAGACTGCTTCATACTCGGCCTCATTGTTAGTAGCCGAGAAGGCCAATCTCAAAGATTTTTCAAAGACAATTCCTTCAGGGGACATTAGAACAAGTCCAATACCAGACCCTCTCTGATTAGCAGCCCCATCCATATACACTTTCCAGGCCGAGGGCACTGCGGCCATGATCACTCCAACTGATTTTGCATCCATGTGTGCTTCCTTCAGAGCTTCTTCTAGCAATGGTTCAGTAAACTTTGCCACCAAGTCAGCAAGGATCTGGCCCTTCACCGAGGTACGAGGCTTGTACTTAACATCAAAAGCCCCTAGGATGGTCCCCCACTTTGCTATCCTTCCTGAGTAGTCGGCGCTACGCAGCACTACCTTAAGGGGTAATTGAGTCAGAACAACCACTGTGTGAGACTGAAAATAATGGGGAAGCTTTCGCGTGGCATGAACCACGGCCAAGAGCGCTTTCTCTAAGGGTTGATAACGCACCTCGGCATCACCTAAAGACTTACTAACATAATATACCTGTCTTTGCACCCCATTATCATCTCTTATCAGGACCAGGCTGACCGCGTGGACGGCCACTGCCAGATAAGCAAACAAAATCTCATGTGCCTCCGGACGAGACAGAATGGGTGGCCGAGAAAGATATTGCTTGAGCTGTTGAAAAGCTAACTCGCAGTCCTCGGTCCATCGAAACCCTTTCCACTTATTCAACAGTTGGAAGAAAGGACGACACCGGTCAGCTGACCGAGATATGAACCTATTCAAGGCGGCAATCATTCTCGTTAACTTTTGAATCTCTTTTGGGTTCCGAGGAGGCTGCAAGTCCTGAATAGCCTTGACCTGCATCGGATTTACCTCTATGCCTCTATGAGTAATCATGTATCCCAAAAATTTTCCAGACCCCACGCCGAAAGAGCACTTTGAGGCGTTGAGACGCAACTTGTACTTTCTCAGTATCTGAAAAGTGTCGGCCAAATCTTTCACGTGTGAGGGTATCGTTTTTCTTTTCACCACCATATCGTTGACATATACTTCAATGGTTTTCCCCATTTGCTGTTCGAACATTCTGGTCATCATCCTTTGATAGGTAGCCCCAGCATTCTTCAAGCCGAACGGCATGACCTTATAATGATAATTCCCCGTCGGTGTAATGAAGGCAGTTTTCTCCTGGTCCTCTAATGCTAAGGGAATCTGGTGGTAGCCCTGGAAGGCATCCAAAAAACTCATCCGAGGATGTCCGACAGTGGCATCCACCAGTTGATCAATACGTGGCATTGGGAACGAATCTTTAGGACAGACCTTGTTCAGATCAGTGAAGTCCACACATACCCTCCACGTTCCATTCTTCTTTTTGACAACAACCGTATGGGCCAACCACTCGGGGTAGAAAACCTCTTTGATAGCTCCAGCCCCTTTGAGTTTAAGAACCTCTTCCTTCACAGCCTTGGAATGTTCCCTGGAATATCGCCGAGGTGGTTGCCTTCTCAGAACGATAGCTGGGTTGACATTTAAGTGATGACAAATGAAACTCGGATCAACGCTTGGAGCTTCATAAGGATCCCACACAAAAACATCAACATTGTCCTTCAAGAATTCTAACAATTCCATCTTCTCTTGGTGTGGCAAAAGTACACCGACTTGGAAGAACCTCTCTGGGTCATCGGCTACTGGAAACTTCTCTAACTTTTCACAATATGTCTCCTCTCCTGTCGCCATCCCAGATGAACCGGGAGCAGTTAATTGCTATAAACCTTTGGTGATCAGAGCCGAAGATTTGGCCTCCGTCTGATGTAGGACAGCAGTCGATATGCATTGCCTGGCCACCGATTGGCTACCGAGGACCTCTTCAACACATTCCCCTGAGGGAAATTTAACTTTAACATGCAAGGTAGAGGAGACAGCTCCAAGAGCGTGCAGCCATGGCCTGGCAAGGATGGTTGTATATGGAGAGTACGCGTCAACCACAATAAAGTCCACCTCAACCGTTTCTGAGCCGGATCGAACGGGCAAACGAATCTGTCCCTTCGGCACAACGGCTCTCCCTTCAAAACTTATGAGTGGTGAATCATAAGGAGTAAGATCTTCCAACTTCAACCTTAACCCCTTGAATAGATCAGGGTACATGATATCTGCACCGCTGCCCTGGTCTATCATCACCCTTCTCACATCATAGTTCCCTATCCTGAGGGTGACCACAAGAGCATCGTCATGGGGCTGGATAGTCCCTACCTTATCCTCCTCGGTGAAACCTAGGACGGGCAAAGTGCCCTTCAACCTCTTCGGCCTGCTACCCACATCCTCAACCTGAGGATGAGAAACCAACATCACCCTAGTGGGACCTGAGCCGGTCCTACCAGGTGCAGCGAAGATAACATTAATTGTTCCTAATGCTGGCCGAGATAAATTGTTCCTCTGGTTGTTCGAGCCAACTTGACTGACCTGCCCAGCGGGCTGACACAAGTGCTGCTTCAATTTTCCCTCACTGACGAGCTGCTCCAGATGGTTCCACAAGGTCTGACAGTTCTCGGTAGTGTGGCCCACATCCTGATGGTACTGACAAAAGAGGTTTTGATTTCTTTTCGCAGGGTCCCCTGCCATCTTGCTGGGCCATCTGAAGAAGGGCTCTTTACGAACTTTCTCTAGTAACTGATGCACTGGTTCTCGGAACACAGTATTTACAGCCTGAGGTACTGCCGAGCCGGATTGCCCGAAATAATCCCTCCTCGGATTGTTGTTGTGATATCTGTCCGACCTGAAATCCCTTCTCTCCTGCGGGATAACCTTTTCCTTTCCCTTTCCCTGCTGCTGGTCTTCCTCTACCCTTTTATACTCATCAATACGATCCATAAGGCGGCGTACGCTGCGGACGGGCTTTTTCGTCAAAGACTTTCTTAGGTCGTGGTCAGTAGGAAGACCTACCTTAAAGGTATTAAGCGCCACCTCATCAAAATCACCATCTATTTCATTAAACATTTCCCAGTATCGGTCGGAGTATGCTTTCAGCGTCTCCCCTTGCTTCATGGCCATGGATAGCAGCGAGTCCAATGGCCGAGGGACTCTGCTACACGTAATGAACCGCGAGGCGAATGCCCTAGTTAGCTCATCGAATGAGCCCATAGACCCCGATTTGAGACCATTAAACCATCTCATAGCCACAGGCCCCAAGCTGGAGGGGAAAACTTTACACATCAGAGTCTTGTTGTGAGAGTGCATTGCCATCCTCTGGTTGAAGTGACTCACGTGCTTCACCGGATCAGTCCGGCCATTGTAGATGGTAAAGGTGGGCTGGGTAAACCTCCTGGGAAGCCTTCCTTTTTCAATCCTCCGTGTGAATGGAGACTTAGAGAGTTGGTGCAACGCCCTACTCATAGCGTTGTTGCCTAAGCCTCTAGAATGAAGCTTCTTACGTCTGAGAGTTGGCTGGTCGTTCTCCTCACAGAAGGACGTTACACTGGTGGGGGAGCGCGACCTGGAGCTGTAGCCATCTCCCCTGTCCTCATCAGAGGAAGGATTAGACGAGGACGGTGAAAACCTGCGTTTAGCACGGCGTAACTTCCTCTTCAAACGATTAATTTCCTTCTGCATGGATTTAGAACCCTCCTCGTGAGTGGTGCTACCCCCACCATGAGTACGATTGGCGCCTGGGTACTCTGTGTGGACGCTTCCCTCACGATCCCTTCGATGTTCAAGACGCTCGAAATGGTCCTCCGGTTGTGATCCCTGTGACTCTGCATGGTAAGAGCCTAAGCCTGTCATAATATCCCTACCTCTTATAGACTAGAGTTCCCACAGACAGTGCCAATTGTAAGCGCACAATTGCACTTGGCCCCAAGAACAATTACGGGCTCAGGCCCAATGAGCCTTAAACAATATGAATTTGTAGAGTGTGGGCTTGAAACCCAGGTTAGAAGTGACTAAGGATTAAATGACAAGTCAAAGATTGCTAACACTTGAAAATAACAAGGAATATTGTAAATCAACCTGCTCGGACGCAAGCCGAGAGCTGTTCTTATATTATTTCTTTCTCTTTTTTCTCTTGATTACAAAAAAGGGGGATCCTCCTTCCTGTTCTAGGTTGCCCCTTAAATACTCCTCTTTTTGATACTTTGTACACGTGTTGCCCCCACTCCCCCTTAGCCTAGATATTTCTTTTCTCAGTGCCTTTGAATAGTAACCAGAAGTTTCCCTTCCACTGTTCAGGTGTCACTTCCCTATTAATGCGGCTAGGGTGGTAGGTGCAGGGTCTTTAATGTGGAGGTGGCAGCCTTTATCTTTGGTATTTCCCTAACATCGGTGCTTCCAGCACATTCGAGGGTTCACCCCTTTTAACCATTGGTCTTGACCGTGTCATTCCCTAACCTTTACCATGAAGTCCCTGGTTCTCCAGTGTCCGTCCGAGGAGAAATTCACCCTCGGCTGGATCCTCGGATCCTCGGCGTATGGGCTGACCCGTAGTACTAAAAAATTCTAAACCCAAGAGCAGGTCGGCCTTCTTTAGCATGGCCCAAAGGCCCACATCCCCATCAGGGTCTTTTTACCCCCCACATATATCTTGTTTATCTATCTAATTTAGTCTGCACTTGTTTTTGTGTTTCTGTTATGTTTCCTCCCTCTTTAGATCTTAGAAATGGCCCCTAAGAAGGCTAAAACCAATGTCAAAACTAAAGCCAAAAGAGTTGTAGGGTCCACTTCTACCTCTAATGAGGAATTTGATTAGATTAGGTTTCATACTCTTCAAAATGCTCAAAAGTTTGAAACTTTGGTTAAGTATAGGTGTATCTGGAGTGAAAGGTAGATTAACCTAGATGATTTAGACCCATTTGTCAAACGAAACCTAGAGTCTAGGAGTTGGTTACCTCTTAGTTCTGGTCTAATGTCTCTTGCTACTGCCTTGATTAGAGAATTCTATTCAAATCTCTCTATTCACTCTGGTTCATTCGGTGGTCACTTCTTGACTTCTTGGATTTGAGGTGAAGAATTTTAGATAACTAAGAAGATAGTATTTGATGCTCTTTTTGTGCCTCTTGTTCAGCGTCAGACCTATCCATACACTATGTCCCCTCATCTAGATGATGTCATGTCTCTTCTTTGTTGTAGACCTATCTCTTGGGATTATAAGCCTAGACTCCATTCTCATGAGTTAACTAAGCTTAACTATTTGCTATTTAGGATTTATTATCATAACATCTTTCTTATTTCTCATGTGCATATCATTCCTATAGATTGGTGTATCTCCCTGTATGCTCTCATTACTGGTGGTTCCATATGTTTTTCCTCTCTTCATTCAAACCATAGTTGAGGTCCATAGGAACAACACTAGGAAACAACGTCTCCTCTTTCCTGTCTTTATTGGTAGGATCTTAGACTTCATAGAGTTAGAGTGTTTCCCTTCTTTAGAGTTGGTTCATCTAACACCACCCATAGGAGCTACCTTCCTTAAACAACGCAATGCACATAAGAAGCTAGTTGAACTAAGGATGTACCAATTGATCCTATAGCTGCTACTGATGAAGATGATGATGAGGATGATGCAGATGAAGATGTTGCTACTGCTGCTAGTCCTTCTACAGCCTCTCCATCCCTCTGGCCTGTGCTTGAGACACAGTCATCACAACATATCATGATGGAGACATTCATGACAACACAAGTAGCTCATAGACAATTTTTGAATGATCTCATTACGAATGTAGCTGCCTTGAGAGTTGATTTTGTTGAGTATAGGAATCTTTTCCACCACCTCCATCCTCGAATACTTAACGATTGCCTTTGGCAATACATAACAAAAAAAGGGAGTAGATGTGTGAGCTCTTGTACTTAGGAGGAGTAGTTTTTGATTTAGAGGTATCTGTGAGTTTGTGTTTTCACGTTGAGCCACGTCAGCGTCTACGTCATTATCTTTTTTTCTTTCCATTTTTTTTATAATTATTTGTAAATATATTTTTATTTAATATCTACATTTCTCCAACATTTCTCCCTCCCTTTTCATCTCCCCACTACTTCTCCAACCTTTCTTCTTTCCTCACCTTCTCATCTCCCCACTACCCTCTACATTAATATCATTCTTCATCTTTCCCTTCATCTTCCTCTATTTTGTCTCTTCTTATTAACACCCTCTTACTATAAATTTGTCATCATCTCTTTCATTCTATGCATAGTTTTCCCTTTAAAAAAAAAGGTTCTCTCTCTCTCTCTCTCTCTCTCTCTCTCTCTCTCTCTCTCTAACACACACACACATATACAATTTTTGGGTAGATTTTTATTTTTTATTTTTCTTGCATCTTCACTTTAGGTTGATAATTTTTATATTCTTTAATCTACTTTAGGTTAATGCGATTCAGTTTTGTTTTTTTTTAATTGTTGTGTTTTTTTTTTCTCTCTCTTTGATTGTTAAATGTTATTCTATTGCGTTATAAATTATTAAATATAGTATTAAAAAATATAATATTATTCTACTACATAGCATGATTTGAATAATTTAATTTGGTAGTTATTGTAATTTGATAGCATGATTTTTATATTGCTCAATTTAGATGTTAAACTATGAGACTTTAATCATTTTTGTTTATTTTTTAATCATTTGTGATGGACAAAGTACTCTTAATAATTATATTAGAAGTACTCTATAATGTCATTTATTTAGAGAAAAGCCAAGGTTGGCTAAACAAAAATTATTGGATGAGAAACAAATTTTATCTTTCGCAATTTTAATTTTATTATTATTATTATTATCATTATTATTATTATTATTATTATTATTATTATTATTATTATTATTATTATTATAACAATGCATATATAGAAATTTAATTCTTAGATTTTACTAATAATTGTTTATTTGATAATCTATTTTGGGTGGACGAAATTACAATTTCTGCAAAGAAAATAACCTTAGTAGATTATAAACAACAAATTGTTTTCCTAATTGGTCCAATTAATCATAGTTAAGTTTTATTAATTTTTTTAGTTACTTTTTTCAGTGTTTTGGATGGTAGGCAAAAAAAATAAATTTGAGAAAGTTTGTTTAAAACTAAAAGAATAATTTCCAAATTTTACATTCTTTTTGATGATTCACAAAATTTTATAAATAAGTTTTATTAAAAAATAAATATTTTAGTTAACTTGCCTTTTGAATTTCTGAGAAAATTTGTATTTTTTTCATTTTAGTACAACAAAAATTATTAAATTTATGATTTATGATTGTTCCTATATTACATTTATGATTATTCTTATAATAAATAAAAATATAATTACAAAATACATTACTCTTTATTAAATTAGTTTAAATTGTATAAAAAAATTTAATAAAACCACCATAAAAATAATTATTATGCGCAACGCGCAGGTTCATGGTTAATATATATAAAACCGAAGCTTCTGATTGCTCCACAATTTTCCACGTCAGCAAAATATTATAAAAAAAAACATAAAAAAGAACTTTTTTAAAACCCAAAAAAAAAAAAAAACTTAAACTCAAAATCAGAGAAGCCCTAAGCCCCTAACATGCTCTACCTTCTCCTTCCTCCAAAACGTAGACCACGCTCTGTCGTTGCCCCACACAAAAATCGCAGCTCAACGACTCCACCTTCTCTAGCACCACCCTTCTCCAGTTCTATATTTGTTGGCCACCCATAAACATCCTGTTTCTAAACATTCTATTTTTGAAGCCCCACCGTTTGATTATATCTTCAGCAACGCAGACCTTTGGGTTTCACCAAGAAAAAAAATGCAATACACAAATAGTGAGAGAGCTGATCTGATCTGTTAGCTTTTTCTTTTTTGTGAGCTTTGCAGAATTGGGATTGAAGGAGCAAAATCAAGATGCCATTGGACGTCCTCTTTTGATTCAAATTCGTAAAAGCTTTTTTACTCTCTTTCTCTCTCCATGTGGTGTGAGGTCAAATATTTGCTTTCTCTGTTCTATTTTTAAAATTTTAAATACTGTATCTTTATGTTTCTCTTCTCATATTTCCCTTTTATCTTCAATCTACCTTCTTTGTTTGTTTGTTTATTAGTTTTTCAAGAGATTTCTTTACAACTCTGTGCTAATTTGTGCTAAGTAATTTGAGTTAATTTGGAATTCTTGCAAGTTATGTGGGTTAATTTACAACTCTGTGTGAATTCTTTAATTCTTATGAGTTCCAATTGGTAGAGCATTGCTTTTTAGTTATGAGGGATATAACATTTTTGTTTCTTAGAATGTATTGAATTCCTTGGCAGAAGGATTGGCCTGCATGGCCCCTACCCATGATTGGTTGCCTAAAAGAACTGTATGTATCATGGTAAGTTTCTTATGAAAGTAGGTGCATTAGATTTTTCTTAACAATGATTTATGTACATTATGTGTCATGTTAAGTTTATGTTGCATGATACTTATTTAAAATATGCAAATTGATGATTGTTGAAGTACTGTTAAGTGCTCACGTCTCTTAATGGTTACTTTTGAAGCAGACATCATATTCAAGGGGAGTCACTACCCAATGTAGAAACAAAAAGAGAGCAAGGCCTTCCATTGTGTATTTGGGCAATGGAAAAAGCAAGTTCTTCAAGTTGTTGCTTTGAAATAGTTGAACTGCTAAATGAATAGATAAGAAATAACTAAATGACAGGAGTTGCAAAAATTGGTTTGTCTTATAACCTCAGTTATTTCTTTGTGATTTGGTTGAAGTTTGCATACAGAATGCTACGTATATGCTCTAATTTAATTTCAATATTATAAAACTAGGAATTAGACAATGCATTGTCTTTTATTTGAGAATGGAAATTGATTTGACATAAATAGCTCTAATAATCTAATACAAGACACTTAGCTTTTGAGGTAATTATTTCTTAGATTGTGAAAATGAGTTGGATATGTGGATTTAGATGGATGTGTTTGGCAGATTGTAAGATATAATTTATAAAAAATTATAACACTAATTATTCCTTAATTTTATGCAGGCTTTGAGGTTGATTAAAATGCAAAGACATTCAGTGACCCTTTGCTAATTATTTCACTATAAGGGACATTTGGATCCTCAAAAAAGGGATGCACTTAATAAAGCTACGCAGGACACTACCCATGAAGATGTCTCTTCTATTGTTTTGAGTTTTGTTATTGCATTTACATAGCTGCCAAATATGTGTTGATAGACTTAATGGTTGTGTCTTTAATTTATTTAACAAGAGATTTGAAATAGAGATTAATAACAATTTATAGAACTCAATGTTTTATGTTGAATACTTATATGATATACTCTTCTATATAATGCAGATGTGTTGTATTATGTTTTCTACTCTTTTTGAGTCATAGCAAAAGATTTGACATTGGTAACTATATTCTATTTATTTATTATGAAAATTAAGGTTGCGATCATTATTGCAATTTGTTTATTTGTTTATTCACAGTATATATGAAACTATGAAAATAATTACATTGTCAATGGACTTGTGGTAGTGGTATTAATCTTATCATCATGCTTGTATTTTTATGGAGCTGATATACAGAATTTCTTTATCCCTTATTTGTCTTTATAATTTTTTATTGGGCACAAGCACATTGTGTACTAGGTTTGACAGTGTTTAATATTTGAATTAGTGAAGATTTTATGTTATGCTTGGGTCTTCTCCATTTAGTTGTATCATTTGATTAGTGAGTTTTGAGACATTCTAATTTAGTGCAACAAATGATAATTGCAATATTGTTTTTTTTCTTTTTAATGAATCTTGTGCATTGCACGTGTTAGCGACTAGTCTATTATAAAGATTAATAATTTATCATTATTATATAAAATACTAGTCTTTGACGCGTATGCTTAGAAGCTTTTATTTATTTATTTATTATAAAGGTTAATAATTTATATTTATCATAATTCAGGGTTGTTGCATTATTTAATTACAAAAATAATTAGGGGTGTAATGAAATATATATATATATATATATATATATATATATATATATATATTAATGAGCAGTCAATATTGAAATTTTAAAATACTTTAAATGATAGGTTATTGCAAATGATTTTTTTGCTTTTCCTAGATATTATCAATAAAGTGAATGAAATATATAGTCCTTTAACATTTCGTATTGTAAATGCAAGTCTTAGTGGCTGAAATGTGTTAATCGCTTTCGTACTGTATTTTTCACCCTCTCTTTTTGGTCAATAATTTTTCAATATTGACATGATATTAGAGCAGGACGATTCAACCTTGTTTGAATCTCCTCACTCACATGATTTTTCTCTTGGTAATAATTTCTAATATAATCACCTTATCAATCATCTTTTATTATTTAAGTTATTTTTTATTTCTTCATATTTTTAATAAGAAATATTACCATTTATTCATAATTTTATTCACTCATTTCTGACTCACAATATATTGCTTCATGGTAAACGATTTTGTCACATCAATGTTACGTTGACATATTTATAGAATTTCTTGAGTGGGAGTCACCAATTCAATGCCGTTGTTTTTAATAGCCCCTGAAGCACCAAAATTGATTCATATATACCAAGTTCTACCTTTATCGGCTAATTTTATTGTACTTCAAAAAAAAAAAAAAAAAAGTTTTGGAAGACATAATCATTTCTACAAACTTAATACTTTCCAAAATTTGAGGGAAATCTTAAAAACAACAAAGGATTATTTCATTTGCAAAAGTCATTATTTTAATTGGTAGATTGGAATATATTCTGGATAGCAACTTTGGGGAAGTACAACTTGATCATTTCTACAAACTTAACACTTTCCAAAATTTGAAGACGAAATCAAGGAAATGATTACTTAGAGTAATCAAAGAAATTGGGACAATCAATTATATATTGAAATGGAATTCAAATTCAAATATACATTAAGTTAATTGATAGGAAATCCCAATATAAATTTGGGCTCCCTTGTAACATGTTATCAATTAAATTAAAATAAATAAATAAATAAATGTAACCCTTTGGCTTTTGACGTTGTGGACGTATGTCTTAGTGACCGAGTGAATCTGAATCTCTTCCGTTCTTCCTTTCTCATCTTCTCCCATGATATTTCAAATTTTGACATCTATCTCCTTTGGAAATTAAACACTTTAATAGACATAGCAAAGATAAATGCAAATAGTATTGCAAACCCGACAACGACAGTTGCAACCACTCCTAGGAAATCATGATGGAAACCGAAATAGTCTCTCACAAAATCTTCTACGCTTTCACCAGTATCAAGCATGTCTTTCTTATCTCCAAACTGTGATGCAACCAACCCATACAAGGTCCAGGCTAATGGACATGCCCAAGAGTACCATCTCCACCAAATAGGGATCCTCTATTGTTGACAAGGTAGGAAAATAAAAGAACAAGGAAAAAAGATTAGTAATATGTAATATCTGACATCTGTAAAGGAGAGAGGAGGAAAAAAAAAAAAAAAACAGGAATACAATTGAAATAAGGTGGAAAAACTTACAGGTCGTGGAACTATGAATCCAGAAAAGAGATTCCATATTGAATAAAATGCAGAGGCAATTATGGAAGAAATGTGGTGGTTTGGTGTCAAGGCGACAGTCATCATGCCATAGTAGGTGAAGTACAGCAGTGAGAAATACGCGAAGAATAGGTACCAGAAGAATTTAGCAGCAGTCCATTCAAATCCAATCAATACATATACAATAACACCATAGAACACAGTTTGTACAAAAACGTATGGGACTTCAATCAAAACCTGCAATCAAAGAGAAAATTTCATGATTAAACATAGGTAGGGTATGATGTTAAAAACACAGTTTTTAATATACAAATTTTTTGATCATATCAAAATGGTAGTGTTTCTTAACATATTTAACAGTACAATGGTTCTTACCTGTGCAAACGCATAGGGCAATGCTGAATACATCCCAGCTGCTCTTTCTCTATAGAAGACTGTTCGTTCGATAGCCACCACTGGTTGCACTGAATTAGAGTTTTTAACTCCAATAAAGAGAACAGCAGCATACATGGAACCCATTGCATTAAACAAATCTTGTTGCTTTGTCCTGTATTTATTAATGTCGAAAGTTAATACAAATTCTCAAGGAAAGTGGAGGAATTTGGTCAACTATATTGTTCTTTATTCCCCAGTTGCAACTTACGTTTTTGAGCCAAGGTTCCAGAACATTGTCCCGAACATCAGGGCTATGACAGTGGTGAAGATAAATCTTACAGCAGTGTATAGGGGGTTGCGCCAGTACGACCAATGTTGTTTCCATAAGCAAGCCATGAATTGGGTGAAATATGACTGAGAGTATTGTGTAGGGAAATAGAGTTCCTTCGATCCAGGAGTAGGGATGCTCAATTGTTCAATAAGTTCTTTGTTTCTCCTGAAATATATGCCATTCAGTTGTACAGGTTTTTTCAACCAAAAAAAAAAAAAAAAACCCAACATATTAAAAGATATTGTGGGTGGTTTTAATCTAAGTATAGGGACAAAGATTTGATCTCATAATTCAGTAACGTAGTATATAAATAGATCTACCTGTACAGCTTTGAATTTCTGTACACATTAGCAAAATCAATCACCAAAGTTGTTTCATGTGCTGATGAAGTAACTTCCAACATCCAAGTTGCTGGATTGTAACCATCTTTAATTTTACTTACTCCTTCTATTCCCTAAAAGATAAGAGAGGTACTTGTATCAGCAAATATTTAGAAAGATTAAGATCTAGAGTTAAAAGTTTGACTCTATATATTTCCTGACATTCGGTAACATCATACCTCAAAATACTGGATTAAATGGCAAGAATGGCGACCCAATGGCCCTACATATATCTCTTGTCCCCCATGCTTCAATAGGAATAGCTGCAATGTCATGTTAAACATGTCATTCTCATACACAGAAGAGAACATGAACAAAAGTTCCATACATTTTAATTTATTAGTATTTTTCACCTCATCAAAAGCTTCAAATATGTCAATGCTTGGCTGATGGATGGTGCACACAACTGTTCTTCCAGTGTCAACGGTGTTCCTCACAGTTCTCATAACTATGGCAGCAGCTCTAGCATCCAACCCTGAGGTTGGCTCGTCCATGAAAATTATGGAGGGGTTGGCAACTAACTCGACTGCAATTGTTAGCCTCTTACGTTGCTCAGTTGAGAGACCATTCACACCTGGCAACCCGACTAATGCTTGCCTCAATGGTTTCAGCTCCACAAGCTCCATAACTTCCTCAACAAACATCTGCAACCATTTTTCATTTTCAAAAAAACAGCATAACAAGCTGGTGAAATATTCTTTTTTTCTTTTTTTACAGACTGGTGAAATATTCAATCTGCTTGTATTTGACTAAAATTCTTTACCATTCAGAGATGCTTAACTGTAATAAAGCCTATAGTGTAATATAGGAATACAAAATCAACATTTACAACACTTTGCTTAGCTACCATGAAAAATTTTGTGAACCAAACAAAAATGTTGGTTCCTTACTAAATGCTATCATGGCTTTGATGACATCAATCATGCTTATAAGGTCTCTTGACTGGTCCATCTTAGCACACAAGGAAAGAGTTTTTTTTTTTTGGATAGCCAATTAACTGCACAAGGTAAGAATTACAAGCTTATAATATAAAAAATTTATTAGTCCAAGCATGAATTGAGGCCCCAAGCAAAACCTGAATCTAACTATTGCTCAACCAAATTTAATTTGACAACAAACTTTTCAAAAATGACTTGTAACATCTGTGAATTGCAATCAAACAAATACTTTCAAGTTTTGGACACCAACCTTCTTTTTTTGTGAATCGACATCAGGGGATAAACGAAGCCATGCTGAGTAGAGCAAGGACTCGTAGACAGTTACATGAGGAGAGTGAATGTCATTCTGCTCACAGTATCCAGAAACTCTAGCAAATGTTTCTTGCTGCTTTGGATACCCAGAAATCGTGATCTTCCCATCTATATATCCACCAGTTTTTCTACCTGCTAGTACATCCATCAAAGTTGTTTTACCAGCACCACTTACACCCATCAGTGCTGTGAGAACTCCTGGCCTGAATGCACCACTCACACCCTTCAAGAGCACCAATTTATCCTCGGTAACACCTTGATTCTTCATTTCCTGCACAATGATTTTAAATTAGAATGGCTTAAACAGGAAACTATATCATTTCCAAAATTTTATATTATATGTTACAAGTTACCTGTGGCATGTCAACAGAGTACTTTATTTCATCGAAGGTAATGGTATGTTGGTCAAATGGAAGAATCATTCCTCTATTCCTATTCTGATTGATCTCTACAGAAGCGTCTGTGCTAATAGATGAGAGGCTAGAGGTATTACTGCCCCTCTTAATTTCATATCCATTCTCTGTAGGTCAAAAAAAATCAGTTGGATTTAAGAGAAAATAAAAGATTAAAAAAAAATACAGGAACACACACACAAACAAGCATGCATTGTAAGAGATATATCACCTATGCTTGTTTTGTGACTTGAGTTGTTTTCTCTAGATCTGTAATCCTGTCCATTGCTTCCAGGTTCTTCTGATTTAACAGACTGTGGCTTTCCCAATGCTGCACAATAATTTAGACAACATTAGTACATAATCTCTCACATGTATGCCGTGAAGTTGAAAAGGT
Source organism: Castanea sativa (assembly GCF_040712315.1). Taxonomy (NCBI): domain Eukaryota; kingdom Viridiplantae; phylum Streptophyta; class Magnoliopsida; order Fagales; family Fagaceae; genus Castanea; species Castanea sativa. Next base: position 23,498,460 of record NC_134017.1, read on the forward strand.
GGAAGCACTCACGATTGAGATATGTGAGAGCCAGAGTGAAGGCAGCATTGAAAAGCAATATAAATCCAATTAATGCCCCCACTCCTATCCAATACCAATATGCATGTGTAAAGAATCCGCGGGACTTCAAAACTTCAACTCCTAGTGGTTCCGTTGAGTTTGGGAGAACCTTTAGTAAAAAAACCGGTTCAAATGTCAAAAAATATTAAGAAACATTGTAAAAAAAGAAGAAGTTTGCAATGGCCAGTTTAAGAAATTACATGTCTCCAACTCTTCCCAAGAAACTCGTTAACTACAATAGCATTCTGTGCATACATCATTGGTGACATCCAGTAACCCCATATCCACCATTTCTTTATGTTCTCTGTGGGAGGACACAATCAAATAAGGAGTAATAGAAAGGATCTTGTCCAATTAAGAAAGAAAAGCCACTTATTAAATTATACCTCTTGATAGAACAAAGCCACCCAAAGCAAATAGCATGACCAATGCAAATGATCCAAATGAGTTCGCAAGAACCAGGTCCCCCCTACCAATTGCCCCAATAAAGCGAAATAATGCAGAAGCCATCTGGTTAAGAAGTAAAAGCAGAAGGTATTGCCTAAAAAACCTGCAATATGAACATGAGAAAATATATAATTTGAAATAGAAAAAAAAAAAAAAATTGAAAAATATCTTTGTAATTTGACAAAAATGTAGCCTGATTTCATTTATTTATTCTTTATCTTTTACCTTCCAGGACTTGGATCAAAGCCAATGACATAGTAAGTGATGAATACCCATACAGCGACTTCTAAAAATGTGATTGGAATCTTGATGATCCATGCAGGGAGAGAATATGCCCACGGAGGATAGAATAGGAGCTTCCTTTGCTTGAAGAAAACAGGAAGCTTTGCAACGGTCATGGACATCTCAGCAATACCATTAAACATGATGACAACAACACTATAGAACAAAATACCACTATAGATTCCTCCATCAGTCACTGAATTTCGGTGCATCTCAGTCCGTAGGAAAGTTGTCATAACAATCATTGCCATTATCGTAAGCTAAAAGTAGAAAACAAAAGAAAAGTTTATATTACTCATATTTGGGCATAATGAAATTTGATATAGAAAAGAAAGTTCTAAAAAATAATATAAAGCTCCGCTTACTTGAATGAACTTGAAGATGTAGACAAACGAATTCCTCTTCATGAGCAAGAATTCTCTTGACAAGCAAGCTTTCAGCAGCTCTGCCATTTTTACACCATACTTTCTCGTTGTCAAAGCAGCTGGATGGCTCTTAGCCTTGTCAAACTGAGTTGCAAGTTCATCTCCAAGTTTCCGTCCCACATGGAAAGATTGGAATGCCTCAGCAAATTCCTTAACTGTTACAAAATTGTAGGGCTCATCTTTCTGTGCCCAGTACTGCTCCTGGTCTTTCCTTGAAGTCACCTATAAATTGGTTATACATGAATCCAAATATGAGATTCTACTTGTAATGCTTATCTCTTTAGAAGATAATAATACTATTAGCATATAAGAGACAAAAAAAAAAAAAAAAAATCCTTTATTCAAACTCACTTCTTGCAGGAAGTCGGCCACCCCTTTCCTCTCAGGACATTTAAAGCCCATTGATTCAAAAAATTCAAGCACTTGTTCACGGGGACCCTGGTATGCAATCTGGCCATCAGAGATGAGAATAATGTCATCGAAAAGATTATAAGTCTCTGGTGCTGGTTGGAGGAGGGAGATGACAGCAGTTCCATTGAAAATGTGAACATATTGCTTGATTGAATTCACAATCTGAAAAGTTGTTGAGCTATCCAAACCAGTAGATATTTCATCCATGAATAACACTTTAGATGGTCCAACCAACATCTCACCTATAATTTAATTTTTAAATATTATTTATACAGTTGTAGAGAGAATATGATTCTGTATATATGAACTACAAATTTGACTTTACCAGTTGTAACTCGTTTCCTTTGCCCTCCAGATATTCCCCTTAACATTTGATTCCCAACTAAGGTATCTGCACAGACTTCCAATCCCAAAACCTGAAAACAATGTGGAAAATGAATAAAAGTGAACTATAATGATAATTTCTAAACAATTTCATAATCAATTCAACAATTGGCTGTTATTACCTTTATAATGTAATCTGTCACCACATTCACCTCCTGCCCTTCCGTTGCCAGTGCCTAGATTAGCAGAAACAAACAAATAGAATGACATATAATGACAATACATATTTTAAGGAAGCTGTGAAAACCAGGAAAGGAAAGAAAAGATTGGTTTTGCTTGATTTTAATTTGAACATAATTTTATCATATACTACAAATTTCCTCAGAAGGTAAAATTTGCAAGGGTACCCATCAAAGTAATTATCCATAAATCTAATTCTCATCAATCTCGAGAGGCACAAACCCTTCTCAAAATAAAATAAAAAATAAAATAAAATAAAATTTAGTGCTAGAACTTCCAAATGTTGTACAATTGACAAAAGATTTCTTCCTACCTTCATGTAGATGTCAACATCAGGATCAGGCTTAATATTTGCCTCTTTCTCTCTTCTTGCTAGCTCTGCTAGCATCTCTGTAGTGGAAAAATATAAAGGGAAGGGGAGTACGAAAAAAAAGTCAAGCTTAAATAATAAAAATCATTGGATTACTTCCTCAGAAGCACAATTAAGGAAATGTAAAAAGAAGAAAAAGGAACAAAATAATCCTTGAAATTAACTAACCATAACGCGATCCAACCCCTTGGCATCTTGCAGAGAAGGCCAAAGTTTCCCTTACAGTCATTTCTCCAATATGAAGGTCATGTTGACTGACATAAGCAGCAGTTCTTTGTGGAACAAACTCATGCATTTCGTGGCCATTATAAGTCACCTTCCCAGAAAACTGAACAAGCATTAGATGTACAGAAGAAATAGTAGAATATGCAGTGGAAAGAATTCAAAGTTGCCTAATACCTTTAGGTCGGGATCAAGCTCTCCAGCTAGAGCCAACAAGAGCGTGGTCTTTCCAGAACTTGGAGGACCCAAAAGTAATGTCATTCTATGTGAAACACAGAAACCATGTTAGAAATGGATAATAGAAGTTCTAACTGGAAAAGGAACATTAAAGAAAAAAATTATCAAACAATGAACTTCATTTTGATAATTGTAAAAAGGGATGGCTTCTCACCTGCTAGGCTTGATGACTCCACTAACATCTTGAAGGATAGACAAATGTTTCTTTCTACTTGGAAGAATATGGAGATAATTCAATAAACCCTTTAAAATCAAAAACAATAGGAGTCATATAAGAATGAATTTAAAAAGAAACGAAAAAAAAAAGGCATTAATATTTGTTGAATAATAACAAATGGTGTATTTATTTACGCGTAATTACCTCCATTATATTAACAGAGAAGTTCAAGAATGTTGGCAAAGCTCTGCTTCCAACATGTGCTTCTGCCTCAACATTCAAATGCTCAAAATGGACTTCAATTGTGGGAATAGTAATTCCAACTCTGAGAAATCCAAAAAAAAAAAAAATACCTATTACTGAAAATTCATATGAAACATACATCAAATCAAAATAAAAGGGAATTGGATAAACAGAATTAACACACCAAAAAAGAAGCTAAAATTAATATCAATTTTACTATAAAATACTTATAGACTAACATGGTAATGAATAATTTTCTTAATATCTTTTGTTTTGTACTTCAAATTTAAGACGGCAATTTATAAGAATTATATAGTAAAATTTATAATATCTTATAGTTACCTGTCCAAGCGGTCCTTGAGCTTATACAAGAACTTCTCATGATCCTCCTCGGGGACCTTCACCAACCTCTCAATCAAACTCCTCCTTTCTTTCAGTCCAAGATGATGTACATCGATTTCACTGGTCTCACCTTGCGGTGTAGTCAGTAAACCTTTCGTCAAACGGTTGTAAGTAGGAAGCTTCTGTAGAGCAGCCCATTTAAGAGTTTCTTCATCATCATCTTCTCGTGAAGATTTCGAGAAAATTTCCATGGTGGCGTCCCTCCAAATTGAGGAACTGCTTAGTCGAAAACTACTACCGGCTTTATAAATATCCCCACTCTCCATTGTTACAAAAGACCAGTGCCTTAACAACAGCTAAAACCCACCAAAACCCAGAACTGTTTTTTGGAATTTACGTGAAATAAGGCCAAGGTTTCAGGCTCTATGGATCAGAACCGGAAAAATATAGAAATGGTTTTGTTTTTTTTTTTGTTGAAATTTTATAGAAATGGGTTATGGTTTCTCTTTCTGAGTTGAAGTTGAACAACTTATTCCGTTTATACTCTGAAGCCAGTATGAGTTAAGGTTGGCTGCGTTGTGCGAGTATTTATAGTTTATAGAGTCGAAAAGGGTGGCTTTTGAGGCGTCAAACTTTAACGTCCATGTTCATGTTTTATTTATTTATTTATTTATTTATTATAATGGGTGTGGAAACTGATCGTTACTTTCTCGTACAACAAAGAAAACAAAATTCAGATTTGGTTCTGATTACATGGTCCTGCTATGGATCATCCAAAAACAAAAAAGAAATGTTTGACTTTACTTTGTTTTTTTTTTTTTAACATGCATGTTCCTTTTTATTATTAATTATTAATATAAGTACTTGTTTTATTGGTTGAGTGTAATTTTCAAAGTAATGGACCTCTTCTTTAAGTTTAAAATACTGTTTGCATTGCATACACGTGTCTTAAAAATATTATCTATTTGAACCCACCACAACACCAAGAAAAGGATTGGCCATAAACTAATTGCTTCAGTAATGGATTACGTCGGTAGGATCCCCCAACTGGTCATTAAGGTCCTTATGTCATTTTGTACTCACTTTTAATGCCTTGCCTTCACGTTTTCTATCACCAAATAAATAAATAAAAAGGGAAATAACAATAGAGAATGACCCCATTTAACAGTGAAGAAAACAAAAGGAACAATAAAAAAATTGTATATATATACTTATTCTTTTGTTTTTTTTTTTTTTGGGTTTATCCAGTGTCCATTAAAATGCGGAGGAAAACGTTTTTAAAATAAGTAACTGAAACTTTTCTCAAGTAGGCCTACATGTAAAAATATTATATAAAATTTATTAGGCGTTCTCAAAGCATATTGAGATGGTACTCTTTTATCTCAATGGTGCAAACCACAATGAATGAAGTACCACATGCTAATGATTGATTAATTACCTATCATATCATGGGATTTTAATTGATTGAAATATTACATTACACTACTTTTCTATGTTTTAAATTTAATTTTATTCTGGTCTTATTATAACTTTATATTGTAGATATATTTTTTTATTTGAAAATATTTTTAATTATAAATAGAAAATAGAAATTATTAGTTTGGATATGAAATTCTAGAGAGAGAGAGAGAGAGATTTATTGAATCTTGAATAGGATCCTTTAATAAATAATTTACTAATAAAAAAAATATTGCATAACATTTAGATGAAAATTTCATTGATGAATAAGAAATTTATTGAAAAGGGTTAGAAAATAATGAAATAATCTAGTAGAAAGATAATAATGGATATAAGCACAATGATGTTCAAGCATGAAATATAAAATTTTCATTATATAAAACTACTAAATTCGTTTTTAATGCATATATTGCTTACAAAATTTTAGTAATAATACTTGCTGATTGCTACAATTGCTCATGCAGAAATTTTTTTAAAATAAAATAAAATCTAAAAAACCCTTCTTAATATTGATTATAGTATTTTAATAGAAGTTAGGCGGATTATCACATTATCAAATATCATGTAAGCAAAATATAAATATTTTAAGTACACGAATTTATAATCTATAAAGTTAAAAAAAAAAATTCAATTGATATTTATGGTCTTTGGGATCTCAAACGGCAGATATCAAAGTATAAAACCAACATGGATAATATCATTTGTAAAATTACACCTTATATAAATTTACAAATTTTTTGAAAAAACAATAATACTTATCATAACACATAAACACGAAAATAGCATGTAAAATTTTTAAATAGGCTTATAATATATTACATAATCAGAGTATCATTACAAAATAAATGTTTATCACACATTGATTATATATGTTAGAGTTTTAATCCTATAAATTTACAAGTTAAAAAAAGTTGTATCATCTAAAAAATAACTAAGAATAAAAAAATAAATAATAATATATCATATTCCATATAATTTCTCAAATTTTTACACCCATCATCAATGATATCATGAATCGGTTATGCCATGCAGTGAACAGCCGTTTCTTACCATCTCTTCGATCCACACACAACGTCATGGCCGATATCAGCAAACATCGCAAGTGATAAACTTGCCTTCATTTAGGCGAAGGGGGAGGAATATATGAAATCATTGATGATATCACAAACCAAAGTTTATGCCACATCTCACTATAGGTTTGAGTTTGACTTCAACGTAGAATAGGAATATTAAATAATTTTCAATTTAGTCTAACTTGTTCAAGTGCTGTAGTATTATCCACAAAAGTTCCGTAATATCTTTGTCCTTTCCAAGCTTTTTGCAACGGGGAGACACAAGTCCAATGTTTTTTTAAAGTTTTGCTTTTACCAAGAAAGACGTGGCACCGAGATTGGAACTTTACTTATTTTCGCAAATAAAATAAAACAAAACGATCGAGCAAAGAAATTGGAAATTTACTTTTCTCCACGTGTTTTTTTTTTTTTTTTAAGGAAATTTTCTCCACGTGTTTAACATGCCCAAGAACATGGGAACTTTACCCACATAAAAATTTAGGACAAAACTTTTTACAATGGGACCTTAGCTTATTTTTTTTAGAGTATTGGAGTTATAAATTTAGAAATATAGTTTCACAAAAAACTACTTTATTTATCTTTCTTTCTCATTTTATAAAACACCCTACATCAGTAATTTTATTTTAACTTTCAACATAATAAAATAATATATTCACTACAATAAAATAATATATTCACTACAAAGCAATATAAATACATTAATAAAATAATCTATTTAATATAAAACAATGTGAACACACAATTTAATAATACTTTAATGTAGCCATAAATTTACATTTGGTAGTGCTAAAAATAACAATATAGCTTTTTAGCACTACCAATACTAGTACTCTATTTACGATTTAATCACGTGGCTAATTAATTTATTTTAGTATATTTATAATAGGGTGCAATCTATATTGAATTGATATTATGATTTTAGAAAAATTATTGAATACTCTGGAAGTACCAAAAATGCGTATTTTCCTCTCTCTCACATAACTATGGGTCCTACTAATTAAATTATTGTAGAACTTATAGTTATGTGAGAGGGGGAGCACGCATTTATGGTATTTGAGAATACCCAATAATTACCCATGATTTGATTTAATCACAACTTATCATTATAATATAATTTATAAATTAAATTTAAAAAACTAAATTAAAAAAATTACTCACATATAATAGTGTTATATATATATATATATATATTTTTAGTTATTCAATATATGTGTTTTATATATACATCTATTATCCCCCGCCCCCCCCCCCCCCCCCCCCCCCCCCGGGGCCCTTTTTTGCCAAGGAAAATTTGATGATTAAGGATGAAATCTCAACGTGATTAATAGCAAGAAACGGGGTTTACATGTTAAGAACCAAAATTTTCAATCCTCGATTTTGGTAAAAGAATTTTAAAAGTCAAGAAATGAATCATTAAATAAAATATCTCTGATACAAAGAGCAAGATCGTCTTTAATTATGTTATCAACAGTATAAATTACAATATTTATGTCAACTAGAAGATCCGGGCAGCGTGGGTCTCGTGCATTGAGGTCATTCGCCCGTGATCCTCCATTCTAGTGTGATAGTCATTCATCAAGACTCAGATTCTCCTAAAACCTCTTTTTTTTTAGATAAGATATTGTTAAAAGTATCTCCAACAGTCACGGTATCTCTATTTTTGGGGGAAAAAGTGCTACTGTTCATGCTCCAGCGGGTTCTCTATCAACCAAACTTTTCCAAATTTTTTTTACAATTGCTACAGTACCTCTCTTAATTTGGAGAATACTGTAGCACCTCTACTCCTTTATTTTATCTTAAAAAATTAAATAGTGCTATTAATTTACTATTTTTTCTCTCTCATCCAAACTTTTTTCCTTCTTTCTCTATTGTGCTCTTGGTTTCTCTTCAGAAAGCTCTCTCTCTTCAAGAACTTCTCTCTCACAAAACCAACCCTCGTCGCTGCTCTCTCTCACAAAAAACTCATACCGTGTCTTTCACAAAAGAATGCGCACCTTGTCTTTCAATCGAAGTTCGCTCAACCACTTGTGACGAAGAATGGAGTTCTGAAAACATTGGCTCAACCTTGAATATCGGTACCCAAAATTTTGATTTGATAGGGTTTTTGTCATGTTTGAACTTATTAGTTTGTCGTACGAGTTGATGATTTGGTGGTTTTGAATGATTTTCTATTGTTCTTCACCACTATCTGGGTTTAGGTTTTGGGTTTTTGGTTCTTTTCTCTCTGTATTGTCTTTCACTCTGTTCTTGATCTTTTCTCTATTTTTTCTATTTAATTAATCTTATTAGAGCAAATAATCTAATTTGATTCCCTTTTACACACCCAAACTAAAAAAAAAAAAAAAACCCAAACAAACAAAACAACAAAAAAGAAAATAGAATCGTTTTCCTCGTTTGATTCCCACCAATATTTTTTTTTTTTTGGTGTGGAAATATTGAGAATTTGAATTCTGGGTTTTTTTGTAGCTGAAATTGTGATGGGTTTTAAGCTCTAATAAAAATTTTTGATCTAGTGATCTTTTTTTCCTAATTGGGGTCAACCGTGCTGATTGTGGCTGTGTTGCTGCGTTGACTTTAAAGAATTCTTGGTAACGGCAATGATGTTTGATCGCTGAATTCATATTGGGTTTTGCATGTTTGTCATTTTTGCTTGGTGGGTTTTTGATATCTATGTGGTTGTAATGGTTTTGGAAAATGTTTTTTGGGAATTCTTGTTTTTGTTCTTTTTAAAGAGCATTGTCATAATTTTCTTATGATTCTAGGAATTTTTGTTTCTGAATGTGATTTTTATTGATAATGCGTGAATATGTGTGTTTCTATAGCTAAAAATTAAAAGATTTATTGACAAATGTATGAGTTCCTATTGCATTGAATTTTGTGGGCCATGAATTAAAAAGTAGTGAAAATCTTAGAGTTCTTGTTGCAATTGACTTGTATAGCTGTGTGTGTGTGTGTGTGTGTGTGTGTGTGTGTGTGTGTGTGTGTGTAAATAATTCTATGAATGAAAATGTAAGTGACTAATCTAAGAGTTCATGTTGCATTGAGGTGTGTAATTCTAGAATGTGGTAATTTTTGTTGCTTGGTTCCATGAGATTTTGTGAAAATTGTTTCTGAATGTACAATGTTAATTGTGAGATCTCTTGTGCTGTAAATATTTTGGGCTGAGATTGAAAAATTTATGGATAGCTTTGAGGTTGAGTTTTTTAGAATGTGGCGATAATTGTAGTTTTGTTCCTTATGGTTTCTTTGTAATTGAGATAAATTATTGTTAATTTCTTGAAACTATGATAGAACTGGGAGTTTGATGCTAATAAACTATGAACTAAATGAAAGGGATTCCTTACACATTATAGAATTATAAGTGGATTCCTTAATAATTATATATTTCTTGTTGTTCTTAATTATGATTGTCTTGTTGGTATGAAAATAAAAGGCAGGGGATGTGTCAATGTAGCTTGTTTAATGAATTATTTGATTGAAATGGTGATAATTTATTATTTATTTGAGGACTATGTTTTTTTTTTTTTTTTGTTTACTAGGAATGGATTCGAGTATTCCAAGAGACACATCTTTCACTAATCTTTTAGAAGATAGTTATGATGAATATATGTCAGGATCTTCACATATAAGTGGTGAAGATAGTGTTTAACAAGCTCAAGCATTTAGCCAAATGTCTCCACCCCAAGTTGAATCCACAACTAAGAAATTACAATGTGGCAGCAACTTCTCCAAACAAGAAGACGTGCTTCTTGTGTCTACATTTCTCAATGTCAACTAAGATGTAGTGCAAAGCACTAACCAAAAAAGCACAACATATTGGTCAAGAATTTGGGAGTATTACCACCAATGGAAGACCTTCCCTTTTGAGCATACGGTGAGTTCTCTATCGAACTGATGGTCAACGATTCAACTTTGTACCAATAAGTTTTGTGGGTGTTTGGCACAAATTGAATCAAAGAATGAAAGTGGTAAGACTAATGAAGACAAGGTACATCTTATAAAGATATTTTTGTTGATTTGCTAATTTGTTCCAACTGTTTCAAGACAGTAACTACAAACTATTTGTTAATTTTTCAGCTGAATTCTGCAAAAGAGCTCTATCAAGTATTGCAGCATACCAAATTTCAATTTGAACATTGCTGGAATTTGTTTAAGTACTCACCAAAATGGTTGGCTATTGGTAACAATCAGCAACAAAAAAAGAGAGGGAGATATGAGGCATCTTCACCTTCTAATCTAGAGTCAATAAGTTTAGAAGATGATGATATTCCACAGGTTCCAATTGTAAACCTGGAGAGACCACCAGGGGTGAAGGCCGAAAAAGAAAGATTGAAGAAACAAAGGTCTAGAGAAAGCACGACTTCACATATAAAAGACATATTGAATGTCATGATGGAAGAAAGAAGAAAAATAAGTGAGATGAAATTGGCTTGTATTGATAAAGGACGTCTTTTAGACCAAGAGCATGAGATGACACAAATTCAACTTAAGGATGAAAAACTTGAAATAGCAAGAATGAAAATGGAATCAGATATGAAAAGATCGAAAGAGGAATATAAAATGGAAAAATTGAGAATGGGAAAGCTGAAGGAGGACAATGAAATGGAGAAATTGAGAATGGAAAAGCTGAAGAAGGACAATGAAATGGAGAAATTGAGAATGAATCAGATGAAGGAAGAAAAAGAGCTTATGATGATGGATGTAAGTATGTTGTCTCTAGTGCAGCAAGAATATATTCAACAATGCCAAATGGAAATCCTTGAAAAACAAAGGTCTCATTCTTAGACTATTATCATCATCAATGTTCTTATTTTGTATATGATTAAAAGAGCTCTTTAAACTTGTTTTGTATATTGGGTCACTCATTTTTGTTTTTCTACAATATGATCTTGTTGCACCATTCATTTTGTTTTGCTACAATGTGATCCTATTGCACTATATATGTATATCCAAGGTGATGGTAATCTCTGTAGCACATGAAGCTGCGTAATTTCATTTTGTTCTGCAGCACATGAAGCTGCGAAATTTGCTTTAAACTTTGTTTTCCCCTTCTATTTTTCTGATGGTAATCTCCCCCCCTTGCTTGAGGTAGTTTGTAAGGGAGATGCCTCTACTTGTAGTCCTTTTTAGTCTTTTAATGAAATTGCAGTTTATCAACAAAAAAAAAAGGTGATGTTCAACCTTATTGTATTAAAGCTTTGATTGTATTAAAGCTTTTGTTCTTTTGTTCAAATTTCATGTTTCCCATATACAGGACTTTCATTCAAATTGTGTGTGTGTGTGTGTGTGCTGCCCTGTGTGTACTGCCCATATATAGGGGCTCTCATTCAGATTATGTGTGTGTGTGTGTGTGTGCGCGCAATTCGTGTGTGTGTGCTGCCCATATACAGGGGCTTTCTTTCAAATTGGGTGTGTAGCGTTGAAAATATTATTGTTGGGATATTTAAAAATATAGTTGTTTGGAATTTGAAAAATATAGCTGTAAGGAATGAATAGAGAAAGAATAAAGAAATATTAAAAAAAGAATAAAGAAAGGTTAAAGAAATAATGAAGAAATAATATTTAAATGAGATAGAGAATGGAATAGAGAATCTGTTGGAAAGTGTATTTGAAAAAGTGGGTAGCTAAAAGGTAAAAGTCACTGTTCATTTTCCAAACAGTACAAAAATTTGGAGAAACTGCTGGAGATGCTCTAAGAGGACCAGAGGTCCGAGTAAATCTGACTGCAAAACCAGTCCATCTTTAGCAGACAAAGCCCAAGTGAGATGGATCATGAGATGGGTCAGGGTTCCCAAGAAGAACAAAATGACGCCAACAACGAGAAGCAAGGGAAGGAACTAGGCCATCGCCTTACTCTCTGCTTGTCGGCCGCCCAGACTGAAATAATAGTGAAAAATGCTGCAACAATCTTAGGGCACGTTTGGTAGACTGGAATAGAGACTGTAATGTAATAGATATTTTTATGGTATAACTATTTAGTTGTTTGGTTTTGTTTTTATTATAATTAATAATTCTTTCTTATGAATAGTTATTCTTTAAAATGGGGAATAACTATTTTTTATCAAAAGCACTGAATGTCTACTTCTTAACTTTACGTGATAACTTTAAAAAAAAAAAAAATCCTAAAAAGCCATTAATTGCCACATCTTCAAAAGGAAAAAAAATAAGCTAGATCCTTATATAACTTTTATATACTTATTAATTTTTAAAAAAAGCACATATATATTAATTATTAAATTATTAAATTTATACATAATAAGCTAGATCCTATTCCCACTTTTTTTTTTTAATGTTAAGCTTTTTTTTTTTGAAAAAAAAAAGAGTTAAGCTAGATCCTCAAAAAATGTAAATATAATTTTATAAAATAAGAGTATTTTAGAAAATTTGACTTAAAAATGATTTCATTCCACCTTCTTTTCATACTGTGCCATTTTGTGGATGCATATTCAGGATTCTATTCCTAAATGATCACTAAACTAATGAATAGAAATGCTTATTACATTCCAACTTAATGTATTTCTTGTAATATTTATTCATATTTCCATGTAATAATCATTACAGTGTACCAAAAGTATCCTTAGCAAATATTTAGAACCTTAAATCATGTTTTTTTAATGGCTTAATCACTTTTAAACTAAACTAATGGTACAAGACAAAATAGTTCCAGTACACAAGAATATTATAAACCTTCCAAGTCCACAAATCTATATATACTTTAGTCCTTCAAGTTCCAGCTAGCAATCAACTGCTCCAAGTCCTTTCTCTTTCTAGTTTACCGAATAACCTCCATTGAAACACCAATATATACACCACCAAAATGAATTGGATTTTGAATGTGGCTTCTCAAGTTTCCAATAACCTTTACTCAACTCACAAGGTCTATGTGTTTGGGTGAGATGAAGGAATACGAAATCTTAATCAAAGATTGAAAGAGATGGTGGAGTTGTTTTTGTACAAAACCAAAAGCTGGATTAGGCAACCACTTTGGCCCTATGAGATCTCTCCACAATGACTATGACATAGGAACCACAAATGCATGTGAGTAAATGTGAAGGGCATAGTCCAAACTATAACATGGGTGAATATATGTGGTCGAATCAATCTGTAGTGCATCACATACTCTAATTTCATGTGAACATGGGATGGAAATGTTTTGCCATTTCTCACAACTGCATGTTCTCTCCAGTAACTAAACTTCATAATTGTGGTTTCCCCCTCCTGTGCTACACATGTTAAGTGAAGTAACTACTTGATATATCATATGTTGATTGCTAAATGCCTTGAGATAGTGCTTCTCAGATTTACGCCTATTTTCCGACCACGTGGAGAAGGAATATGTACTCCATTTCTTACCTTTCGCTATTTCATGAGTATACTCCTTGTGCTGGTCGTGGAAATATTCAACAAGTTTTGACCAAGTAAACTCAACCATTGTGGCAATAGGAAGGCCCCGTGCACCTTTTAGTACACCATTGAAGCACTCTGATATATTGGTTGTCATTGCCCTAAAACGTCTCCCACTATCATGTGACTAGGTCCACATATCCATAGACTTGCTCATTAGGTATGTGTGTGGAAGATAATCTTAATTCTTTTCCTTGCCATCCTTCCCCGTCACCTTCTTCTTATTCCTAATGGCCTCAATTTTCACCTGCTTAATGGACTCCATCATGGTATCAAATTTAACTACTTGAGTAGTATATCCCGCTTTCAACACCGCTGACTTTAGAGTCAAGTTCTGAAACTGTGTGTTGAAGTTGCTAGAAACATGTCGAAGGCAATATTTATGAAATACCTATGTTCTTCCATCATCCCCTCTAGGCCAGTTTGCAATGGCATTTCTGACTAAGATGTCGGTAAAAAATTATGCAAATTCCTTCGTCAGGTATCACGTGGCGAATCGTATCTTTGAGGCATTGTAAAAACCACCTCCAACTAGACCTTGACTCACAATCCACAACATCAAAGGCGAGAGGGAATACCTTGTTGTTAGCATTGGTTGCCATTGCGACCAACAACTTTCCCTGATATTTACCATAAAAACGGGTCCCATTAATACTGATCACCGGCTTGCAATATTTGAATCCATCAATGCATGGACCGAAAGACCAAAACACATAATGCAACAATACGGTGTCATTTTCACCGGTGTCTGTGGTACGAAAGAACACCTTGGTAGTCGGATCCTGATCAATATATGTCATTAGCAACTTTTGGAACTTTTGGTAAGACTCTTCCCAATTCCCAAACATCTTCGCATCTCAATATGTGAAGGATCAACCATATTTTTCCAAGTATTTGTAAAAAATGACAAGACAGGAGGTGCATAGGCGGGGATTGTGTTCGTAAAGTTTTGGACACTAATAACATTGTCTACATCAGGTTCACTATCATCCAATGTCTCATCGTCATCAATTTCCCTCTCAAGGTCCCCAAAGTCCCCTTGTTCAATCATCTCTTCAAACTCATCTTTATCGACAAAATCTTCACCATTAATAGCAATAGTCTCATCAATATAGTCGTCATCATCGTCGTCGTCATCATCATCGTCGTCATCATTATCTTCATCATCATCATCTTCATCATCATCATCATCATGAACATTATCCTTTACATGTGTAGAATACTCATATTAAACATCCAAAACTATAACCTGTAAACTTGTGGTTGTTTGTTGGAATTCCTCGATACCAACTTTTACACGCAGCTCCAATTGTATGTACAACTCAATACCATTTACTTCGGGTATTCTCTCCAACTTGTCAAACATCATCTTTACATGTTTGTTTGCTTTTATCGTCATATACTTGTAATTAATCTTGTTTTTGAAGACTTCATGTGGCATACGTTAAGTAATTTGTACGTTGTGCACAGCAAGATTCGCACACAATTCTTCCATAATTGTCTTCTTTAATTCATCAAGGGTCTTCAACCTACGATCAATTTGGGTGAACTCCATGTTTATACCCGGCCCTTTAAATAGCAATCCCTTGTCTGCATTGGCATTCTTAAGTGGACCACCGTGGTATATGATTATATCAATTACAGTCATTGTGAACCTATTCGAGTCAAGTTACTATGTTAGTTAAAAAACATTTTAACTTGTCAAATTACACAAAGTACAAATTTCAATTCATTCAAAGAGCATGAATTTCATTATACATTCGTTACACATTTAATAGCCAAATCATTTTTCCATCATGCTAAGACTACCCATTTCATACTGAATACAACAACAAAAAAAAGCCAAAATTATCTAATCATATTTACTTACCCACTTCATACCCAATATAAAAAACGCCATTTCATTACACATTCAAAGGGCATAAATTACATACCCATTTCATTACAATTCATTCAAAGGGCATGAGTAAGTCACTCATTTCATTACATACATACCCATTCAAAGGGCATGATTACATACCCATTCATTACAATTCATTCACTACCCATTTCGTACCCAAAACAATGATGAATAAAGTAAAAAAACTTGTAAGATCATGATAAAAATAAGAGCCCAGAAATGATGAATAAAATTTTGATAACAAAAACCATGCAAATAAATACTCAGAAAATTAACACTAACAAAAAAAAGTTCTATAATTCACAATATTGGTATCTTACCTAAGTTATGTTAACTATCTATAAAATAAATAGTCAAGCTCTTTAACCAACACCCAACAACAACTAATACCCAACTACAATGACAATCAAATTAAAAAATTCTTATTTGAGATATGAATCTGTTGAGAGGGAAGAGCAGTGAGAGAGGCAATGTGGTGAGTTAGAGTGAGAGGCAATGTGGTGTGAGAGTTATGGGTGAGTGAGGCAGTGAGTTAGTAAGGCTAAGTGTATGGGTGAGAGAGTGGGTGTTGAGTGAAAATTTTTATGTGTTTGATGATGCGTGTATCTGTGTTTATAAAATTTTTCCCAGCAGAACTCAAGTCTATAAGATTCGAGTTTTGTGCAAATTTTAATTAAATATCGAGTTTCTAATATTTGATATCTATGAGTATAAAAATGTTTTCCCGTAGCAAATCAAGTCTTAAAGACTCACTTTTTATTTTGTAGAAATCGAGTCTTTAAGACTCGAGATCTATGTGGCATTTTTAATCCAAGTCAGCAAGTGCACAGTAAGTGCAAAGCAAGGTTCTAAAACTTGAGTTTTATATAGATCTCGATTTTCTAAAACTCGAGATGTTATTTTACTTAATCCTTCCAAACATTGGCTACCTTACTATATACAACCCCCTCACACTGCTACTCTGCAAAAATGGCAAAAAAAAAAAAAAAATGCCAGCTTAAAAAAGCTCCTTACGTTTTTGTCTCTATATACCTTGACTTTTAAAATTTTAAATACTTGAGTTTAATAGAGACCTTTCTGTCTAGAATACAGTTAAAATGGTTGCATAATTAATACCTTAATTAAGAGAATTTTGACAAGGCAGTGGTAATATAATATTACTAGTCGCAATCCCGTGCTATGCACGGGAACCTACCTATTTGTGAGATAAATTAAATTAATTTTATAAAAAATTTAAGAAACTACATTCTTGCATGATTTGCTCTTGTATAACTTCAATTTATAGTACAATTTGATGAAGAAGCTATTGCTTAAACGTGCAATGAATTATAAAAAATTTGTCAGACAATTTCAGATATTGCAAAAAATAACTCAAAATCTAGATATTAAAACTTCTGAAAAACCAAAAAAAATTAAAGAATCAGATGATTCACTGCTTAGAAATTATTGAAATAAAAATATATATATATGACTAAACAATAGAGAAATATAAGAGAAAGATGGGTTACATTCGAAATAATAATTTCAATTATTGCAAACTTTTTTTTTTCTTATAAAAAACGCCTAAAGAAAGTTTGAGGTTCATGTACGAAAATTAATTTTTGAAAAATACATGAAAAACCATAAAATAATTTTTTTTTTAACAAAATAAAGGAGAAGAAAATAACATAAGAAGAGCTCATACCTCTACTTAGCTTTTAAAAAAAAAATATTGGGGTTTGCTTTGCTTTTATGGTGTTCATGAGCAAATTTGGAGATAAATTATTAATGTTTGAGTTTGAGTTTGAGTTTAAGTTGGATTTGTTAGAAAAATAAAGTTTTACTCCTTGTTAAGTTTTGATTGAGCAAAAATAATTTTGTTTTAAAAAAATAATAATGATGAGTTTGAGTTTAAGTTGAACTTGTTAGAGAGATAAAGTTTCACTCTTTGTTAAGTTTGAATTAAACAAAAATAATTTTATTTAAATATCGTACTGACGTGGTATATATATAAATTACATGCAATGCTCAAAATTCTCCATTTCCACCAAGTTCATATATGCTATCTTTATCTGTATTTATTTATTTATTTTTTTGGTTGTGCAAGGTACACTCATAGTTAACACATCTCCAATACAAAGCTACAAAAATTCACATCTGAACACTTTTGATATGGCATTCAGATACAAATAGTGGACTAAATATTGCTAAAATAATCCTAATGGGTTTAATAACTAACTAACCATGAGCATTTTTTTTCTATCCCTGGGAAGTGACAGCAAATTTTGGCACCATTTCCAAAACAGAAATAAAAAAATGCTTCACAGATCAACCACACAAGACAGCTTCTGGAGCCGGTTCAATAGGAAGTCCCATTGCTTGATAGTTGCTTGGTAAAGAGCGTTCTTTGCATCTGGACGATTAGTCTCAAGAACTCCAGCAACTTTATCAATGAACTCCACAGTTCAGAAGAAAATACTTAAACTTGTCCATTTTCTATCCTTTTCCTGCAATTTCCTATCTACCAAACAAAAATTAAAACAAAAGGGTCTCAAAGTGCAAAATTACCTTCCAACGCTCCCACCGATTCCAACTCACAAATTCAGGCACTAACTCAGTCCTAAACCGTTCCAACTCACCCCGACCTTTGCCGACCCCTTCCTTAGCTCGCCCCACAAACTCACCCACCTTCACATTGGCATCTTCCAAGCAAACCCAGTTTCCTTCTTCCCTGACTCGCCAAGTTTCGACCATAACCGCTCCGATCCACGCCGGACCGACCGAGTCAGACTCAGCCATGAAAACCCATCAGACCCATTTGGGTTTGCAGAAGCTAGAACACGAAAATTGGGTCTGTGGTGGGAATTTTTGGACCTGGGATTCTTAGGAAGCTTGAGAAGAATGGGAGTTGTGTGTGAGTGGAGCTGAAGAAAATAAAAGTGGATTTGGTTTGTATGGGACTGTAAGCTCCATTGGTGGGTTTTGATTGAGGAATCTGTGGCCATGGGCTGGATGAGACCCACGACAAATGGGGCGCCGTTTCTGGGTTGTAGAAGTTGGATGTGGGTGGTTTGTGGCAAATGTTGGTCTGAGGAAGGAGATCGACCTCTGTTCTGACTTCTGAGGAAGAAGATGACTGTTGGTTTGTGGGTATGGTGGGTTTTGATTGAGGAGTCTGTGGGTCTTTATGCGATGCAATGCTTTGCCGTGGGTCTGTTTGAGGAGGAGCTGGTGGAGGAAGGCAGAGCATCGGGAGGCAGGGCATCGGGTTTAGAAAAGTTTTATTAGTTTTATTTTTTAATTTTTAATTTTTTTTAATATCGTATTGACGTAAAAAATTGTGAAAATTTTAAAAGTTTTAGTTATATATAAATATAAATATAAATATAAATAAGATAAATAATAACAAAAGGAGAGTTCAAATCCTCGCTTACATTATTAGCGAGCATGATACAATGAAATTCAAGTGTGACACTTGAACTAATTCGTACTAATATCTTTAGCACCAGCCCACCTAATAGATACTTCATTGATGAAAAAGGTTAGTCTAGACCTTAGCTTTCACCTATGCTTCTCACGAATAGGTCTCCATTGTAAAATTGCGTTCTTCGAAATTTGCTTTATGTTTGTACTCTATATATTGTTTTAAGTGGGCTCTTTTTTTTTCTTTATATATATATATATATATATATATATATATATAATTGAGTGAGCATGGGAATACCTCCATTAAAAAAAACTGGTAATGGGCTCACACAATGCACACATAATATTTTAAGCTCTTTATGTGAGAATGTTATATATAATATTCAAAATATTTTAAAGTAATAGCATCAAGTAATGTTGCGATAACATGAAAAGGTTTTTATTAGATTAATGATGTAATAAAAAATTAAGGAGATGAAGAATTTAGAATATAGAATAAATTATGAATTAGTTATTATGTGGTGTAATAAATTGATTGTTTGTTTATTAAAAATTTATGTTACTTTTTTTTTTTTTTGAGAAACAAACACACACACATACAAAAGAGAGAGGGAAATGGGTTCTAAGTTCTAACACAAAGACACTACAAATTCTACTAAAAAACCATGGTAACTTGTAAGAAATGGTGAAAATTTTTGTTTTTACTTTAATGCATTGGAGTTAGCATTATTTTTTTAAAATATCATATTAATGTTTAGTTGTCTTATGAAAATATCATAGAAAATTTATGATGTCACATTTATGTTATTAAAGTATGATAATAGTAGGTTAAACACTCCGTGAAAATAGTAAATTACTACTAAAAGGAATTTTATTATTATCCAAAATATGTAAAGAAAGTGAGGTGGAAAACTAATTAAAAAAATTAGTCTAACAAAGTGACACATGGTAGAACGACATGTTTTCTCAAATGAGGTTTTTGTTTTCTTATATAAATTTTTTAAAAAAAAACTATATATATATATATATAAAATTAGTGCACACTTATCAACAATAAATATGTGAATAAACTAAAAATTTGACATAAATACAGACTTTGATGAGTGAAAGCCTAAATGAGAGAGTTTTAAGGAATGTGTTACTTGGTAGAATCTCATACTTTTCAATATGAGGTCTGTGCTTTTATATATACTAGAATTTAACCTGTGCAATGCATGGAATCATTTTACGTATTTGAAAACAACTAGTAAGTTGCCCATGTAATGCATGGATAATGTTGTAATGTTTTATGTAAAATAGTTATGAATAATTTTTTTACATATATTATAGCATAATTGTTAAATAAGTTTGTTAGTATTGAGTTGATCATAAAAGGCAATAATTATAAATTGCATACACATTAATCATAATTATTTCGTTTAAGTAATGAACAATAAAAACACTACTTTGGAGGAATATTGTAAAATAAAAGTTAATATAGAATGTGTCTTTCTCTTTCTCCTTAATTCTAAAACAAAATACACTTCTGGATTTCCCATATCAATATCCCAAATACCCATAGTCAATTACGGCCTTTAAAAAACCCTCAAGTCCACAACGTTCATAATTGCATTGTCACTCAATATAAAATGCAAACCCCTTTCTTGGTTGTAGCCAACTCATACGGGTTAATATTAGATAGGACAAAAATGTCGAAGCTAGGTAGATGTCATTGAAAGATTGAAAGTAAATAACATCGTTTTGGCCTGTGTGTATTTGACATGAGTTAACATGAAGGGCTATGTATAGATTTATATAAAAGAGTTTGGTAGGAATATTTTCAAGAAAATTTTCCGAGGTGTTACTTTCTATGTAAATATTTGGGTAAATGAATGCTTGGAATTCATACCTTCTTATATAAATTTTACAGGCTTCTTGTTATTCTAAATGAAAAATATAGGGGAATGTGAAAGAAATTATAGATTTAAAACCTAATAATTTTCAATTGTTACAATTATATGTCCAATTTGATTGATCAATTCCTTAAAGAACAAACAATAGAAAAAGGTAAAAAGCTTCAATTTTTATTCATCAAACTTCCTCATCAACTAAGAAAATGATTTTTTTTTTCTTTAGTGAAATCATAGTTTCCATCACAATTGAAGGTACAAAAAAACATACTTTAACCTTACGATCAAATGATAAAATTACAAACAAATATACATCTAAAAAAATCAAAGAATTTAAATATATGAGTAACAAAACTTAGCTAGCAATGAAAAAAAAAAACTTCAAACAAATATATATGTGTGTGTGTGTGTGTCTAGAAAATCAAAGAATTTGAATTATATGAACAAAAAAAGATAACCTAGCATGAATGATTTTGACTCTGGTTTTCATCTCCTATTCCACTAAACCATAGACACCCTTTTTTTCTCAAGTTACTAAGAAAGTAGTTGAAGGAAAGAATTGGGGCTTCTAATCATGTCAAACATTTGAAATAAGGATTTTTTTTTTTGGTTTTTTATTAGACATCCAAAAAAAATATAAGAAGCAAAAATGAACCCTTTAGTATAGAGACAATAAGAATTGAGAGACGGGCACTATTGCACAAATGAAACCAAAGACATACACTTCAACAACAATAATATAATATTTATGTAATTCTAGATTCCATCTATGCTTTTCACAAATTGGCATACCATCAGATTAAATACATTAAAATTAAAGTGAAAATAGGCACGATTGAAGCACTTACAGCATCCAAAAAAGAAGAAATTATTGAAGCAAGACCAAAAGGGTTGACACATATTTAGCATGGTAGGAATGATCCATAGCATTGTACTTGCACTTGTGAAGAGTCACTATTAAAGCTAAACATGAACAATGGATTTCGGATTAATTGAATTACTTAGTAGGAGCATTTGGATGAGGATGATACCAAATACGATAAAGCAAATCCAAACATAAGAAACAAAGGTCCAACTCATGCATGGAACGTATATAAAGAAACATGAGGAGATAACAATAGATTCGAGAACATTGGAAAAGGTGCCAAAAATGGAAAAATAAAGAGTAACCTGACCTTTTGGAAATTGGAATCACAAACACACAAAGAGATCAAGCAAGGCTTAGCTTGAGTGTGAAAGATATATAAATATTTGTAAGCGTGGAGAGCATGACTGTAGTGGATTTGAGGGTTATTCAGCTTCTGCTCTCATTCCTTAAAGCTTGAAACAAAACCTCTTGCACGACCAAACGAAAAGAATAGAGAAGAGACATAAGTACTAGAACAACAAGAGGAGACAATAGCAAGATGAAAAAGCGTAATGTTGGGATTAGTGACAAACTTTGGGAATACTATGATTTATTGAGTTACTATGAACTATTGGGTAGGAGTTAAAAAAACTTTAATGAAAAGAGGATAAAAATGTTAAACGCAAAGTTAGAGCGCCACATGGCAGGAGCTCATGCACTCCTGCATGAGGTCTCTGCTTTTATATATATATTGATTAGCTTAGTATAACAATACAATGTATTATTAATCGTTAGAGGCATGTAGTTTAATTTAAATAATTGTTGAAATAAACTAACATCAATCAATCAATCAATTAATACATACATACATACATACATACATACATACATACATACATACATACATACATACATACATACATACATATATATATATATATATATATATATATATATATATATATATATATATATATATATATAAGCAAAGACTTTAAGCGGGAGAGTATGAGGTTTTGCAATGTGACACTCTAATAGAGCTTTATTAGAGTAATTATTGCCTTTGACCTTCCACCTTGTTAAGGACATATTTTATGTAGTTGGCTAATCCTTTGGCAAAACACACTTTACTTGTATTTAGGTAGATCTAGGATGTGTTTAATACTTCAAAGAACATGTTGTTCAAGTCTAGTATTAAAGTCATGATGATTGGAGCAAGAAACAAGTGAAGAAAAGGTGTTCACTAAAGGTGGACAGATAGCTAGACACCTGCTGGACACCTGCTCCACACCTGCTCAGATAGCTATCTATCGAGGTTTAATGAGGCTCGACACTTGCTATCTATCGAGGTATCTATTGAGGTTACGGAAATCAGAATTTTCAGATCTGATTTTTGGGCCAGGATTTTGTATATGTGTAGGGTTTCTTTTCTCACAACCCTAGGCATATATAAGGCTTATTTCAGAGGCCGTCACATAAGAGAATATACAAGGAGAACAATTGCAAAAGGTGACCGAAGCCTTATTCTCTCTGAAAGAAGCTACTGCGTCTTTTGCGCCTTAGAGTTTTGTAACCAAGTGCTTCTGGATCTTCATTGTTAATGAAGTGAAGAGCTTTGCAGCCAACATTCTTCTTTTTCAAGTTGGTGAGTGAGTCACATATTGGAATTCGTGCAAAGGAGTTAGTCACGTACTGGGATTCGTGCATCAAAGGATGACATTCATATATTGAAGAGTTTAGAGGTTCTGAAGCAGTAGAAGGTTTCTACTGTGAGTTCATCTATGGGGATTGTAGAGTCTATAGACAAAGGTTTTGTACTAGATCTGAAACTTCTCTTTCCTATAGTGAATTGCTTTCTAGGAAGGTTTCCCCCCAGGTTTTTTACTGTGAAACTGGTTGGTTTCATTGGTTTTCCTGGGTCATCATATCTTGTCTTATTTACTTTTCTTCTGCACTTTAGTTTGACATGATATTGATGTTTGTTTGCTTTAACAAGTTTTATGCACAATAAATCTAATGAACAACTTGGATTTAAAACTTGTTAATTCTATCAACCGGGGTCTAAATTTCCCAACACACCTCACCTCTTCTTAAAAAATGAATTCCAACGGCCTTTTAAAAATTGAAAAGATTTCTCTCAAAAAAATAAAATAATTTGAAAAGATGTAGGTTAATTGTTTTAGCAAAAACCAGTCCACCTATTTCTCTCTCTTAATTCTTCAGTTCCCTTTATATTTAATGCACACTAACGTGTTTCTTGAAACATCAATCTATATATATATATATATATATATATATATATATATATATATATATATATATATATATATATATATATATATATATATATATATATATATATATATATATATAAGTAGAAAGCCATAAAACCTCATGTAGGAGTGTATGAGATCCTACCACGTGGTGCTCTAATTTTTCATTTAGCATTTTGTTTTTACTGTTAGCCAAAAGTTCACATTAACTTATTTTATGGTTATCTCATTAATGTCTCTTTAATTGACTAAGCTTATACCACAAATTTCTCTATTTTTCATGTCTTTTAACGTACCCACCATTTTAGTATTTTAAAAAAGTAAAAAACTAATAATTAATGACTAATAGTAATAGCTAACCAGTTAAGGCCCTGAAGAGAGATAGAGAGACACAAAAATTTTGTGGATTGTTAAATAAAACGCACTGTTTCACTATATATTACCAAAATAAAAGTCTTGAAACTGACAAAACATTTGAAAGATAGAGAAAGAGGAATCTAAGGGGTCACCACCTCTGTTATACAGGCCTCCCATTACCATTAAGACGCTGAAACCCCTACAAGTAATTTTGTTTTCATTTTTCTTTTTAAAATCTAAGGGGCTTAAATGTAATTTATGTTTGGGTAATTTGGTTGGATAGTGAAAGTTCAAAAACTGTGTAAAACACCTTAGAACGTTTAGACCCCCTAATTACAAATTACCAACACAAGCTTATTATCAAACAACGTATGTGCAGAATATGAAAATAAGCTAAATCAGAATTGGTAAAAAAATCTAAACCAAAATTAATCACAACCACAACAGCAATTAAGAGGTAAAGATTAAGGGAAGAGAGATGCAAACACAAAGACAACACAGCGATGTGTTATTGAAGAGGAAACCGAAGTCCTTGGCGTAAAACCTCTCCGCTGCCCTCCAAGCAGTCAATAATCTACTAGAGAATGAAATTGGGATATATGAACAGCAGAAGATCTTTCAAGTCTAATCTACCCAGTGTACCTATGCCCTCCAAGCTTCTTGATCCAACGAGGTTACGCCAAACCTTTGTCTTCTCTAGCTTACCGGATTTCGCTATAGCCTATAGCATCAACTAATATCAATTGGTCCCTTCCTAACTACTTCCCAAGCACCAAATAGCCTTCTCGCAGGTGTGTGTATGGTGAGAAAAGGATTTGGCTAAATGTACCTTTCAAGGATGTAACAATGGAGAGGGTTAGAGTAGAGGAATTTGGAGAATCAAAAGATGAAGATTGTGGATTAATCAATCTTTTTTTTTCTCTAGGGTTTTTCTCTCAAAATTCTCTCTAAAAGCTCTCTACAATACATGGGTATAAGGGGTATTTATACTGGTGTGTGTTTGGAATGCAAAAGGTCAGTTTTAGCCAAATAGGGCATTCTGATGACTTGAGCTCGCGACTGGAACGAGTCGCGAGCTAACAGCCTAGCCAGCTAGAGGTTTTGTCTTTTAGTGCAACAACTGGCATGACTCTTTAGCTCCCCCTGCATGCTTCACACGTGTGCCTTTTTGGCGACTCGCCAGTCGCGAGCCCCTGCTTAAGTGCACACTCTTGAGCTTTTCTTCATACTCTCTCACACACTACCCTTACATGATTCCTACCTAAATACAAGGGTTTCAAAATGTTGAATTACAAGAAAGTTGGCACGGAATAAAGCCAACAAAATGATTGAATAAATTCAATCGTACAATCTCCCCCTTTGGCTATTCCTTGACGAAACCCTAAAACAAACTCTATACTTAACACGTGAGTTGGGAACAGATGAACAAAACTCACTCACACCTAACTTTAGAATCTATGAAGCTCTTGAAGCATATAGACAAGTATATCGTGAAAACAACAACACAATACGATCATTGTAATCAGAAAACTTGAAATGCATATGGAGTAAGTACAATGCGATCAAGCACAATGCGATCAAGCACAAATGAATAACAATAGTAAATCATGACTTGACCAAAAAAAATGAACAATCACCATAAATAGTGACTACAATGAACATTCTCACAAGGAATGAATATCAGAACATGCAAGCTTATAAGCTTAATGCAAAGGATCATTTGCATGTCTAACACTCAACTGATACAACAACACAAGGTAGTTGCATCAAAGATATAAAATCCAACAAGGGCACAAGAGTGATGTACTTAAAGAAATGCATAACATAAACAACAAGCACTAAGCTACAAAGCATGGGTACAAAGCAAGTACAAAATATTATCTTATGTAGATATGAACCAAAATGCCTCAAAAGCTTTAACCAAAGTATTAAAACCATATCCATAAGTTTAAACCAAGTAAATAACCAAGGTGTTTGACATAGTATTTAGTAAACCCATAATAAAAAATATCCAAAGCATAACACCCAAAAACCATAGTTAACATGAAGTGAAATGCTTAAAAGAAGTTTTTGGCTTGCTCCCCCTCAAAATGTTCCTCCCCCTCATGAGCTACCCCTTCTTCTTCTTCTCTAAAATCCTCCCCCTTTTTGACCGGAGTGGCCAAAGGGCTACTGCTAGGTGGTAAAACTGTCAAATTTTGCTGAAAGTAGGTTCATCTGCTCTTGAATGGCAGCTAGCCGATCAGATTGCTCATGTTGGACACCCCAGAGTCCATTAATCCTTTCAAGGATGATCTGGAGGGCATCTGGAGGTACTGTAGAGGATGATGAAGTTCTACTCCTTTTGCCACAGCCTCTTGAACTTGATGGTTGACCTTCAGCTTCTGTCTCAGTCACCATAGGTTCTCCTTCTTCTTGAGCACCCTCCTCTTCATCACCCGAAAGAAGAACTTTAATCCGCGTAATGGTTGGAGTATTTATAGCTAGAGGAGTAGACATGAGACTAATTTCTTGAGGAATCTCCACCCCCTTTGCTCAAAGGAGTCGCATGAGTAGACTAGGAAAAATTAGCTTTGCCCTTGAAGTGGTTCTTGTCTCATCAGCAATAATGTTGAAGATGTGAGCACTCATATCAATGTAAGTGTTCTCCTTGATGTTCATCTTCTTTACTAGGGAAAATACCTCTAGCATTATTAATGGTGGTCATCTTCTTTACCGGGTACAAGTTGAACATCATGATCACTGTAAGACATCTCATGTTAGCTGGAAAAGCAGTAGTGTTGAGACATCTCCCCTTTCTAACTCCACCAATATGAGATTGGACAATTTATATGGAGAGCATCCTATCCTTGTAGTGTGTGAAATTATGGTCCAACTCCTCAAAACTAGCACCTCATCAATATCATCCAGATCTATGTTGAATTCATGTCCTCATATCCAACAATTGATCTCTTCCTCTCTTAAAAAAACATTAGCATAAAATTCTCTAATCAGAGATTCACATACCCCAAGTAGATCACTCAGTAGCTTCTCCCTACCTCTATCCTAAAAACAACTGGGAATGAAAGTGTCCTTCAAATCAACCAAATCCACAAATCTTTCTTGGATGATGGGTGCCTTCAAGTAGAACTGAGTGTATCTCTCAAAGTGTTTTGTAGACTTGAACTTTGAATTGTCCATTTTCATCCTCTTGTCACACCCTTCTTTGTAGTGGTCTTCTTCTTTGTAGGAGTCATCTGCAAGACCATAGCAGCAAAGACCACAAGAGTAGAGCACACGTATGATAACACCACAATTAGTACCAGGTTAGCAACACCAAAAAGAATTAAACCAAAGATTCAATCTTTAGCACAATTCAGAACCAATTGGACAAAAAAAAAAAAAAAAACAGAACACAACTCTGTGCATGTGTGTTCAATACATTTATGGATAGCCTAGAGCAAAGTGGAAACTACATAGGCAGATATGCAATAGGAAATCAGTGTATATCAAAGACTATCCACAAACATTCTAACTCACACAAACCCTAAAAACTCTCATGTCTACCAGACATTTTCCAATGAGTATGATATGCACAATAGAACTCTGAACAATAAACATACTCAAGAATCATATTATCAAAACGATCAAAACCCATTCAAGCAAACTCAACAAAAATTATACCCAAACCATATTCGAATCATCATATGTATCAAATCTCAATAATAGCTCAAAATCCAAGACATCAAGTTAATAAACATGAAATACTTAGAGAAAGATAGAAAACCCATACCTTTTCGTGAAGATTGAAGTTGAGATGATGAAGAAAAATGGAGGTTTTTGATGGATAAACACAGTGAGTTTGCGAGAAAGAAGACAATGAACAGTAAAAAATGTTCGAGGGAAAATTGTCCTTAAAGTGCAAATCACGCGTTTTTGGTGACTGGATGAGTCGCGAACAAGTTGCCAAAATAAGCCGCCAAAAACCCTTGAGACAAAGTTTTGAAAAATTTTGCTAAGTGTTATTCGCGACTGGAAGTTCCACCCGCGAGTAAGTCGCGACAGGAGTCGCCAAACCTTCTGAGTAAACTCACGACTGAAGGTTCCACTCGCAAACAAGTTGCCAAAATGAGTCGCGAGAAATTCAAAAACTCAGATTTTTGAAAATTTTCTAAGTCTTTTTTGCGACTGGAACTTTGACCCACTAGAGAGTCGCGAAAACCTTCTAGGTAAGCTCGCGACTGAGGCATGCGATTAGCTAGACCTGCAAGGCAAGTCGCCAAAATAGGGTTGCACAGATTTTTGAAATATTTGAAATTTTTCAAAACAAAAATACTTTCCAAAAACAACTAAAACATTCAAAAATATTTTTGTTTTTGATCAACATATAGTTGAGCATGTGCAACACATTTAAACAAGTACAATCACATAAATGAATAAGGCATTTATTGAACATAGACAAGTGTGATGTGTGTGGGTATCAAAAATGAGATAGTCCTTAGTCTAATGAGACGCTTCAATGATCAATTCAACCAAAGCATACAAAATTAGCACGAGGAGAAGTGATCCATTTCAATTATAGAAATATGCATATATGACCTCCCACAAAACTTGATAACATTATTTTGAGGCTTTTCATTTGGCTCCATTTACATCATATCATTTGATCTTTTAGAAACAATACATCTCATTTTGAGATCGATGCTTGAAATTTTTGATATTTCAATTTGATGAGCAAGTCTTTGGCTTTTTGGGCATCATACAATTTTTCACAAAAGTCGCTTTTCCTTTTTCCTAGTCAAATACTAGTATGTGCGAAGGCTTTTGCAGCTCATTATCTCTTTTCATTTTGAAATTTACATTTGTTGAGCTTTTTAAACAAAAATAAACAAGTGGGAAGATATATAGGCACAAGTCTATGCAAGTTTCAAGATCAACAAAACCATTGACTAATCATTCATGGCAAGTTCGAAGATCTATTTACAACAGTCACATAGATGTCAAGATTTCTCTCACAATGATATGAGTGCATAGAGGACAAGCCACACTTTTAAATGCAAAAAGCCATTAGTACAAAGGTACAAGGCAAAATATGCTTGTGACAAAACACAACAATGCCAATCAAACTTTTTGGATTTTCTACTTTTTATGTGTTTTTGGAATTTTGACATAAAAGCAAGAAAAGACTGATCAACAAAAATTTAAAACCATTCAAAGCAAAAAGAACAAGCAAAACAGAATTTTTCACACATGTTGGAATGATAACAAAAACCACACAACCAAACAAAGTCACAAAAAATAGGAAGAATTAATGCATGGACATGTTGTAATGCTTATGCATGAGTACCCTTCTTCACCCACACGACACTTGCATTTGGGGTGATTTTCTTAGAGGACTGGGTACCATTGTTCTGAGTTTCGAACCTTCTGGTGAAGCTTGTTAAGTAGGTGGTGAAAGCATCAATCATCTTCATCACATCCCTCATTCCGGGATTACTTTCTTGACCTTTAGGTTGCTCCGCAGTCCAGTTTCCTTTGCCATGTCTTAGTCCTCTCGACCTTTGAGCACTTGCATTCTTCAATGCTTGGAGCTTATGACAATTTGGTCTGGTGTGTCCTGAAATTCCACAGTGATGACAAAAATGTTAAGTTCTAAGACCTCTTTATGACTTTGGGAGAGATTTCCCATTACCCTTAGGTTTGACTACTGATTGGTTAGGAGGCTTAGCCAAAAACCTTTGGTTAGTCACATTCCGCTTCTTTTTAGGCTTCACTTTCTCAATAACAGAAGTTTCTACCACTTGTTCCTTAGCTTTCACTAATTTCATTTCCTTGGATATAGTGGCAACCGAACTACTTTCTCTAGTGTATCCCAATCCGCTTTTGTTGGAAAAAGGTTTTTGGTGAGCAAGCATTTCATCAAGCTTCTTGAAGGAGACTCTCTCTATTTTAGCATTAGCTTGAACCACTTCAAGCTCAAGAAACTTTATCTTTAAGTAGGCTTTAGTCAGCTCTCCATTCAGCGTCTCGACTTCACATTTAGTCTCATTGTATTGAACTAAAAGACTATTGTAGTCTTGCTCTGCTCTCTTCATTTTTTTAATGGCTGCATTAGCCATTTTTGCATATTCACTGGTCTTCTCAAGGAGAGAGTTGTAGGTCTCTTGTAGTCCCTCTGCTCTTTGATCTTCCTCCTCATCAGATTCTTCCGCTATCCCCACCGACTCCAATTCAGTGTACTCACCAAGCTCTTTCACCAACACACTTAAATCATCCAAAGATTCCAAATGAGAAATGGTCATGAATGCAGAGAAGTTTCCTTCTCCATCACAGCTTTCATCTGAATTTGAATTAGAGGAGTCGGAATCACTAAGAGTGGTGGCATACACCTTGCCCTTCCCTCTCAAATAATTGGTGTTAAGGACATATTTTATGTAGTTGGCTAATCCTTTGAAAAAATGCACTTTACTTGTATTTGGATTGATCTAGGATGTGTTTAATACTTCAAAGAACATGTTATTCAAGTCTAGTACTAAAGCCATGAAGATTGGACCAAGAAACAAGTGAAGAAAAGGTGTTTACTAAAGTTGGACACCTGCTGGACACCTGCGGATAGCTGCTGGACACCTGGTGGATAGCTACTCGACAGCTTCTCGATAGATAGCTATCTATCGAGGTTTAATGAGGCTCGACAGATGCTATCTATCGACGCTATCTATCGAGGTTACGAAAATTAGAATTTTCAGATCTGATTTTTGGGCCAGGCTTTTGTATTTGTGTAGGGTTTCTTTTCTCACAAACCTAGACATATATAAGGCATATTTTAGAGGCCATCACACAAGAGAATACAAGGAGAACATATGCAAAAGGTGACCGAAGCCTTATTCTCTCTAAAAAAAAGCTACTGCGTCTTTGCGCCTTAGGGTTTTGTAACTAAGTGCTTCTTGATCTTTATTGTTGATGAAGTGAAGAACTTTGCAACCAACATTCTTCTTTCTCAAGTTGGTGAGTGAGTCACGTACTGGGATCCGTGCATCAAAGGGTGGCGTTCATATATTGAAGAGTTCAAAGGTTCTAAAGCGGTAGAAGGTTTCTGCTATGAGTTCATCTACAGGGATTGTAGAGTCTAGGGACAAAGGTTTTGTACTAGATCTGAAACTTCTCTTTACTATAGTGAATTGCTTTTCGGGAAGGTTTCCCCCCAGGTTTTTTATTGTGAAACTAGTTGGTTTCATTGGTTTTCCTAGGTCATCATATCTTGTCTTATTTATTTTTCCGCTGCACTTAGTTTTGACATGATATTGATGTTTGTTTGTTTTAGCAAGTTTTATGCATAATAAATCTAATTAACAACTTGGATTTAAAACTTGTTAATTCTATCAACCGGGGTCTAAATTTCCCAACAATTGGGACATTCTATATTGACATGTCTATGTCCATTGCATTCGAAGCATGTGATTCCTTGAGTGGATTGAGACTCTTTCCCATCTTTTCTCTTAAATTCCTTTTTATCTTTTCCAAACTTGGGAATTTTCCTTTCTTAGCAAATTTTCCAATCTTCTTGAATTTCAAGAACTTTCGGAAATTCTTTACAAAATATTCCACATCTTTCTCGACCTCATCCTCATCCGATGAGTCGTGAGTTTCCACCCTGTCATTGATTGTCTTTAGAGCAAGGGATTTGCTCTTCTTTTGTGATGGCAATGACAGCTCATAAGTTTGAAGTGAGCCAACTAGTTCTTGAACTTTGATATCATCAAGGTCCTTGCTCTCTTCAATAGCTGTAACCTTTGCACGAAAGCTCTCCAGCAATGATCGAAGGATTTTCCTCACTATCTTTTAGTCCTCTGTCTTTTCACCCAAGTTGAACTTGCTGATTATTACCTCATTCAGCTTGCCATAGAATGAGTTGAATGGCTCGTCATCACTTATTTTCAGCTCTTCAAATCGAGTGGTTAGCATCTGCAATTTAGTGTCCTTGACTTTCTTTGTTCCTTCATAGGTGGTCTCCAATATTTGCCATGCCTCCTTGGAAATTGTTACGTGAGAGATCCTGTGAAACTCATCTGGAGAAACGCCACAAAAAATAGCATTCAATGCCTTGCTATTTGCATTGGCTGCCGCAAGTGCCACCTTATCCCATGTGGATTTAGTGGCCTTCGGGCTAATTCATCCAACATCTACAGCATCCCAAATAGTCTCATTAATTGAACACAGGAATGCCCTCATGCGAACTTTCCAAAAAGCATAGTTGCTTCCACCAAAATATGGTGGAGCATTGAGGGATTGAGATCGATCCATCTCAAACGAGGTCAAAGGATCGCACTTAGGTAATTACACCACAACAAGTGCACCCATTCTGATACCAATTGAAAGTTCAAAAAGTGTGTAAAACACCTTAGAACGTTTAGACCCCCCAAATTACAAATTACCAACACAAGCTTATTACAAACAATGTATGTGCAGAATATGAAAATAAGCTAAATCAAAATTGGTAAAACAATCTAAACCGAAATTAATCACAACCACAAAAGCAATTAAAAGGTAAAGATTAAGGGAAGAGAGATGCAAACACAAAGACAACACAACGATGTGTTATCGAAGAGGAAATCAAAGTTCTCGATGTAAAACCTCTCCGCCGCCCTCCAAGTGGTCAATAATCTACTAGAGAATGAAGTTGGGATACATGAACAACAAAACACCCTCCAAGCCTAATCTACCAGTGTACCTAAGCTCTTCAAGCTTCTTGCTCCAACGAAGTTACGCCGAACCTTTGTCTTCTCCTAGCTTACCGGATTCCGCTATAGCTTATAACATCAACCAATATCAATCAGTCCCTTCCTAACTACTTCCCAAGCACCAAATAGCCTTCTCACAAATATGTGTGTGGTGAGAAAAGGATTTGGCTAAATGTACCTCTCAAGGATGTAACAATGGAGATGGTGAGAGTAGAGGAATTTGGAGAATCAAAGGATAAAGATTGTGGATGAGTCAATCTTATTTTTCTCTAGGGTTTTTCTCTCAAAATTCTCTCTAGAAGCTCTCTACAATACATGGGTATAAGGGGTATTTATACTGGTTTGTGTTTGGAATGCGAAAGTCAGTTTTAGCCAAACAGGGCATTCTGGCGACTCGAGCTTGTGTCTGGAACAAGTCGTGAGCTAACTACCTAGCTAGCTGGAGGTTTTGTCCTACAGTGCGATAGCTGGCGTGACTCTTCAGCTCCCCCTGCCGTGACTCTTCAGCTCCCCCTGCATGCTTCACACGTGTGCATTTTTGGCGACCCGCTAGTCTCGAGCCCCTGCTTGAGTGCACAGTCTTGAGCTTTTCTTTACACTCTCTCACATACTACCCTAACATGATTCTCATCTAAATACAAGGGTTTTCAAATGTTGAATTACAAGCAAATTGGCACGGAATAAAGCCAACAAAATGATTGAATAAATTCAATATTACAGATAGTTTTTTTTTGGGTATATAAATAGAGAGAATATTTGGTGCGCTATGTTAAGCCATATTCTACCATGGTTTGATTTTAAATCATCTATAAGATGCTTGCATACACACTTGCCCATATCATGTCTTAATGTCACACAATCGATGAGTAGAAGACGGTAAGAGAGTTGGGTATACTTTCATTTCATGGTATGAAATATGTGAATACAAAAAAAAATAGTTTATTTTCATGGTCTTGTTATTCTTTTGCATTTATCTTTGGTTTCATGATTTGAAAAAAAAAATAAAAAAAGTAATCTTACCTTGAGAAAGCTAGAAATATGCAGTGAAACTACTAAACTAATTTTTAATATCTCAAAATGTATACGTTTCTTTACACTAATTTAATTTAATTTTTCTTATAATATATATACAATATTTTCCAAAACCGTAGAACATAACTCCACTAAGGCATGGGAGAATGTGTAAGTGGTTGAATTTGGACTGTACACGTGAGCAGCTGTGAAGGAAGGGAGAGTAGGTGTTGGCTAAGAGATTTTGTCTTGGTCAGTGGTAAAGGCGTGACTGCCTTGGGAAGGAGGGGAGATTTATATCTGACATGATACTCAAGCAATTACCAAAAATGGACATAGTGACTTTTCAAGGTTAAAGGCTATGAGGACACTCCTTATTGGTTGAATGCACAATAAGTCACCTTGGAGACATGAGATCAATCACAGTATTCCTGATGTCCCTCTTGATGACCAAGACTTGTCTCCCAAACATTGGCAAAGCTACCTACCTACAAGTCCTAGTGCCACGTTGGCGCAGTTCTTATCTCTTAGTTAGCAGATATTATCACAACTGTGAAAAGATCCAAAAGAGAGAATATGATGACTTGGCACTTGTCCTTTGTACTTAGCCATGTTCCTTAGAGTATAAGAGGAACATGCAATTGTGCTATTAGGGCAAGAATTTAAGTAGATATTTTGAGATGAAAGTGGAGAGTTGGTAGGAAAGAAAGGCAACTTCATTGTAAACTGATCTCTTTCTCATACATAATACAAGCTGAGCTGAGAAAGAATGTTATGTTCTTGCTCAAATCGTGGTTTTTTATCCCTTCTCTAGAGTTTTCCACATACATCTTATGTCGTTTTGATAATCAACTTCTTCTTCTTTTCTAAATGTGTGTCTTTTTTATATCCTATCATCACTTTCTTTATTTTTTGTTTGAGTGTGATGTCAAAGCTTGCATCTTTTTGAGCTTTCTCATTGTAACACCTGCCTCACTTAAATTTAATTTAATTGCTTCTAGAGTGAAATTGATGAATTGTTTAATTTATTTTGAAGGTGATATTATTTTATATTATAATATCTACAAAGAAAATAAATAAAAGAAGATGTAACATGAGAGTTATTTTTGTGGATTATTCCTAGTATACTTTTAGTCTCCTTATCAATTAAGGAAAATGATAAGAGATGAAAACCTATTTGGATTAGGAGTTTTAAGTGTTATTGGAATTCTTTAGAGTTTTACCCTATCTAAGCAACCTTAATATGAGTTTTAGTGGGAATTAAAGTCTTGGAAGCTTATTTAATTTTTATAGGCTTCTTAAAAGCTAAAGAGATAAGTTTTAGTGAGCTTTAAATTTTAGCCCAGGTGAAAACAGTTTTAACATGTAAAGCTGAAAGGTAAAATAGTGTAATTTGTGAAACGAATAGAGAGAGAGAGAGACAAAGAGACAGAGAGAGAGACTGCAAAATTACAAGAAACAAATTCTGCATCCGTGTGGTCATGGGGTCAAGTATATCTCCCTCTCAAACCTTCTTGGTAATAACCTACATAGCTAGAGTAGTTTAATAGATTTGCTTTAATATTCCATATGAACTCTTGAATTAGGCGATAAGCTCTTTAGTGATTAGTTGCTAGAGTTTACGCATGGTAGTGGGGCTGGTCTTTTGAATCTTGTAATCTATATCATGGTCAAGTTTCTGAACTTTTATCAATACATGCTTTAGGTCACTAGGTCCTACGGGTAGGAATTACTTGGTAAACCTAATGTATTCTTTCTATGGCTTACAGGTAGGAAAATCCTTGGATATTATATAAATATTATATTAAATTTCTAGTAGTTAGTACATGCTATAGGTTGCTATGTCCTACGGGTAGAGATTTCTATGGATGTTATATATATATATATGGATCTCATAGAGTATTTCATGGTGGTGTTGAAGTGTTATATGAAATCCTAAAGAAAATATGAATCTAACTCTTAACTAGACAATGGTTGTATTGATATTAACCTATTAGGACTTAATGAAAATCTTGGTGAACCGCCAGCATGCATATTCTCACTAGATGATATCCTTATGTGTGGTAATACCTCTCGAGGTAAGTGGACTTCAAAAATGACGTCTCTCAGGACGTGTGTGTGTATATATATATATATATTATATTTTTGGTAAAAATATATTTATATATACATAATTGCAAAAGTGAAGTTTCCAAAAACTTATACCATTATCAATGCTTTATACATACCTGAATTTTATTATTTCTTGTATATTATTTTGAAACTGTATATGTTAAGAATGACCCAAAGTTATATTCTTAAGAAAGTATTTGTTATATGATATATGATTGGTATTGACAATATTATAATAAAGTAAGAATGTTTTCAAACGGTCAGGTAGACAGACTGCAACCTTTGCCAACACAGGGTTAAGTGTTGGTCTTCGGCCAAAGTAGTGTTATTGTGGTGTGGTGCAGTGTTATCGTTTGCTCTTTGGAGCTAGTGTTATTGTTTGCTCTCTACAACCAATGTTGCCTCTTTGAGGTTAGTGGTATTGTTCTTTATGGGAATCACCCACCGAGTGTTTAACAGTTTATGTCTTTATCTAGCTAATGTTTAATATTTTCCATATCAAACTACTATTTTATTGTTATTGATCTTTATAAGTGGAAAAATCATTTATTGTTATAATATATTGGTTCTACCTATTTAGTGTAATTTTTACTAACTAAAGTGATTATTATTTTATTTAATGATTACAGTATTATAGTTAAATGTTTTATTCTTGACAGTTTTACAAAGTATATAATATTACTATTAAAACTATTTGTAAATGTTTTGTAAAGCTTATGTTTTATCAATGATACTATTGTTTTGTTTTGAAAGACATCCTCACATTATGTAGTCTCTTATTGAGCTTCTAGCTCACCTCCCCTTTCTCCACCCTTTTAGATTAAAGCAATGGAATATCTTTCGGTGGTAGATTATTGGAGCCATAGATTGATGACTTCTTTTGGAGCTATGTTAGTTGATAGACTGTTTTAATATATTTTCTTAGAATAGTGAGTTTGGCATTTATGGAACTCTTTCAGATTGTATTTGGAGACTTTATTGTTAAAGTTTTTGTTTTTATGGATTTCATAGGAAAGATTTTGATGGTTTGAAGTTTATTTATGGATATTTAATTACGCTCTGTTTCATTATATTATTGTTAATTATTTATAAGACAGGTTGTGCATCTAAATCCTTAGTATGAGTTTAGGGTGTTACACCCATGTAGATGTACTATTAGATAACTTATTTCACACCCATAAATAAGCTCAAATCTAACTTACACGTACAGTTTTGGCGACTCCACTGGGGATCTTTGGTTATTTTCCATTTTAAGGATGTTTTATTTTTGGGTTGTACATCTCTATTTGTAGTCACTTTCTCCATGTCTTTGAGGAAGAAGGTGGTTATTGGGATATTAACTGGTGTGGGTGAGAACCATCGGTCAGAACCAAGTACAAATCATATATCCATGCATTCTGAAGGCGCGGAATCTTCGGGTGGGACTACTCATCGTGAAAGTAGGGAGATGATGGTTGCCATTGAAGACCTTCAACGTTCTCAAGCTGCTATGTGGGTAGAGTTTCAGTCCTTACGTCAGGAGACAGCTGTACCTCAGGCTTCCTCAAGGGTTTCCTTGTCTAACTAGGGAAGACATACATACTATTCTGTTTGAAGCCAAGAAGATAGAAAGTGTTGTTTATGTTGTTACCAGGCCTCTTTATCTTGAAGAAATAGCTGGGAAACCTTACCCTGCTAACTACACACCTCCTATATTCCCTAAGTATGATGGCATAACAAGGAACGCTAAAGAGCATATCAGGCGGTATGTAGATGCGCTAGTAGCTCATTCTCACGACCACAAGTTGAGGCTCAGAAAGTTCTTTAAGTCTTTAGAAGGTCGAGCTTTTACTTGGTATACCAGTCTTGCACCAGGGCTAGTTCTAAGTTGGAATGATTTGGTAATGCAATTCATGAAAAAGTTCTTTTCTTTGGAGGAAAAGCTCACGTTGTTAGATCTACTACACGAGAAGCAAAGGGTATCTAAGGGATTGCTAGAGTATATTTGCAGGTTTCGAGATCTCTCTTTGCTGTGTTATGATTCTGTGGAGGAAGAAAGGCTGGTGGATGTTTGTATCGCGGGTATATTGTATGAATATCGACCTTACTTAGAGAATCTTTAGATCTCCAGTTTTACAAGGCTTGTGGAAGCTGAAAGGAGAACAAGATGTATGTAATGAAGCCTTCAAAAGGTTCAACTTCACAAACTGTGAGTGCTCCTAGGCAACTATGGAGGAGAGAAAACAAAAAGGTGGAGGTTGCTATAATAGAAGAACCTAAGAAGGTGGCAGGAAAGAAGAGGGACAAAGGTGGCATTCCCCCTCCTTTTACTATGTCCACTGAAGAGTTGTATAGCATCCTAGAAACTTGGGTAAAAGATGGTGTAGTGACGTTGCTTGAATGTAAGCATGAACCTACAGAAGAGGAAAAGTGAAATCCACTTTATTGTAGGTACCACAGGAGATGTGACCATCATACTATGGATTGCTATGCTTTAAGGAATATTTTCCATAATAGGGTAGCCAAGGGAGATTTGATTATCAAAGCTGGGAAGAGAGCTGACCCAAGGATGCATAGACCAGAGGTGGCAATGACTTTCTTCATAGGTTTTGAGGATCCTATGGAAGAAGAAGCAGAGAACATGGCTAGCAGTCGCTCAATACCGCCACCAATGGTAGATGAAAAAATGGTAACGAGAATCCAGCAGAAGGATAAAATACATTCTTTTCTTGAAGGAATAGGTTTTAGACACATGGCTAGAAGAGAAGTAGCCCAAGCCTTGACCAGGGTGATGGAAAGGAATCATAAAGTGGCTGTTGTTGAAGGAAGTTTGATGCAAGTGGCATACCAGGAAGCAAGAGATTCAGTTACATTTTCTAACAAAGATCTAGTTAATCGAGCTGTTGATGGTGATAGACTTTTATATGTCATTGCCTTTTTGGGAGCATCTTGAATCAAAAGGGAATTAATAGACACTGGTGCATCCACTAATATTCCACCTCTCCCAACTTTCGATGCCTTAGGAATTCTGAAGGAATGAATTATTCCAGAGCCAATGCAAGTAGTAGGAATAGGAGCCTTACAAAAAAAATACTCTTGGGCATGTGTCTTTGGACCTTAGGGCTGGGCCGATTTGGGCACCTATTCTCATGTATGTGATGGAAGGGAATACATCCTACCACATCATTTTAGGCCGTCCATGGCTAAAGGCGTAAAAGCAATGGCTTCCACATATCATCAATATGTGAAGGCCATTTGAAGGAACAAGTTGTTAGTCATTGAGGCCACCAAGATGCCTTTTGATAGAGCAGAACTTCACTTCACTGAGGCAGCTTTATATCAAGAATATGAATTTGAAGGCGAGAATAGAATTCGTCCTTTCAATCCTATTGCTTTGTAAGCATAAGAAGAAGATTATGGCGAAGTGGTAGAACCAGAAAGGCCTTCCAAGATAAGAAGGGTTACCGAGCCTAATGGCCAGGTGGTATATGAATTATGACGATTAAAAGAAGGGGATGAAGAGGATGGAGAGTCTAATTCCCTTAATTTGACACAACAAATAGAGGAAGTTCATACAATTGAGGAGTTGTGTGAAAGAAGGTCCTGAGTGTATGAATGATGGTGTTAAGAATGTGCAAGAAGAACTTATTGAAGTCAACATGGGTGATAGAGAAGAAGGAGAAAAAATGGTAAAGATTAGCAAGAATATGTCCAAAAAAGAGAGAGGAAAGCTGGTAGCTTTGTTGAAGGAATATAGGGATGTTTTTGCTTGGAGTTATCAAGAAATGCTAGGTCTAAGCCCAAACTTAGTGGATCCTAATGCTAAACCTATGAAACAACCACCAAGGGAATATCATTTGGACGTGGAGGAAAAGATAAATTTTGAAGTTCAAAAGCTTTTAGAGGCGAGATTCATTGAGGAGATCGAATGCTCGAGCTGGTTAGTTAACAGAGTCCCTGTAAAGAAGAAAAGTGGTCAAATAAGAAACTGTGTAGATTTTCGGGATCTCAATAACACCTGTTCAAAGGATGAATTCCCACTTCTTAATGTTGATATCCTGGAAGATGCAATGGCTGGTCACGAGCATTTCTCATTTATGGATTCTTATAGTGGGTATAATCAGATTCTTATGGACCCAGCAGATGCCCCAAAAACTGCTTTTAGGACACCTTTTGGGAATTATTTCTATAGGGTGATGCCTTTTGAACTGAAAAATGCAGGTGCAACGTACCAAAGAACCATGACCATAATCTTTGGAGACATGTGGCAAAAGTAGGATGAAGATTACGTTGATGATCTTGTGGTAAAAGCGAAGAATCCTTTTGAGTAGTTGGTTCACCTAAGACAAGTCTTTGAAAGATGCAGAGAGCATAATTTGAGGATGAATCCTTCAAAGTGTGCCTTTGGGGTATCTTTAGGGAAATTCTGAGATTTCTTGTTCATCATAGGGGGATTGATTTGGACCCTAGAAAGGATGAAGCAATAACTACTCTCAGGCCTCCTATGACTCTGAAGGAGTTGAGAAGCTTTGTGGGAAAGGTTTCTTACT
Source organism: Castanea sativa (assembly GCF_040712315.1). Lineage (NCBI taxonomy): Eukaryota > Viridiplantae > Streptophyta > Magnoliopsida > Fagales > Fagaceae > Castanea > Castanea sativa. Next base: position 23,539,195 of record NC_134017.1, read on the forward strand.
TAAGAAGATTCATTCCAAGTCTAGCTGAGATCTTAAAGCCTCTCATGGAGCAGACAAAGAAAGGGTAACTTTTATATGGTGCGATCAATGCCAAAAAGAATTTAAGAAGATTCAAATGATATTGGCGAATCCCCACACCATGATGGCCCCTATACTTGGGAAACCCTTGCTATTGTACATAGCTAATATTGAGCAATCCTTAGGAGCATTGTTAGCTCAGGAGCAGGAAGGGGTAGAGAAGCCAGTGTACACTATAAGCAAGCTTATGAAGGGACCAGAGTTAAGATACTCAATAGTTGAGAAAGTATGTTTGTCTTTAGCCTTTGCTATGACAGATTTCAATAATTACTTTCTAGGACATCATGTGCAACTGGTGACTAAGAGTAATCCCGTGAAGTATCTTTTGACACGCCCTTAAGTATCAGGAAGAATGGTGCAATGGGTCATCCTGACATCGTGCCTTGATATAGAGTGCATACGGCCAACCACCATCAAAGGCCAATCAGTAGCTAATCTGCTGACTAATTTTCCTTGGACAAGTGATTTTTTACCCCCTCATCAGGAAATTATGGTGACATAGGAGCAAGAGGGGTCGATGCATTTTGACAAGTCATCTACAATTCAAGGAGGAGGAATAGGAGTAGTCTTAAAGTCACTAGGGGAAGAGCATACATTTGCCTATAAACTACACTTCCCTTGCTTTAACAATGAAGCAAAATATGAAACATTGTTGGTAGGGCTGAAGGCTGCCAGAAGGTTAGGCATAAAATGGCTGAAGTTATTTGGTAACTCTAAGTTGGTAATAAGACAGGTTGAGGAAATTTAAGGAGTAAAGAATCCTAGTTTGGCTGCTTACAGAGCTGTAGTGCAAAGAATCATGGAACACTTTACTTTCATAGAGTACAAGGCAGTTAATAAAGGTGAAAACAAGCTTGCTAACTTACTAGCTACTCTAGCCATTAAGTCTATACTGAAGAAAGAAAAGATGACACTCCGAGTTGAGAAGCAACCTGGTTTAGTTCAAGATGAGCTATGTTTCCCTTAAGATTGGCGAGAACCTTTGTTAAAAGCAATGGCTCAAGGGAAGTATGCTGTGTCAGAGTTACCAGCAAATATGAAAGACTTCCTCAGGATCAACAGGGATTTGTTTCTCAAGGGAGTAAAAGGCTTGCTGATGAAGTATGTTTAAAGGTAGGAGAGATTGACATTGTTGCAGAGATTGCAATATAATATTTGTGGTGTAAATCTCAATGTCAGTCTCTACAAAAGATTGAAAAGGTTGGGGATCTTCTGGCCAGAAATGGCCAATGATGCTAAGAAAGAACAACAGAGTTGTAAGACTTGTTCTATTATTCCTCCAAATTGAGCAGAAGTGCTTAATGGCGAATTATTGGAAGAAGATTGATAGGATCCATATTTGAGATACCTCTTGCAAGGTATATTACCTGCTGATTGTGTACAAAGAGAAAAGTTAAAAAAAAATATGTGAACAAGTTTAAAGTGGTAAAAGAGAAATTGTTCAAGAGAAGTTTCCAAGGGAGATGGATGGTATGTGTTCCTACTAAGGAAGTTGATGGCATTCTTTCAGACTTGCATGAAGGAGAACTAGCAGGACACTTGGGTGGGAGAAAGTTGTGGCAAATGGCTTTGCATCAGAGATATTACTGGCCCACAATGCAAAGGGATGCTCAAGACTTTGCAAAGAAGTGTGAAGAATGCCAAAGGCGGGGAGACAAAATACACACCAACTATCAGAGTCTTCATCCAACTATGGCTCTATCTCCATTCCACAGCTAGGAGCTAGATTTTATAGGACCTATAAAACCCCTCTCTGAAGGATGTACATGGATATTGGTAGCCATTGAGCTATTTACCAAGTGGGTAGTTCCTGTGGCTATAAAGAGGGCAACAGGTAGCTCAGTGGCTAATTTCTTTAGGGAGAATATAATATGTCATTTTGAGGTACCTAATAGAATTGTTTTTGACAATGGCATGCCGTTCTTGAACAAGGATGTGTGCCGTTTCACAGACTGGTACTCCATTTCTCACATGACATCTACACCTTATTCTCCCAAAGGAAATGGTCAAGCTAAGGCCTCTAACAAAAGATTAATGAAGATATTGGGAAAATGACTAAGGAGAATGGAAAGGGGTGGAAGGAGGAGCTTCCTACAACTCTGTGGGCTCATAGAACGACCAAATCACAAGCTATAGAAGCTTCACCCTTTTCTCTGGTCTATGGCACAGAAGCTATTATCCTAATAGATTTAGTAAGGCCAGTGGTGAAACTGGCAAAGATTACAGGAGTACCCAAAGAAGACACTTTGGAAATTATGGAGGAAATGCGTGACAATGCTGCCTCTCATAACCGCCTTTACCAGGCTAACATGAAGGCTAGGAATGAAAGCCAAGTTCAAGAAAAAAAAGTTTCAAGTGAGAGAATTTGTTAGGAAAGCTACCCTACATGTACGAGGAGTTGCTGGAGCTGTTAAACATAAGTTTTCTCTAAAATAGGAAGGACCATACATAGTAGAGGAAGCACATGCAACATGACATTATTGGCTGAAGGATCAAGCAGGTATAAAGGCATATAGCCCGGAGCCCACCTTAAGAAATACCGTGCTTAGCCTTGTAAAAACTTTTCTTTTTTTTTTGTGTGGCCATAATGTCAAAATGATTTTATGTTTTGTAAAACTCATACTATTATAAGCAAAGACTTATATGCAGTTATTTCATATAATGTTGTTCATAATATGCATGCAAAGTCTAAATAGTTTGGAAAAATAAGGCATGGTACAACCCCATGGCCTTTCAAGACCACAAAAAAAATATTACAACTTGAAAATTAGAGAATGTTTGTGAGAAAACTAAAATTTTCAAAAGAGAAGTCTAGATCGCTTAGAGCTCTTAGCTCACCTTCTAACTTCTCAATCTCTTTCCTGAAAGAGTTATGTTCTGCGGTGACACCTTCTAGTTAAGTCTGAAGGGCAGAACTTGCTTTTTGCTTGGATGTTAATTCCACTTGAAGTCTTTTGATTGATTCCTGGAGTTGAGTGATTGAAGTGACATGCATCTGTTACGTTGATTCTGCTTCCTTTGCTTTGTTGATACACGAGTTCTTAATTCTTAGTTCACGAAGTGAGAACAAGGAAGCATGAACAGAGGGTCCTGCCTTCTTTAAGTCCCTCAATGTAGTGACACAGCTCTTTAACCTGCCAACATTGACAGTTAGGCTCTTAGCCTCACTTAGTGTAGAAAGGAAGTTGTCAAGAGGAAGAGCTAGACAATCCTCTTTACCCTTTGATTGCAGTTGGGATATGATAGACCTAATTTGCTATAAGAGAAAGTCACTAAGTGACAGGGGTCCACTTGCTGGTATCCCTCATGGTTTCAGGATATCTAGAGAGCAATAAAGAACAAGTTGCTCTCAGATTGGGAGAAACCAATGAGAGCAATGGATCAGGTTTTGTCTGGGTGCTTTCACCCTCTTATCCCTTAGAAGTAGCTTTTGTTAAGTTTTCTTTCTCTTGAGGATTTTTGGTGTACACCCGATTTAAGTCCTCCATTTCAGTGTAAGACTCTATCTACTTATTGGAAGTCATTTTTTGTACAGAAACCTCTTCGGTTAAAGAAGTGACTTTAGCTTTGGGTCGAGCTTGATAAGCAAAGACTGTAACTTGTCAAAAGTTAAAAATGGAGAAAAGAAGAAAAGTTACTTGAGTTTAGGGATAAAAGAATAGGTTATAAGAAACAATCACTATAGAGAAAAGAGTGTACTTTGGGCTTCTTACTAGAAGGGGTTTTTGCATTCTTCTTTCTCTTGGTACTTGAAGGTTTGGAATTCAATTGGGGCTTCAAAGTCAAATCTCCTTGAACAATAGGTGGAACATCCACTTGTTGGGCACCACTTTCCCTAAAATTCCTAACAAGCTCTCTGATGTCGGATCACCATGACTTGAACCTGGGTGAAGGCAGTCCAATTCTAGTAGGGGAAGTGAAGGGGATCTCGGGGCTTGATACTAAAATCATGATGAGATTTTCTTTTTTAAAGGCTAAAGAAGCTACCATAATAGACAAAGCTGAGGTAGAAAGATGTCCTAATATGCCTTGGTCAAAACCAAGTTAGCAGGAAAACCTATGGGGGTTGTAGGTTTAAGTTTCATACTCATCTTGAAAATGTGCCTGAAAGTAAGAAGGAAAATCACAAGCGACAAAAGAAAGTTCTTACTTAGACCAGGGGGTATCTCTATAACGAGAAACAAAGATGATTTCTAGGGAAGTGAATAGTGGAGGAAGTCCACCTTCTAAAGCAGAGCATGATATAGTTGTCCAATCAGTAGGGTCATCTAACACTTTGCTAAGGAAACTGGTTTAAGATACTGCCACTTTGTTCCAACGCCAAGAGCATGGAAAATCTTGGGGTGATGGCAGACTGGTCTTATAAGAGTTTAACACTCTAGAAATAGGAGCATAATTCCTAAAATGTTCCCACAACCATATTTTAAAAAAAGCAATGGGTATGAAAGTTTCAACTTGAAATCAATTCCAGGAGCATTGCAAGTCAAGAGTAAAATGATCTAGGTGAGAATATAAAGTTCCTAGAAAATATAGGTTAAGGGGGAAAGATTGTCCTCTAGCTAGTTTAGCAACAAAAGTGAAATGTCTACTTAGAATCTTTTCATGAGGATATCCCTCAAACAGATGGCGAGAAAGTAAAAAGGAAATAAAGGCTTCAAGTTCATAAGAACTAGAGTTACCTTCTCTAATAACAAGGTCAGTGCCTTCCTTTAGGGAGTCTCTATTGGCTTCCTCATCCACGCCATCAACATGTTCCCTCCAAAAATATCTGATCCATCCCTAGAAGTTGGCCCTGGAACCTTTGTCTTTGCCAACACTTGCATCTTCGGGTATTTCCTCACTAGGGGCATTTTGTTTCCTTGCCGCTTTTAGAACTGGCTTCTTTAAAGTTTTCTTCACTGCATCCTTAAGGAATTTTATAGCTTTAGACTCATCAGGAGATAAAGAGATGTTGACTGCCTTATCATCTCCAAACAGGGGAAGTCTCAATATCTCATAGACATCTTCTAAAGATATAGAGATTTCTTGACATTCTGTGAAGGATGTATGAGTGACAAAGTTCCAGCGATATAGAAGAGAAAGCAAACTTTTACTATCCTTGCTAATCTCTAAATTAGAAAATACAAGGATGTTCTCCACAAGCTTTACTCTCTGTAGGATATCCATGAAGGGAGGATGAGCTAACACCCTTCGACACCAGATTCTCCAACCTCTGGAAACTAAAGTGTGA